>NC_043706.1:73795783-73816337 GCF_006229205.1 Suricata suricatta | reverse complement strand
CCGTTGGAGGAAGTTGTAGGACATTTGAAGGCGCAGAGCACGTGTTTCTAATGGGCTCCTGGTGGCCGCAGCGGTGAGGCTGCCGCTATGGGTGCGGAGTTAGGGGCGGGCTTTGGGGTGCGGGGGTGAAGGGTGGAGAAATTGGGTGGTAGGAAGGTAGCTTGTGTGAGCGCTTTGTTCTTCGCTGGCTGTTGTTACTGATCTATAAGCGGCAGGCGGGAAAAGCGCGCACTTTGGGGGTTTACCTTTGAGAGAGAAAAGCCCAGCTTTGGGCTCCACACACCTCATTCTCTGTACTGCCACAGCTGCATGTGGCACGCTGGCTCGTCCTCGTGCTGATTGGGCTCCATTTGTAATATGGTTTTTCCTAGGGAGTGTTAGCAGGTGAGTCAGGGGTGGTGCTAAGGAAAAACATAGTGAATCTGTCCTCCTCTGCCCCGCGCTCCAAATCTGGCTTGTCAGGCGATAGTGACTGTAAGGCATCTTTAAAGGGAGGCACAGGCTGGCTGGTGTAGAAATGGGTAGAGAAAGTAAAGATTGGGGCTCTTATATTTTCTCTACCCTTTTTGAAGATCCTAGTTTAATTTTGCTTATTGCGTTTGAACAGATCTCTGGAAACATGGCTACAGAACATGTTAATGGAAATGGTACTGAAGAGCCCATGGATACTACTTCTGCAGTTATCCATTCAGAAAATTTTCAGACATTACTTGATGCTGGTTTACCACAGAAAGTTGCTGAAAAACTAGATGAAATTTACGTTGCAGGTAAGAACTAACACTTGCAAAATTATGAAATTTTTCTATTGGATTTCTGGCTTTGAGCTAAAATAGCAACTTTTTGTGGTTTCCAATAAGTGTGGGAACTAGAGTTTTGCCTTGTTGTGATAGTTGTGAGCTAGAGTTTAAGGTGTCTAGAGGGAGGGAAGAAGCAAGGGTTAGAAGGCAAAGGCTGTCTGGCCAGATGGATAAGTATATGATGGTAGCAACAGCTGCTAAAAAGTTGGGAGCAGGCCATGTGACTTTTTGGGGTATTTTTATAGTCGGATTTTTGTTAAATAACTGGTAACTGTAGATTTGTCTGTCTTGGTGTGGCTTCTGTTTTTTTCCTAGTGGTATTTGAAATCCAGTAGAGGTTCAGTTGTCATGCTTGGTAGTTTGTTGGTTGATATTAGGATTTATATATTTACTGTAGAAATACTTAGTGTTTAGAACTATGTGACTTAGACATAGAAGATGTAAAAAGTTGATTCATTGAAAGTGGTTGAGAGGCTTTATTTAGTTCAGAATGATAAAAGTATGTGTGTTTGTCCTATAGATAAGGGAAATGGAAGAATTCTTACTTGGCAAGCATGTACCTGTATTGGCAAACATGGTCTTTAAAAAAAAGAGTTTACAAAAATATTAAAAGTTGACAACTAATTCAGTTTTCTTTTCTCCAGGGCTCGTTGCACATAGTGATTTAGATGAAAGAGCTATCGAAGCTTTAAAAGAATTCAATGAAGACGGCGCATTGGCAGTTCTTCAGCAGTTTAAAGACAGTGATCTCTCTCATGTTCAGGTAATGTTAATGTCAGTGTAACTAGAAAAAACATGAGTAGTTTTGATATAGTCTGTTTTATTGGATTAGATACAGATGAGACAATTATTAAATATAATTGGAAAATTTTTTTTATAGAACAAAAGTGCCTTTTTATGTGGAGTCATGAAGACTTATAGGCAGAGAGAAAAACAAGGGACCAAAGTAGCAGATTCTAGCAAAGGACCAGATGAGGCAAAAATTAAGGTATGTCTTTAAAAACTTTTATTTTTAATTCCCTCCTGTTTTAAAGTTCTTTCCAAGGATTTTCTAGTTTTGGTATAAATATTCCTTGGATGTGAAATGTGGGTGTGTATTATTAAGATGTTTAGGGTTAATAACCATGAGATAATTTGTTAATCTTTTCTAATTACTATTTTTTTGGAAAAGTTGTGTTTAGTTCTGTTTCTAGAACAACTCACTTTTAAGTTTTTCTTGTTACTGAGCTATGGATTAAATCAGTGTTTCTTGGTATTCTAAAGTGAAGACTTAAATACATCTACCATATTTCAAAATGTTTTTTGAAAAGCTGCAAGTCCAGATTAGTGACAGTGAAAATGGGGGTTTACTCCAGACTTGTGAGGGGTTTACATTTAATAGTTGACTTTTCTTAGAATTCACAAACTCTCAAATTAAATAAATTTAGAATTTTTAACACTACCTCTTCCTTCTATTACTGTTGATTTTAAGGCTAATTTGTTCATTTTTAAAGACAGCTTTTATCAAAATTGATTAGTGTGGAAATGTAAGTGAAGAAGCTGAGGCTGGGAGTAGAAGGTTTGATTTTTTTTGTTCTTTGGTTTTTTTAATTTATTAAGGTCATGTAGAGCAGTAAATGATCTCAATACAACTAGGTTGTGGTCTTTGTTTTGGTTTTTAGTTGTGTTGAGGTTTCAGTTCATAGAAAATGTGCTCATACTAGTTTTAGTCTGATGCTCCTTCTACAGTGTGCTGGTGCTATTTGAACTAAGTTATGGTTTAAGAAAGTCAGTTATAAGAGTGCTAAGTGATGATTTAATGGTATGGGAGGAGGGAAACTTGGAATAAGGAATTAACTGTTAATGTTATCCATAAATTGGAGGCTTTTACAGGTCAAGCTGAGAGTGAATTGTGTTTAAATTATAAATCCAGATTTTTCTCCTAGAAATGGAGTACTTATTGTAATTATATCAGTTGTGATTAAATTTGCATTTGGGAGTTGGAATTATTAAATTTTTATTAAAAATGCAAAGGTTACTTTGACTTTCTTTTCTGTCTTTGGAAGGGAGTGGCTTAAAGCTTTAGTGTGACTTAAATTGCAGCAAGAAGACCGTGACATTTTTATAGGATGTTTGAGGGATATGGTTTTTTCCCTGTTTTTTTTTTTTTAATGATTGGTATAAAAGATATTATTTAGGTCATATAAAGATGAAGGTGAAAGAAGTACAGGATTACATATGGGAAAAGGGAAGATGAGCCATTTAGTGGTTTAGTTTATGTTCTAGTAGTAGATTTCAGTTTATTTTTGTTACTCTATGTTGCATCCATAAGTAAACATTGGAGTATGATAGAAAAAGACTGCTTAAAATAATGTAGCACTTTGTGGAGCTTTTTGTTAAAGTTTAGTAATAGAGGCACTTTTTTTTATTATAGTATTTTATTCACAGATATTTAACATTCTTTGGGTAGAAATGTTTAAAATCTATCTAGTCATTTTCATTTCTAGAGATGGAGATGACCCCAAATCATTTAACAGCATTTTGATAAAATTTGTCATTGTGCTTGGTGTTGTTTCTCCCCCCCCTCTGCCCCCCCAGAATTTATCAGCTAATTATTAGATTTATTATTTAGAAAACAGGTTTTGTACTTTGTGGTTGAGATGGCAGAGAAGAATAATTCTTGGGTTTTTGTTATTTTTGTTTAGGCTAACTAGACCACTTTCTAGTACTTTTGCCTATACTAAGGGATAAGAGAAACTAACACTGATTAGTAAACAGTGGTGTGAATTTTTAACAGTTCACTTTTAGGGAGATAAAATGTAGAAGTTCTTTCACATTGTTGCAGTTACATAAAGTTTTCAAAGTCATTTGGCTCTTATTTGTTCTGAATGAACTATGCTGCCCTGGGAAGCATGGTACTTGAATGTCAGATGAATAAATGGTTCTATTTCCTGTAACTTATAAGTTTCCGGGCTTAGTTTGGGAAAATGTAATTTCTACAAAAGTTGATGAAATGCGCAGAATGGCAGTGTGTATTAGAAGTGTGGGGTACAGGAAATTTATTAAGTGTGAAATCCAAACTTGGAGAGAGAACTTACCCAGTTCCTCCTTTGGGAGAGAATTAAACTCACCTAAATTAGGTACAATTAGGAGAAATTAGCAAAATACGTGCAGACCCTGCCTTGAAAGATGTTGATGAATCAGTATTAGTTTTCTGTTGTTTGCTAAACACTAAATAGTTAATTGGAAACCAAAAAATAGTTTGAGTAGGACTCTGAAATTTTCATTGAAAATTAGAGCTACTACAAGGGTACATTAAAGGAGAAATTCTAAAACATACCAGAAAACTGTAGGGATTGTTGCCAAGGTAAATGGAATGATTTGAACAAGATTGATTTTTAACTGCTAAATGCATGGGTGTGGTCTTATGAATTAAATGTATTAATGACATTTGAACTTTTCAAGGCACTCTTGGAAAGAACAGGCTACACACTTGATGTAACCACTGGACAGAGGAAGTATGGGGGACCGCCTCCAGATTCCGTTTATTCAGGTCAGCAGCCTTCTGTTGGCACTGAGGTAAAGAAACTAAAAACTTGTACATTTTGTAGTAAATGCACAGGTATCTGGTTTCTTAAACTCTCCATGATTTTTACTTCATGTTTAATTTACAGATATTTGTGGGGAAGATCCCAAGAGATCTGTTTGAGGATGAACTTGTTCCATTATTTGAGAAAGCTGGACCGATATGGGATCTTCGCCTAATGATGGATCCACTCACTGGTCTCAATAGAGGTTATGCGTTTGTCACTTTTTGTACAAAAGAAGCAGCTCAGGAGGCTGTTAAACTGGTAAGTTTATTCCCTTCAGTCTCCACATTTACTATCTTTAATTAAAGTCGAGTTTCTTTCTTTTACTGTGCCCAAGAGTTAACCAGGAATTTTTTGAAGTGCTGATTAGGCACTGTCTTTTACATTCTCTGTGTAGTCATTGTAGCAGTTTTCTTTGGGTAATTGACTGGACTGAGGATCTATATATAAGGCATGGTGTCAGAATTCTGAGTTACTGGTTCTTTGAAACATCTGGCTTAGTGACTTTTTTTAATAGGAATGTTAAAAGAATTAAGAAAGTATCCGTAATAGGTAGGGCTTACTTATTTTCTGGCTATACCTGGGCCATTCCTTTTTCTGTAAAATATATCACAAAGACATTGTTATGACAAATTTCTAGTTAATGAAGTAAAAGATTTTGTGCTGAGTGGCAATATTTGATTTAAAGTACCACATGTAAGGTGTGAACACCTCGTAAGAATTGTTAATGATTCAAATTATGGCTTAGCTCTTCTTTAAACTAGTTTATTAAATTTTGTGACTCACATGGATCTACATTTTATAATTGAAGAGGTCAGGGGTTAATTTCAACCCAAGAAATGTATCAAAAAGTGCAACTGAGGAGGAACTTTTGTAAAATGGTCCACTGTGGCAGATTTTGTTAAATTTGCTTTATTGGCTTACATATTTTATAGGTGATTCTAAGCAATCTTAAAATCCTCAGATTGATTTCTTCTGAATTTTTCCTTTCCTCAGCATCAGATGTTGTACATTTTAAGGCATACTAAGAAAAGCCAACTATACTTTGTTTTGCTATTTCTCTAGTGATTGAATTTCTCATTTGGTGTGTGCAATTGAATATGATAAAGACAACATTAGAATAGGCCTATTTGAAAGATTATAGGTGTCTTTAAAAAAAGAATTGGGGAGTTTAGGTATTTTTAAATCATTTTTTCCTTTCATTTAAAGAATGCTTCCTATTTTAGAGGGAGCCTTTCACTAGTAATATTTGGGCTGTCAAAATCTTAGTTTTGAGCAGTTCATGTAAAATTAAGGACTTTTTAGACTTCTGGAAAGATACTTTAGAAATCATCTGGTTTAATCTATAAAAGAACATTTTTGCCAGGCAGCAATAGAGCAGCAGTAAGTTTTAATATAGAAATGTGGAATGATTGAGAATGCAGCAAACTGTCTTACTACAGCAAGCTAGTCCAGAACTTACCAGTAATTTCAGACCTATTTTATTTATTAGGTATTACATAAAGCTTTTATTCTGTTTAATAACAATGGTTACTTAGTGTGTAAGGGGTGCTTTGTTTATTAACATTTTTAAAAGGAATCATTAAACCAATATTTGTAGGCCACTTATTTCTTGCTACAAAAATACACTATTTTATGGTAGGTCCTCATTGCAATTTATTTCTAGACAGTTTATAAAATCCTTAAAAAATACATCATTAGAAGAAGATGATACATAATGCAATTGTAAAATTATGATTTTGAGTGCCAGTAAATACTCATTATGAAATACTGTTTCAGTTTGGGCAGTTGCCTTGGCTTAACAAAGAATATAGTCCAAAAGTGCATTGCTGTGGGCTTAGAATGTAGTCTTATTAATACAGTCAGTTAAGTTTTCAATTGTAATTCAGAAAGTTTCATAGGTAGTTAGTCAGCCATTTTAATTCGTCTAGGAACTAATAGCTCTTAATTCTTTTTTACATTTTTTTTCCCTGGGTTTGTGATTTGAGTCCTTATCTGGGAACATGTTTATTTCTTCCTGTCTGATAAATGAGGAGGCTTTACATTTTGGTGCCTTTTAAAAGATATTTGTAGTGGTAATGGTGTACCACTATTCATCCACTAGGATGTATCATTGTTGCTTTTCTGTAATTTTATTTTTAAATGTTTTAATACTTTATTTTTGAGAGACTTAGTGTGAGCAGGGGAGAAGCAGAGAGGGAGACACAATCTGAAGCAGGCTTCAGGCTCTGAGCTGTCAGCATAGAGCCCCACCCAGAGCTCAAACTAGTGAGCTGTGAGATCATGACCTGATTGGATGCTTAACTGACTGAACCACCCAACTGCTCCACATCATTGCTTATTTTTTTTTTTTTAAAGGATGCTTTACTGTGGTAGGAATTAATAGAATTGGGAGGTGTACCTTAATATAACAGTAAAAGAGAGGACTAGACTTTTGAAGAAATGAAACATTCTAGAGAAATAAAGAAATCAAGTTAATTAGGATGTCTTTTGCTACTTAGTATTTATTGTGAAAATGAGTACCCTTCTCCTAAATGAGGTCCTTACGGGAGCATATTATATTTTGAAAACTATCCCTGCTTGTATCATGTCATGAGAGTCTATTTGAATTATACCTATATCCAAGGTGAATTTTTATAGAAGATAATGGAATGGTCATTCTAGTTGTAGATAATCATAAGTTTAAAAAATGCTTGTTTGGGATTATTTATAGATCAGACGAGATAGAAACACCATTTCTTTTTGCTTTCCTGTACTTTGTCTTGAGTGTCTTTAGATCAAGATAGTTGGCTGGCTCAGTTGGTAGAGCATATGACTCTTCATTTCAGGGTCATGAGTTCAAGCCCCACGTTGGGTGTAGAATTTACTTTAAAAAAGAAAAAAGATTATGTGTTTGGCCTTATTTTTGGTATGATCCAGGAATGATCCCCCGCCGATTAAAAATGATTGTGGATTTTGGGGTACCTAGCTGGCTCAGTCACTAGAGCATGTGACTCTTGATCACAGGTCCTTGAGTTTGAGCCCCACTTTGGGGGTAGAGTTTACTTAAAAAAATTTATTTTGGGTGGATTTTAAATTTGCATCTGAATTACCTGTAAAAATAGATTAATTGATACTAAACAGCTGAAAAAGAGGCATGAAGTTAGCACCTATAGAGGTTTTTCTTGTTTTTTCATTTTTTTTTTTTTTTTTTTTTTAGAGATAGAGTGAGACAGTGCATGAGCAGGGAGGGTCAGAGAGAGAAGGAGACAACAGAATATGAAGCAGGCTCTGGGCTCTGAGCAAGCTGTCAGCACAGAGTCCAATGCAGGGCTCGAACCCACCTACCGTGAGATCAGGACCTGAGCCGAAGCCGGATGCTCAACTGACTGAGCCACTTGGGCGCCCCAACACCTGTAGAGTTTTTAAATGACTGATTTTCGGCCAACATTTGCTTTGTATTTTGGGCAATAAATTTGTTGCAAAATGATGAAAATCTTGCCAGGGAAGCAAGATCTAAGTTTGTGAAAGGTGAATAATGGTTATTTATTGAGTGCTTGTTAAGACACAGGAGCTGTGCTAGGGTGTTACATTATTACCTTTAATATTACCTCAACCTATTTTTGAAAGTAACTGGAATTAACCTTCATTTTGCAGCGGGGTTAATAGCCTGGGTGACTTATGGGAGGCCATATAGCTTTAGTTTGATACCAGGTTTGTTTAGTTTGAGTTCTTACGGTTGACCAGACCTAACAGTTTAAAGCCAGCAATATAAACTATGTCATCAGGTAGTCTAATTCTTTAATTATGTAGTCGTTTAGGTAGTGTTAAAAAGGAGCCCAGGAAATAAGTCCTGTTTCTACTGCCAAAATATTTTTGGCATCTATTAACTGTGTTCATTGCTACCACACTAGTCTGAGGTACCATTCAAAGAGTGCTTCTAGCTAGTCATTGCTTTCCATTGCCCCTTTACAGTCTTACCAGTCAGCAGCATAGGTTAGATCACAACATTCCCATGCTAAGAACTCTAATAGTGGCTTCCAAACAAGGCCTTACCTATCTGATCAAGTTTTTGCTTACCTCTCTGGTTTTTCTTTAATACTTCTCTGTCCATACTTTGCCTTTTTGCCCCCCACATAAGCTGTGACCATTTCCATCTCAAGGCCACCTTCTGCTGTACTGCTTTCTAGTACTTCTCCAGTTATGGCTGCTGCCTTCTTACTGATCAGGTCTTCTTAGAAGGCCTTTCCTGACTTTGAGCAGTTACCACCCAGTTGCTCCATGACAGTATCATGAATACAACAAAACAGAATGCTCAGATGTACTTACAATTATTTCTTGGTTTTGTAAAGTATTTGCTTATCTTTCTCCTCCAGGATACAAGCTCTTTTTCTGTATCCCTGACATTTACAACAGTGCCACTATATAATTCAATAGGTGCTAGATAAATAACCTGACTAGTTGACCATTGCCATCTAATCTATTATTTATGACCCAAGAACTTCTTTTTCCCGTATTAGCTATGGGCCATTTTACTATATAAAGGTTTTCTAATTTCCATTTGTAATTATTTATTCAGTGTCAACTTGGAATTAGTGTACATTTATAGGAGGTAATGCTTTTTCACCTCATCCCCAGGGGGATAGTTAGAAATACCCAAATGTGTAGTGTTTCTTGTTGTCACAAAGGCCAGGAAGAAGGGTAGGCAAATGTGTATGTATTTCTGTGGTGTGCTGCTGGAATTGGAGCTTGGGCCACTGACATTTTAGTGTCCATTGCAGTCCTGGGTAATAAAATTTTCTGCTAAAAATGCTAATAGTGCCTAAGTTACAAATACTGGAATAGTTTATCCCTATTTGCATATTAAAAGTTAAGGTTTTTAAAAAGGAACTTATGGTTTTATTCACTAAAGTGTTTTGTGTACACTGGTGTAGCATGTGTGAAACCATTTTGATAAATGGCAGCTGACAGGATAGGTCCACAACATATTTAGTAGCACTTTAGCGAATAAGTGTGTTTAACATGTAGATACAGGGTAGTTTGAGTGAGTTCATGATTTTATAGGACATGAGAGACTGATGACAGTTAAAGTGGAAGCAGATGCATTGTTCAGAGGGCAACAGGGATGAATATAGAGGGTGTTGGGGTTATTATGGAAGGCTTTGTGATAAAGAGGTTTGAGTAGGACAGTGAAGGGAAATAGGTGAATCTAGTTGAAGCAGTGTTTTGCTGAAGGAAACGGGAGATAAAGCTAGTATAAAGTCAGGACTCCCACGGGGCGCCTGGGTGGCTCAGTCAGTTAAGAGTCCGGCTTCGGCTCAGGTCATGTTCTCACGGTTCGTGGGTTCGAGCCCTGCATGAGGCTCTGTGCTAACAGCTAGCTCAGAGCCTGGAGCCTGTTTCAGATTCTGTGTCTCCTTCTCTCTCTGACCCTCCCCTGCTTGTGCTCTCAAAAATAAGTAAAAAAACAGGAAAAGAAAAATGTCACGACTCCTGGGCTAAGATTCATGGTGCCATTAAACTTCTGAGTAGTGTTGTGGGTAGTAGCATGGTATAAATAACAGAACAATGAAGACTGTTTGGGTGAAGAGAACAAAGACCAGGAGAGTGGCAGCCATAGAAAGGAGATAGGGTAGAGATTTTGAAAAGAGAAATGATAGGCAATGATAAGCTATAGGTTCCATTCTAAATTTTATCAATGATTTATAAATTCGGGCATAGTTGGTCTGCCTTCATATGTCTTGTGACTTGAGTTCTGCGTGTAGTGAGTGATAAATGCCCTGTATGACAAAATCACAATCTTAAAAGATTGGGATAGCTTGAAATGGATAGTTAACACCAGCAAGATGGAATTTAGGACAAAGGTCAAGTTCTATATACAACTAATTTCACAAGTAAGTTGCAGTATAAGTAAGCAGTGTGGTGTGGTTGCCAAATAAGCTCAGGTAATCTTGGACTGTGTGTTACAGAAGCATGACGTTTAGAAGTGGAAGATTATCAAGTCTCCCAATTTATTTTAGATTCCTCAATCTCAGTCTGTGTCAACGGTATTATGTTATGGATAACACTTTTTGGTAACACTCTTGGAAGGCACGTTAGTTTGCCAATATCAGAGAAGGAATGATTAGCCAGGTTTAGAGAACAGTGGAGTCCTGAGCATTGTGTGGGGTATATGAAGTGCTATCATCTGGGAGAGAAAATCTATATAGACTTACTGTAGAATTTTTAGGGAAGTAGATTTTGGCTTGAAGGTTTTCTACCTAAGAAATATTTAAGTGTACAGTAGGCTGAGGAGGTGTAGTGGGTTTGCTACTATGGGAAGAGTTAGGACTGAATAACCACGTCTGAGTTAGATTCCAAATCCGAGATTGCTAAATTTGGGAGGATTTGGTGACTGGCTAGGAGAGCAGGAAAAAGTGACTTGAGATTTTAAGCCTAGGTGATGGGAATGTTCTGTACTGTACAACTCCTGTTTTGGTGTTCTGAAACAGTGGAACTGCATTGATTAATGTTCAAAGTTTATTTTATTTGGTCACCTTACTATGGTATTGGATCTGAAAGCTAGATTTCTTTTAGATGTTTACTTTATTTATATATTTTAAAGTTTATTTTGAGAGAGAGACTGAGCAAGCAGGGGAGAGACAGAAAGGGAGACAGAATCCCAAGCAGGCTCCATGCTGTAAGCAAACAGCCTGATGCGGGACTCGATCTCAGGATCTGTGAAATGTGACCTGAGCTGAAACAAAGAGTGAGATGCTTAACTGACCGAGCCACTGAAGCGCCCCTAATGTTTATTTTTGAGAGAGACAGAGAGAGCATGCCCCTGAGCTGGGGAGAGGGAGAAGGAGACAGGATCCGAAGTGGGTTTTTGGCTGACAGTAGACAGCCTGATTCAGGGCTGGAACTCCCGCACTATGAGATCATGATCTGAGCCAAAGTCGGACACTTAACCAATTGAGTCACCTAAGTGTCCCTGAAAGCTAGATTTTTAAAATATCTTAACATCACTGCCCAACTTTCTTGTTGGAAGGCATCACATTTTTTTTTGTTGCTGTTGTTCATTTTGATCATGCAATAGTGTCCTGATGTATTAACTCTTGAGAGTTAGAATTTATCAGCATACATTAGAATCTGTTAAGGTTTGGAACAGTTTCATGCCCTTCTGCCACTTATCTCACTGTTCTCCACCTGCTGGGATGTGAAGTTTGTGGATTTATGGTGATAGATTGGTCTTAAAATTATTAATGTGTGAGAAAAGTTAAATAAATCAGATACATATAAAAATGCACGTTTAATCTGTAGAATGGGTACTGTTCAAGAAATGCTTATTTCTGGGTACTGTGTACTCCCCCCACCCCCTTAAGTAATCTCTACACCAGATTGGGACTTAAACTCATGATCCTAAGATCAAGAGTTGGATTCTGTACCTACTGAGCCAGCCAGGCACCCCTCTGGGTACTTCTTTTGCTTTACTTGGACAATATGCCCAGAGGGTCTCCTTTGCCCCTTTAATGATTTATTTTAATTGGAGAACCAGTTTACTCTGTATTAGCTTTAATGGTTTCATCTTTTTTTAATTAAAAAAATATGGATGAAGAGTTACAGTTTACTTTGTAAATCCTGATAAATCTTCAGTCATTTATATAGTTTAGAGACCACAGTCATCGTAAACAACCTTTTACCTACCCGGAATTGATAAACCTTAGCTCAGAGCAAGTAATGATGAATTAGAAGTTAAAGAAGCTTTTCCACTGTAAATAATAATGGAAACAGTCATTACTTCTTTGAAGTAAAATTGTTAAATGTTGATGGATGTGGTATAACCAAGAATTCTACATTTTTTAACAAGTTTTTCTTTTTTTTTAAATTATTTATTTTTGAGAGAGGGAGACAATGTGCCCCAGTGGGACAGGGGGAGAGGGAGAGTCTTAAGCAAGCTATACACACCCAAGTGCAGATCTCACAACTGTAAGATCATGAGCTGAGCTGGAATCGAGTCAGATGTGTAACCAACTGAGCAACCTAGGTGCCCTGCAATTTTTTTTTTTTTAATCTTAGATTTAGATGTTTCCTTATTGTAAACAGGTCCAGCTCTTAGACCTTTTGGAAAATGAAAAACACGGAAGGAAAACTATGCCAAGTTCTGTCATCTTCAGAATAACTCATATTTTCCCCTTTAAATATTACTGTATTTTTTACATTTTTCTGCTATCTTAGTTTTTGTCAACTCCTAGAGTTACAGATTAAATCAAATTGAAAGCCAATGATTTGTCATTAAAGTTGAGTATTTGATGCTAGGTTATAAAAATCTAGGGAATGTACATGTCTTAAAAGCAATTTGTTGTGTTTCTTAGGTTAATTTATTTGTGATAAGGTATAGTAGTCTACTTGTTCATAATCCCATACAGTGATGGATTCAACCATAGCACTACTATTTGCAGGTAATCTATATATTTCTAGTTTTAAGAGGTTTTTGGTCTTAATGTAAATGCTGTGGGAAAAAAGTTGTGGCAGGCCTTTTCAGCCTTAGTATGGTTAATAGTTTTAGATCCAATAATTCTGTTTTCCTGGGCGATCCTGTGAATTGTAGGCTATTATCATTTCTGGCCTTTGTACCCACTAAATAACCAGCAGCAAGCCCAATCCCTAGTTGACAACCAAAAATGCCTCTAGACATTGTCAAGTGTCCCCTGAGGAGCAAAATCACTCCTGTTTAGAACAGTCGGTTTATGTTAAGCATAGAAGGATGTTTTGTTGACCTGTTTATTGGAATGTAGGTATTGCAGAGTGTTTGAGCTGAAATCTGGAGTTTAGATGATGGAAGTTTCAGGGACAGCATTTTTATTCAGAGGCTTAGGAGTATAAAAGCTGTTGAGAACTCGGGTGTAAATAGCTTATGAGATTTTAGTGTTGTGGAGGAAAAGGGGACATACTAGGAATTTTAGGATAAACTTAGGTGATGTCAAGTATTTGAACTTTATTTTGGTTATGGGGAGTCAATGAGAGTTTGTTTTCAGTAGGCAAAAACTCATCTATTTCTTGTTTTTTAAGTAGGCTCCATGCCCAGTTGGGGGCTCGAACTCATGACTGTGAGAACAGAACATGAGTCGCACACTCCACTGACTGAGCCACCTATACATCCTTGTCCTATCTGTCTGTCTGTTTGTCTGTCTGTCTCTCTCTCTCTCTCTCTCTCTTTGAGTCTGGCATAAGTGTAGAGAACATAAATAATCCTGGGATCATGATGACCAGAGACTTTGATAGCATGTATTGAATCAGTGGGGTAGAAAGTACCAAGCTGTTCTGAACTGGAGGAAGGACATTTGAATTTCATGTTAGATTCTGAATATCTGGAAATGGAGAAAGGGACAGGGAGAATTGATTTTCTGACTTACTGTATGCTTTCTTGTCTTGTACCTGAAGTACCTTTTTTGCAAGAATGAAAGAGAAGAGGTGCCTGGGCGGCTCAATGGAGCATGCAACTCTGTATCAGGGTTGTGAGTTCAAGCGGGGTGTAGAGGTTACTTTCAAAATGGGAGAGGAATGATTTCTCTCTGGCTGTAAGAAGGCTGGTCTGTAAATTGTATGGAAATTTATGTTGATTCTTTAGTGTTTATAGCTCCACTTGGACATGCTCAGAACAGATTTTGAGGCCAGATGTGGAGGATTAATCAAATTATTGCTGCTGCTACCATTATTAACATGAAAATTTGAGGTAGTTTTAACTGTGTAATATAAATAATTCACTTTCCCTGATAATTTGAATATTTTTAAACTTTGGTTTGTAATTCATACTGATTAGTAGATTTGTCACTTTGACAGATTGGTATAACAACTCACCTTTCTACGGGGTATTGACTTTACTGTTGCTTCTGTATTTGTACCCTAATGAATCAGTCCACTTGTCTTTCTCCAACCTTATTGTAGGCCTGATGAAAATAAAATGCGTAAAAAGATAGGGTTGGATTCAGGAAAAGAAGGTTCTGTTTTAGATTTAGTGTATTTGAAGCTGAAAATCCCTTATTGCAATTTTTTACGAGTGAAAGGGAGATGGAAAAAAGTAGATTTAGGTGCTGGTTACCAGAAAGGCAGAAAGCTTGCTGGTATTTGAATCCATTTCTCTTGCATAGCTGGTTGCCAGGATGAATTTAAGTAGAAATTAAGGTATTGTGAAATCAGTAATTTTGAATTTCAGCTGCTTATAGACCTGACTTCTAAGTTTCAAGGACTTAACAAATTTTTGCATTAATTTAATTCATAAACTTTTTAAGTGTGTTTTGCCAGTGTAATCTACATATTTGTCTCAGGTTACAGTTTCCTCTTACATAGGCTAACTATATTTTTAAAAGATAAAAATAAACTTGACAATGCTTGATAAACATAGCATTGAAATTTGCCTAAAATATTGGCATCTATGTTTATAATTTATAATATTTTTTGTAAGTATTTTAAAAACATGGTACACTTCTTCCCCTTTTAGTATAATAATCATGAAATTCGTTCTGGAAAACACATTGGTGTCTGCATCTCGGTGGCCAACAATAGGCTTTTTGTGGGCTCTATTCCTAAGAGTAAAACCAAGGAACAGATTCTTGAAGAATTTAGCAAAGTAACAGGTAAGTTGGATTTCTGTGAAAGGAGGGTACATTTCAAATAAAAGTAAATGCATAATTCTATGTGACAAGCACTGTTATAAACACTATTTATTGACTTGTATTCTTACTCCAACCATGGGAGATAGGTAGCTCCATTTTTTAGAAAAGGAAAATAGGTACAGAGGGAAATAACTTGCTGAATGCTATGTAGTTCGTAAGGAATGTAATTGAGATATGAACCATCTGCAGAATCTGCATCTCGTTTTGGAATCTTTCTGTTTTATGCATTTTTAGGTGCTAGCTTGACAGTCTTAGGATTGTTTCCATAATGATTAGATTTTCTAAATTATTGGAATGGTAAGTATTTTTATAAGCAGAGATTATATAATACTTATGAATATGGTGCAATTTCTTTGAACTGTAAAATATTTTTTAGAATAGTGACCAAATTGGGCTGCCTTTATTAGGAAATACTTTGCCTAGAATGTCCAGGAACGTTCAAAATCTTACGTGATACTAATATTTCATTTAAAATAGTTCTTGATATCTGAGGCCAGGAAAGTGCCATCAAAAAGAATTTGTGTTTATTTACATAATAAAAGTGTCTAACCATATCTGACTTAATACTGCCATTTTTGTAACCATTATCTTTAAAATATGCTTTTTGTCATTTAATGGAAAAATAGTCCTTGGGTCTAATTAAAAAGAATACATTTTCTTTTCATGAGGATTTTTGTCCTGGGAACACTTGGAAGGTGTGTATTAGGTCAATTATCTGGACCAATTTTTTTGAGAGTCCTCTTCAAAAAAAAAGATTATTTTTCATTTTTATATTCAAATATTAGAAAAATCCTTAATCTACTTTTTCTTATTTTGTCTAATTTTTCTGGAATGGTTGCTTACTTTCAGAGGGTCTCACAGACGTCATTTTATACCACCAACCAGATGACAAGAAAAAAAACAGAGGCTTTTGCTTCCTTGAATATGAAGATCACAAAACAGCTGCCCAGGCAAGGCGTAGGTTAATGAGTGGTAAAGTCAAGGTCTGGGGAAATGTTGGAACTGTTGAATGGGCTGATCCTATAGAAGATCCTGATCCTGAAGTGATGGCAAAGGTAAGGACAGGTTTTTTTTGATGGGTTGGTAGCAGAAGGGAAAGGGAAAGGGGAAGGCTTTAGAGAAGTAAGAGACTTATAAAATGAGTTGTGTACTTTTGCAAAACCATGTTTTTGAAAGTAGTAAGAAAAATGTTCATTATTAAGGCCATACATCAGGAATAAAATGAAGTGCATAAAGACTAAATATAAAAATTTACTTGAGGACACTCTTCCCATAATTGTGTAGCTGTCATACTTTCATGATGATGAGTAGTTAGCCTACATGCTGTGGAATTAGTTCACTATTAGTTTTGTGTGATTTCTAATAGTAATTTCTTTGCATTTTTTTGAGAATGGTGCCATTAGCTATCATGGTTTTTGTGTTAAAAGTCCTACTCCTAAAAATAGTGAACTATACTGGCCTCAGCAGAGCTGCTGCAGTTACAAGGTTTAGCTATTATTAGGTATCCTGCTTTAGCAGTCAGTTGAGACATCCTATGAGAACAAACATTTCTTGAGTCAACACTTTACTCACTAGTGCAGTTCGTAGTTATAAGTTATTCTACCCTTTGTCATTTAAGGTCTTAATGGTGATAGTCTAGCAAATACAGCTCATTCACTTAAAAGAGGAGTGTGAAATGCCAGAACTGTGGATATCACTAAAGGATAAGTAGTCTTGAGGACAGAAAATACTTTGTATATTTTTTCCACTGGCCTATTAAGTTCTTACTGGATTATTAAATTCAGATGTTATTTCAAGTATTTTAGGAGGAAATACTGTTTCTTAAAGGCAAAAGGTCGTTTATAATTGTACTTTGAGGAGCTTTCTGGATTGAAAAAATTTGTCAGTATTTTGAATACTCCCACCCTTCTTTATCAACGTTTCAAAAGCAGATTCTAAAAAAAAAATTTTTTTTAATGTTTTATTTATTTTTGAGAGGGAGACATAGAATTTGAAGACAGGCTCCAGGCTCTGAGCTGTCAGCACAGAGCCTGACGTGGGGCTTGAACCACAAACCTTGAGATCATGACCTGAGCTGAAGCAGGATGCTCAACCAACTGAGCCACCCAGGCACCTCCAAAAGCAGATTCTAATTAGTTTTGACCACCTGTGTCAGGAGTTCAACAGCTATCTCAAGGCATGGTATTCATGTTCATAGGAAATGACCACCTCTATCTTTGATTACATTTATTACAAAGTAACTGCTAATTTAATAACTGCTAAGCATTGTTTGCTTTATTTTGAAAAAATTACAGAATTTTCATGTACTCCCAAGTCCATAGTTTACATTAGGGTTTACTCTTATTGTACGTGCTATGGGTTTGACAAATGTATGATATGCATCCACTACAGCATACAGAATAGATTTACTCTCCTAGGAATCCTCCCTGATCTGCATAATACCTCACCGTCCCCTCTAACCCCTGACAGCTATTGGTTTTTTTGTTTTTTGGTTTTTTTTTTTGTTTTTTACTGATTTCATAGTTTTGCCTTTCCCCAAATGTCTTACAGTTGGAATCATAAAATATGTAGCTCTTGAAGATGATCATTCTTGTACTTGGTTACATGCATTTGAGATTCCTTCATGTCTTTTCATGGCTTGATGGCTCATTTCTTTTTAACATTGAATAATAATCCATTGTCTAGATGTACTACAATTTATTCATCTACTGAAGAACATTTTGGTTCTTTCCAAGTTCTGGCAGTTATGAACAAAGTTACTATAAACCGTTTGCAGGTTTTTATGTGGACATGTTTTCAAGACATTTGGGTAAATAACCAAAAAGTGCAGTCATTGGATTGTATGGTAAACTTTGTTCAGTTTTATAAAAAACTGCTGAACTATTCTCCAGAGCAGCTGTACCATTTTGCATTTCCACTAGCATTGTTTCTGTTCCATATGCTTACCAGCCTTGGGTGGCATTAGTGTTGGGTTTTGGCCGTTCTAATAGATATGTGGTAGGATTTCATTGTATTTGTTTTTATTTATGTTTTTAAAGAGATTTTTAAGAACGAATCTCTACACCCAATGTGGGGCTCTGAACTTACAACCCCGAGATCAAGAGTTGCATGTTCTACTGACTGAACCAGCCAAGTGTCCTTCATTGTTGCTTTTATTTGCAGTTCTCTAAATGACATGATGTTGAGCATCTCTTCATATGCTTGTCATCTTTGATGAGGTGTCTTTTAAGGTTTTCCACTCATTAGATCCAGCAGTCATTCCTTGGTATTTATGCAGATGAGTTGAAAACTTAGTCATATTATATTTCTGATATTTCTCTAAATGGGTAGCGACTAAAAATAACTTTGTATGGTGGGTGGAGACATCCTGGAAATTGAACGCTTTAGGAAATACACAGGGAATTTCTGTTTTTTTCTTAATTTTCAGGTAAAAGTGCTGTTTGTACGTAACCTTGCCAATACTGTAACAGAAGAGATTTTAGAAAAAGCATTTAGTCAGTTTGGGAAACTGGAACGAGTGAAGAAACTAAAAGATTATGCTTTCATTCATTTTGATGAGCGAGATGGTGCTGTCAAGGTAAATAAATGGAATTATTGTAGGCATCTTAATGATTTTCTAAAAAGTTGAAGGATACTCAGTGGTCATGTAATCTACTCCAGTTTACCTTTATTGGCCTTAGCAAATTGCATAACTCACTAAATCAAAAAGGTGATTAGTTGAGCTGGATCTTCAGATAAAAATCTAACAGTCCTATTATATCTCCTCCTTCCAACATTAATGATATGATTTTTTTTTTTACTTTAAATGAATTATAATTGTTGTTAGAGTCCTCTGTATTGATCAGCACCTCATTTTTTAAGGCTATGGAAGAAATGAATGGCAAAGATTTGGAGGGAGAAAATATTGAAATTGTTTTTGCTAAGCCACCAGATCAGAAAAGGAAAGAAAGAAAAGCTCAGAGGCAAGCAGCAAAGAATCAAATGTAAGTCAAAATTGCATAAATTTAAATATTGATTAGTGAAAAACTGATACTGATCAAACCTGTAACAATTGCATAGCATGCCTTTCTTGGCCTCTTAAGACTTGAAAGCTTTGAGCCACTGAGAAATGCCCAGAATCTCAAGATCATGTGTATTGAGCTGTTACTATTGGGGCCATACTTGTAAAAAATAATACTAATTCTAAATAACTATAATAGAGTTCTGTGTAACAAATGAAAATCAGTGTAAGATATTTCCTGCTATATTTTATAGAATGTGCTCCTGAATTATGTGTTGTAAATATTAGCTGTCCACAAGTATTCATATATTTGGCTAAAGGGTGGAGAGTTTTTTCCCTCAGAGTACAAAATACTAAATCTCCCAATTATGGTAAACTCTGCTTCCTCTGTATCTGAGAGAAGCTTCCTTACCAAGACATAGTGCCTGTTGCAATCTCAAAGATTTCATATATGGGTTTTGAAAAATGAAATGAGTGTAGTTAAAAAGCAAATAACATAGTATTGAGGTAAGAAAACAACTGAGTGTAATGTATTGCATATATTGGATCTTTCTAGAATATCTATAAAAGGATATCTGCTCATTAACAGTGAATGAAACTTTTAGCTGGGTGAGAATGAAGTTTACAATTTAAAAACTTGAAGTTGGTAATTAATTGCGGAGGAGGAAGAGGTATAATTGCTAGTTGATCCAAGAAAAAGAGTCACTGAATTTAACTCTATCTCATGCCACTTTTCTGTCCAGTGCCCTGCGTGGGGTGCAAAAGAAGGGTTGGGGTGCTTCGACTTATTTCATAATCAGGGAAGTAATCAAATTATTCCAGTTGGCTGTTGTGGTTAGGCAAGTTGGCTAGTTCTGAGCCTCAGTTTCTTCAGTTTTAAAAGGGGATCAGACTGAATTATGTAAGATGTGTTGTACTGTGATTATCCAAGTGACCTATACTTGTTCTAGGACTGAAGAGTTGTTTTATAGGCTTAATGGTAGTATAAGGAAAAAAGACTACAGAAAGTTAGGTTTTGAGGGGGAAACCAAATGCTCTATATCTCAAACTCCTTGAGTATTCTTTGCAGTGAAAATGACCTTTTCCTTTTTCAGAAGACAGTTCACTGATAGTTTTATTCATTCATTGGCAGAAAGTAAGTGTAGATTATATTAGAAAAGTGACTAAAACAGTTATAAGTTGGTAGATGGGGTGGTGAGAATAAATAGAAAGTGGGGAACATCACTGTATCTGTTAATATTTGAGGAGAACAGGCTGAAAGGGATGACTGCATGTGATGCTTGCACTTTAACTTGCTGCAGTCATTCACTGATTTTTTTTTTAATTTAACAAACTACAGCACGCATTCCTACTTACTTCTCAATGCATCCCTGTGAGTTGAGTACTCTATTCCCCAGTTTGAGATGAGGAAACTGAGGCACAGAGGTCAACTTGCCCAAGGTCAGTCTCAAAGCTAATAAGTAGTGGCGTTGGATTTGAACCAAGACAGTCTGACCCTGTGGTTTTTCATTCTTATCCATTATATTAGGGTTTCTCAATCTCTGTAATTATTGA
>NC_043706.1:73765783-73790783 GCF_006229205.1 Suricata suricatta | reverse complement strand
CAAGGTTAATCATGATTGTCTATATCTTTTTTATAGTAATCACTTTTGAATTGTGTTCAGATATGCAGTTTCAGGTGTAATCATCAGAGCTGGTTAGTCAGGCATTCCAGATAGTGGTTCTTTTCAGAACCTTTTTTAAAGGGTTGGTTAACTACCTCAGTAGCAGAGGATTGAACTATACCCTGTCTGTACTGTACATAGAAAATCTTTGTAGATAAAAGCAAGGCTTGTTAAATGATATGAGGGTAAGATTTTAATATACCAAATGTAACATTCTTAGTTGCCTTTAGTTTCAGAGGCTTGTAAGACTTCCTCATGACCATCATAACAGGCCTTGCTTTTGTCGTATTTTGTGGCTGAAAAAGCAGCCTTGCTTCTTCAGATATTGTAGTTATTTGGATGTATAATAGTTTAGCAAGATGTTACTTTTGTAAGACATCAGATGTTCAAAAAAGTGCATCCGAACTTGTACTAAATACTGCAGTGTCCCTTTATAAAAAAAAGTCAGACTAAAACTGACAGTTGTACAGCGAAGCCTGACATTTGGATATTTTGAAGTTTTTTCATAAATCATAGAAATTAGTATATGGCTGTAGTTTAGCTTTTTAGGTAAAAGGTATGTTTCATTAGTGCATTTCTTATTGCTGATCACTGCAAAAATGTGAATCAGCTTTCCATTTCTTATGCAGGTCATGATAACTTGTAGAATTAGAGTACAATCATTTGTGCTATGTTTTTAATTTTCTAAAGCACCTTGATGACAGTGAGTGTTCAGTGGTGAAGCATCCTCTATTGAATCACCCTCAAAAAATTTTTTTGCCAAGTCCTAAATTGATAGCTTAAAGTCAAAAGTGAAATTATAATTTAATTAGGACTTGGTGTAAAGAAATCCCTTTCCCCCTTCCCCAAAGGGATACTGCAGTTATATCACATACCCAATAGGCACCACGATGAAGATCAGAGCTTAATAATTAAGGTTTTATACACACCAGTTCCCCCAGTAAATGCAAATTTAACAAAATTAGACATGTCATATGTTCAAAATTCTCATGGCAAACAATCATTTTGCATTCCTGCAAATAAAATTGTTTTATACTGTAAGCTGGAGGCGAGTGTAACTTATTTTTGTAATAAAGTTTTTATTTTTTTTATGTGTCATTAATATAAATGTGTGTTAGTGTAGAAATATTCTGGTTTAAAAACTTAGAATTGCACACATTTCAGTATGTTTATTTGTACTTACATAATTTTAGAATAGTGGTTGCCAATAGCCTGTATGTTTCACATTAATTGGTTTTTTTTATGTTACCTTAATAAACCATTTTAGTATGTTGTATGTCAGTTACTGGGATAGCTGGGACATAGAGTGTAATTTAAAATTTGTCAATAAGTATTCATTGGAATATATGTAAATGTGCCTTGCCGGTTATTGAAACTTACCTACAAAATGAGTATGGGGTGACAAAAATTAGTTCCTGGTGCTTAATGAAACTTTCTGCCACTGATTTTATATATTACCCCGTGCTTTTTTAAAGTACATCTCTTTCAAATCTTAGTGTAAGTTTGAGGGCTACACAAAACATTTACATTTCATTCTAACATATAATGAGTATAATAGGTTGTGGAAAGTGGGTAAACTAAATGTAGCCTTCAGTAAAATTAAATCTCAGTGTAATCTTTGGTGCTGGTGTTTCCCAGTTCCAAGGAATTAAATGATCCCATCAAAGAGGTCATTGCCATGCCTATTGGCACTTTACTGTCATACCCTTTTTTAAGGGACACTGTCAAGGTGTTTAAGTTAATTCTCAGAATTATTTGTTGGGATTTTAGGATGAGTTTGTTTGACTTAAGTAAGAACTGCATTGTCAGAGTTGAAAGATGAACATTTTTGTGAGTTCACAAATGTGTTCTTAAGAAAACATTAAAATATGGAGCTGTGGGTTTCCAAGACTGTTTGGCATTCTTAGTTTGGGGATTTGGGAGGGAAAACTGATATAAAGAAATTGTAAGGAATTGATGGGTAATGTAAACAGTGGTGATGAAATATATACACACTCAAGTGAAATTACTTGACAGTGTTCATTTGAATAACTTTGAATTCAAGCCATTATAATTACTTTTAAAATTAAATATCATTTGCACTGTTCTGATAATGGGTGCAGTTTTTGAGCAATATAATCAGAGCTAAATATGCATGTAGTGATTAGTGATGTGAACAATTAAGTTCTGAGAAGAAATACTAACTGGTATTTTCAAACTTAAATTTCTGTAGTAAAATCAGCATCAAACTCTTATCAATAAGAGATCAAGGAAAACAGGCAATGCATATAAACATACTTTTGAATGTTGTGTGGCCTATAAAGCAATAATGCAATTTATATGGAATGTCATGGGATATGAGAAATGGAAATGCAAAAATAACTAATCCTTTAGTAAAAATGTCAACATGTTAAAAGGGGAATGTTAACTAATGTAGGTTATTGCTATTTGTGATTTGTTTATGGGTTCTTGGCTTTGACAGCTTCAAAGAATGGACAGATAAGTTAAATTTTGTATATATTGTCAAGGAATGGGTCTTAAATCCAAGAGTCAAGTCCCTTCCTTGGGGTGAAAAATGTATCCTTAAAGCATTCTGATTGTTAAACAAGAAAACTTGAGTTACCTAAACAGACGCAAGATTTTGTTTCTGCAGACTACTTGGCAATCAAAGTGATCATCAGTTTAGTTAATCAGTTTTCAGAAATTTGCTTTGTGAGAAAATTGTGTTCTGTATATTTTTCCAAACATGTTTTTTGTGGAAGATTTTCAGCCATTGCAATTAAATCAGATATTAGAAATGAAGTGGGGGTTCAGCACAAAAAGAGCGGTTGCACACTCATGATGGTGGTTGTAGCATCATGAGAAATTTATCAATTATTGCAAGTCTGATTTGACAAAATACAAACATTTTCCTCATGATAAAATAGGAATTTAATAGGAATGGATTGATGGGGTGATCTCGGGTATTGTATATATTTGGAAAGACTTAAAACCAGGATGAATATATGCTAGATGGACAAAATTGTCACATGCAGGACAGATTTTTTTTTTGACTGCTAAGGCAAAGTCACTGTTGATCAGAAACAGCAAAAGATCACCTTATTATTACAGAGTAAGACCTATCTCTATTTTAAGGGGAGAAATTAAATGTAGAAGACTTCATGCATTTAGGAGGAGCTAACCCTAGAGTAAATGAGTGCTCAGATTCCTAAAACATCCAAGAATACCCACCATGTCCATTTTCTCCCCAGTGATATATTCCATAAAATTTTTATCTGACCTTAGGAATTTATTGGTGGGTATAAAATGAATGAACAAAAAACTTTAACAATACGTAAAATGAACAGACGTGAGGATGATGTTTTAAAGTGTAGCATTTACTCAGTGATACCACTCAATAGGGCATGCCACTACTTTTCTTAAGATGCTAATTATAAACCAATGTTCAAAGACATTTTTAACTGTGGGCAAAATAATAGATGGACTTTTTGGTCTGTCACTTTTTTAAAAAGTACTTAAGATTAAAGTTCTATTAGCACCACAGTCTGCCTTCAATTATATACATAAAATATTTTTCAGGATCAGAAGCATTCAGTCGGAAAAACATCTTTTTTATGAACACAAAACAGTATTATAACTAATGCTCTGGTCCAAGATTAGGTTTTTAATGATTTTAACAGTAGTCTGAAAACATTTAGAAGTCTGGCATTGAGAAACAAAAGCTTGTACCTGGCTAGTACTTTTATTTAAAAGAAATATTAGTTCTCTTAGCTTATTTAAATTGTCTCTTACATTTATTTATCCATAGAATTTATATTTATTTCATTCCTTTCATCTCACTGAAAACAACTGTCTGCAGGCTCTTTGATTTGGATTAGATGTGTGAAGTACTGTCTTTTGCCAAAAACCTCAACTTACCTGTTCTTTTAAACGTAGTGGGTTTGTGCTTGTTTGGAGATCAGTTCAAAAACTATCTGTACTATCTGTACTGCCTCTGATGTTAAGATTTTATGTATAGCATAAGGAAGCTAGCTCTGACTATATTTTCCTAAGAATAAAGACCTATTTTTGTAGCATGTCTTAGGATCTCCAGGAGTCCAAGAATTATTGTGGGTGTCCTCCATTTCATCTTTTTTCACTTAACAGCTTTTGAATAGACACTTGGAATCTTTAGAGCTCTTTGCATTTTGATTATACATTCAAAGTAACTAGCCAATGGTAAAAAGATTCCCCAAGATCCCTAATTCAAGCACATGATGGGGACATGTAAACATAGAGTGTTGGTCTTCACTTAATTTGGTGAAAATATTCTGTGGTCACACACATGCCAGTGGACTCAATGAAGCTGTTAATGGTAATTTGGTTCTGCTTTTCTGGGAACATACCTATCATGCATTGTTCTTCCATTCTCTATCACCATCATTCTCTGAAGGTTTGGAAATGATTGAGGTTGGAAGTGAATCAGGAGAATGGAGTGAACAAATGGATCTGTTTTAATAAAATGTTGCACATTTAGGAAAGTAAACCCAGCTTAAAATGGGTTCCATTAAGCTAGGAAGGAAATCATCAAAGAATGGGGTACTTGTAAATACATTGGAAAGGTTTGGTTCATAGCCTTAGAATTTCTTGGAGGGTGGGGGGCAAGGTAGTGGTAGTTTTGGCCACTTCATCGAGATAAAAATTGTTTTAGTAGATCACTTAATGTAGATTTTTAGTTTGTATTTTAGGTTAACCAAAGTTGATGTTAGTATTTAGTGAAAAGAAGCTTGTTTTTTCAGGGCAGTCATGGAAGTTTTTTACCTGAAAAATTCTGGGTGACCACTAGGGCATTTTGAATGACATTTATGTTGCTCACTGGACTCCTGTGCAGTGACCAAACTAGTATTTTTTTGTTGAAATCAAGACTGCTGAACAAGACTTTGGGTAAGGGAGAACTCGTAATAAACCATTTTGGAAATTAGTGTCTTCTAACTGTTTCCTAGAATGTGTTTTCTAACACACTTTAATTTACAGGCTTCAGTGAGTATCTGATTTTTCACATTATAAAGTGGTTTAAAACAAGTTCTAATCTGAGGGGAGTTTAAAGGCAACTATCTGTAATGCTCATGAAGTGTCATTTATTGATTTAGGCTTTCAGTCTGTATTCTGAAAAGATTCTTTTGACAAAATACTGTTTGGACAGAATTTTAGGATACCTAAGGGGATTGGTGTCTTTATGAACTATAGCCAAATTTTACTTCAAGGTACAAGGACAAGGGCTTTTGATGTAGACAAGCTGTTCCTACAGATTAAAGGATATGGGCTTGTTCACAATATAAAATCTGTAGAAGAGTTTTTAGGTTTCAAAATCTGGTCTAAGTGTAGGAACCTACAACATACCAGAAGAGTTCTAACATTACATCTGATGTGGCTCTTTTAATGCTGTTAAGTTCAAATGAGGTGAAGGAAATCTGAATAATTATGTCATTTGTGTAATATAATACTGCTTCTGAACTTAGGTGTCCTAATTTTTTCAGATAGGAATTAGAAAATGTCAATACTACATTATTTGAACACGAAGTTGATAAAACCATGCGTTGGTTTTATGTCATGAGTAAAACCCTTATGATTTTTTTTTTTTTTAAGATTTTCTTTTTAAGTAATCTCTGTACCCAACTTGGGGCTCGTACACACAACACCAAATCACATTCTCTACTGACGGAGCCAGCCTGGCACCCCCCCCCCCCATATGACTTCATTTTTCAGAAATGTCTTTAATAATGTTAGTATTTGTGTTGCTTTAATTGGAAGGCTCAGGAATTAGGCTTCTGAAATTGCTTTTAACTTAGCATGTCATGAAATATTTCAAAAGTCTATATGCTAATTGTGCATCTTTATGTTTAACATTTGGAAGAAGTGTGTAGGAAAACCAAAACTAATGAGCAGTATGTCAGAGGTCATCTATGAAAATTGGTAGAATATGCTTTTTAATTCTCTGCAGACACATGCAAATGTAGGACATTTAG
This sequence comes from Suricata suricatta, assembly GCF_006229205.1. NCBI lineage: Eukaryota > Metazoa > Chordata > Mammalia > Carnivora > Herpestidae > Suricata > Suricata suricatta. The sequence goes on along the minus strand of NC_043706.1, from coordinate 73,784,739 downwards.
TTTTGGTAAAACGTATTTCTCTTATTCTTGAAATAGTAAAAGTCCCCATGAGTTAGTAGCAATTGAATCCTTAAGAATCCTTCAACATTAAGTGCAGGTACTATTTCCTTTAGGGGTCCAGCTTCCGATTCATTTATAAAATAGAATTAAAATACAAGAAAGCATTTATCCTAAAATTGATCTCTTGGTTTCCTGAAGATCCATTTAGCACTTAGGACAGCATCAGTCATGGTTAAGGCCCCAGCAGCACGTAATTGTAGTTACTTCAGTTTCTTTATCTGTGCCTAGTGTCTGTGTTCATCAGTCTGTTTAAATTACCAGTGCCACTCATTCTTCAAAGTTACTCAATTCTCTATATGGTTTCTTTTGCCTCTTAGAATGGAAGCTCCTCTAGGGCAGGGAAATTTGAATTAATGGGGTTAGGCATTTAAAAATATTCAAGTATTTTTCAGTTTGGTCAAAATTTAGTTTATTTGCTGAATTAGGCTTAATTGTGGCTTGGTAACTTTAAAAAGGAATAAAAATTTGGAACCACTGAATATACATTAGAAAGCTTTTTTAAAATGAGCATGTTATGCTAATGTTTTAAGTAAATTAACATCAGGAAGATTCACATTTAAATTGTACATCTGACATTAAAAAGAGTCAAAATTGGAAGTTAAGGGAACAGTTAGCCTTGTGATATATATAAAGATTGCTTTTTTTTTAAGTATTGAAATTATTACTACCCAGCTCAGCAATTTTTTCTGTATGCTGATTTTTAGCTTAATTCCAGGTTCCTGAACGAAACCACATCCCAACTACACACCTCTTTATGAGGAAGGAATACTTCAAGATTGAATTTTTGGTTTGCTGATGAAGTGTAGTGGTTTTTTAAGTCTGTAAAATTTGTTTAGCCTTCTTTTGCAGAGTACTTTAGAGAGGATCCATGATTATGCCTGAGAAAAGCATGAAGGCTAAATCACTATAAAAGTTTTGAAACAGGTATTTTTTTTAAACTGGTATTTCTAACTAGTACCTACTTACATTTTAAAATAATGTAGAGCAATGATTGGCTGCATCCATATAAATAATTGTATTTACCTTTCACTTGGTAGATGTTGAAGTTAAATCATTTGAAAACAGGCTTGAATTTACACCATCATCTCACTATGATAGTCTGTATCTCCTACTTTGAGTAGTGGAGGAAGGTGTTGCATATGCTTAGTTGATAATTTAGCTCAAAAGTACAAGATCTATACCTGGAAAGCAGTAGATAATAGGATATGAAATAGCATTCAGATAGCACAAAGTCTTCATCTCACACTGTACCCAGTTTACAGAGAGGACTCCTGTAGCTATTATATAGTGGTTACTGTTTACATCTCTCTCTCAACATGAGTGGGGTCGGGGAGAGGGACAGAGGGAACACATCTCTCTTAATTACTAAATTTAGGAAGTGTTTACCCCTTGTGAGGGGCAAACTAGCTTAAACTAGTTAAACTAGTTCTGTTCTTTTGCCAAACAATTTTAAATTCAGCTGATTATTGTTCAAACTACACATAAGTCTCTACTTAAACCAGTTTTAGTATCTATTTGATCCTCACTATAAGGAAGCAGCATGCTCAATATTTTGTTTTTTAAATTTGTTTATTAAAAAAATTTTGGTTTTTTTGAGAGCTAGTGCAAGCAGCGTTGGGGCAAGAGAGGGAGAGAGAATCCCAAGCAGGCTCCACTGTGTGCAAAGGGCTTGCTCATGAACTGTGAGATACAACCTGAGCTGAAATCCAGAGTTGGACACTTAACCTACTGAACCTCCCAGGAGCCTATTACTTTTCCTTCCTCTCCCAGTTCTTGTGATCTGTTGTTAGGCTTATGGCACTTTATAATGGATTATCTTTTATTTTGCCTCTAGACTGCTGTATAATGGATAATATATTTAGATTCATAGATAATCCTGTTTTGATAAAATTTGCTTCCTTTGGAAGGCAAAATTGTAGAAATAAAATGAATCCTTTTAGTGTTCTTTTATATGTTTAGATTCATGCAGTAGCTAAAATATGAACCATGACTTTTTGTTTTGTTTTTAATTACCTTTGTTTTTCTAAGCTCTTTTGTTGTTTAATCATATTTAAATGCTGTGTATACTGTCATATTAGGATTTTTTTTTTCCCAGTTCATTTGCTGGATTCCACATTTTTAAGGTTCTGTTGTGTCTTAGATTCCTTTTTGTTCTTGCTGCAATATATTCTCTGGTAATATTTTCAGAAAAGGTACCTGAAATAGTCTTGCACACCGGAAAACGTTTCACCCTCACTGTTGGTTGACAATTTGGAAAAAAGATTCTAGCTGCACTATCCTTTTTCATCAGAACTTTGGAGATAACACTCCATTGTTTGGTGTTATAACAGTGTGTTTTTTTTTTTTTTTTAAGGTTTGTGTGTATGTTGGAGGGAATGAATGGGTGGGGGGATGGGCAAAGAGTGGGAGAATCTCAAGCAGGTTCTGCATTATAGTGCTGAGCCCAGTGTGTAGGGCTTGATCCCATGAACATGAGATCATGACTTGAGCCAAAACCAAGAGTCTGATGCTCTGGGTACCTGAGTGGCTCAGTTAAATGTCTGACTTCAGTTCAGGTCATGATCTCACAGTTAATGAGTTCAAGACCCGCATCTGCTGACAGTTCAGAGCTTGGAGTTTGTTTCGGATTCTGTGTCTCCTTTGGGGCCCTTCCCCACTCATTCTCTTTCAAAAATAAATGTTAAGAATATGGAAAATTCTAAGGAAAGAATCTGATACTCAACTGACTGAACCCCCCTCCCCAGGCGCCCTGTGTTATAACAGTCTTGATTTGAATGCAGTGCTTACTCTAGGCAATTTTTTTTCTTAACACATGAATTTTTTTGATAACTTGATTTCCTAAGGTTTGATGAGACTGCATTCATTTTCATTTATTTTGCTTTTTAACTTGAAGTCTTAAGAGTTTCTTTGTTCCTGAGAATTTAATTTTTCACTTTTTTCAGTTTTTCTGCTTGCTTTTTGGACCTTGGAAGATTTGTACTGCATTGATTCTCTTGTATGTAAGCTATTTTCTTCTTTTATCACTGTAGCTTTTTATACTTTATAGAAAGTATTACCTTTTATTTTTCCCTCTTCCAGAACATACATTGGCTTTAAATTTGACCAATAGAGCAGTCTGTTCTTATTTTACATATAGACTATCTTAATTCTTGAGTTTTCAAGATTTTTAAAAAAGTGACCAGTTATAGGATGCATTGAAATACTCACTTTATTTACTTTTTCACATTTTTCTAAATGTTTGGTGGTTCTTTATGAAAGAAGGAGTTGATAAAAGTAGTGTTACTACGCCCGTTTACTGACATGACTCACTATGTGCTGTGTATATTAGAAGAACATCAGGCTTCCTCGGGAGCAGGCAGGCAGGGAGGCAAAGTACCCCCCTCATGCCTGAAAGAAGAGTGCCTGATTGCAGGAGTTTTGACCCCACCTAGGCAGATTATTTGCTGTAAGGAGGTGGTAGACCCTGAAAGCAGCTTTCTAACCTTCCAATTGACTAAAAATATTCTTTGACTTGCAGCGCAGAGGTCTTTTTCCTTCCCATTCCTCTCAAGAATGGCTCCTGTTTCAAGCAAAAAATTTATATCCTCAGTTCTTGATATTTTGTACCTAAAGTGTGCTACATAGTATAAATGCTACTTTTAAATGGATCTGGGTAATAAAATACAACTGTACATTATTTTGAATTTATTAGAAGAAGCCATCTTCATATTACCATGTTCATGTTGATGCCTCATTTGAAATAAATAGTCTAGAAGAAGATTGAATAAATCTTACTGGAAAAAAGAATATCATGTAGCTTGTTAAAAGGGCACATAGAAGACATTTTGTGACTAAACATGCAAATTTAGTGACATTTTTTGACTGGACAAAGCAGATTTAAAAAGATTTTGGGAATAGTGAAATAGGTTTTAGCATTTAATTTCTGAACATTTAAAAAGAAACCCATTGTGAGTATTTTGTTTTTCTGTTTCTATTTAACAGTTACCTTCATGTATTCTATTATACCTGGTAGAGCTCTCAAACCTACCATATCCAGATTTGATGAGAACCCATGTTAATCTAGTTGTGGAAATGCTTTTTGTCATATACTCTTTGCTGATTACAGTCTAAGTCCTTGAAAATTTTTCCACATAAAGGCAATTCGAACATCTTAGATCATTTTGGCTGTTCTTTGACTCCTTCCAGGTATTAAAACATTAGGTTTTATGATATTAAAATACCAAAGGAGAAACTGACTTAAAAGTTTTGGTGCCAGAAATCATAGCAAATTTTAATAGCAAAAATAGTATCTGGAAACACCCACATACTTGAGAAAACTGAAGAAAATAAATCTTATTAATTAATATATCTAGACCCATTCATTAATGGACATAAGGCATGCTAATCTCTTATATTCCTATGGCTTTTCCATTCTAATAAGCCTGGTTGTGTGTGTGTGTGTGTGTGTGTGTGTGTGTGTGTGTGTGTAGGTTGCTCAGCCAAATTTGTGTGCATTAATACAGGCACAATTTCAAGGATTTAAATACTTTTTAGTTCCTTAATACTTCTATGTGAAAACAATAATAAAAATATTTTTCCTAATAATCTATTTGGTCCTGGGCTAAAAGGTTGTATTTTGATATTTTTCTGGTTCTTAACATTCTATAAGGTATAACTTAGGTTTTTGGTAACATTCTGCCTAGAGGATTTTCAGTTTCTTTGCATTCATGCTTTTTGAAGGCTTAGTTTCATAAAATATGAAATGTTACGTTAAAAGATGTAATTCATACTGTAATCAATGTGTAATAGCTTACATGTATGAACATTTTCTGGAACATCTTTGTGATAACATAGTTACTTTGAGGGGAAGTAAATAGGATGCTTCTTTTTCTTACAGTTAAGGGAACATTGGAGCCTGTATATTCTGAGGAAGAAAGCTATCAAGCCCATATAAGTTTACAGAACATTATTGAAGTTATCCCCAAACTCCATAAAGTATTGTGTGAATATTGCACTAGGTGGAGGTCAGCCTGAGTAATATATATGTCAACTAATTTTTGAGCAACACGGATCTCCTTTTTTGGGAGTAACTTTTTTAATGTTTATTTTTAGAGAGAGCGCACGTGTGCAAGTGGGGGAGGGGTAGAGAGCAGAGAGAGAGAATACCAAGCAGGCTCTGTGCTGTCAGCCTAGAGTCCAATGTGGGCTCAATCCTGTGTACATCGAGTTCATGACCTGAGCTGAATTCAAGAGCTGGGCACTTAACTGAGCCACCCAAGTCCCCTGTGGTGGTAATTATGTTTTTTAATCTCTAAGATTAGCATTCATATGTTTTCAAGTTCTTCTGCAGTTCTAGGAAAAACTCAATTGGTAATAACTAATATAAACAGACCTGATTAGGAAATAAAATGTAGTCTAAGTGCTAAATCAATCTCCCAAATTTGATTTGTTGCTAATAGCTCAAATGTTTTCTAAAAATTATAGGGATACCATAAATCCAAAATAGCATAGGGTTCCAAGCATCAGCAAATCCCTTCCCACAGCTCCCTGCACCAGTAAACTCTAGATTGTAACCATGCATTTTACACTATCAGGATAAACATTTTATTCCACCTTTTCCTAGGTAACTTGGCAGTTTTGAAATGATAGCCCTTTTAGGTTGATTTTCCTCTCCTCTCTTTTAAAGAGCTGTTCACAGGATACCAGTAGCCTGATAAGAAAATTATCTTTTTTTTTTTTTTTTAAAGCTTTAACCTTGGGGTGCTTGGGTGGCTCAGCAGCTTAAGCATCTGGCTCTTTGTTTCAGCTGAGGTCATGATCTCACAGTTGTGAGATTAAGTTCTGAGCTAATATGTCAGCACGAAGCCTACTGAGGACTCCTACCCTCTCCCTCTCCCTCTCTCCCTCTCTCTCCCCTGCTCACATGCCCACTCTCTCAACATAAATAAACTTCAAAAAATAAAAATTTAAAAATAACAACATAAGGGCGCCTGGTTGGCTCAGTCGGTTAAGTGGCGGTTTTGGCTCAGGTCATGAAGTCACAGTTTGTGGGTTCGAGCCCCGCGTCAGGCTCTGTGCTGACCACTAGCTCAGAGCCTGGAGACTACTTCAGATTCTGTATCTCCCTCTCTGGCCCTCCCCTGCTCGCGCTGTCTCTCTCTGTCTCCCGAAATAAATAAAAAACATTAAAAAAGTTTAAAAATAAACACAAAACTTCACCCCCTGAGTCACTTGTTACATTGAATCCTTGAAAAAAAAATTTTTTTTAGCACTTTGCTGGTTCTCTAATCTCTGACCACCTTCTTATCTGTCCTTATTTCCCTTTCTTCATCTATACTTTTCTTCTGTTTTTAAAAAATTTTTTTTAATGTTTTATTTATTTTTGAGACAGAGCATGAGCAGGGAGGGGCGCAGAGAGAGAGGGAGACACAGAACCAGTAGCAGGCTCCAGGCTCTGAGCTACCACAGAGCCTGATGCGGGACTCGAACCCACAAACGTGAGATCTGACCTGAGCTGAAGTCAGAGGACCAACTGACTGAGCCACCCAGGCGCCCTATACTTTTCTTCTTGATCTCATCTACATTCATGGCTTTATATCACATCTATGTAGATTCCTGTTTTACGGTCCAGCCTAGATTATTCTCTGTGTTACATCCAAGTCTGCATTTCACCTGTTGTAAGAGTGCTCTGCTCTGTCAGTTACTGTGTCCTGTTAATTTCTTTTACATCCAGCTGCATTTGATCCAAGTAAGCTCTACACCCCGTTGGGGACTCAAACCCACAACCCTGAGATCAAGAGTTGCACACTCCGCCAACTGACCGAGCTAGGTGCCCCTCACTTCACCTTTTTGTTGTGTTCCACCTCGAGCCAACCCCTCAAAAATCCACTTCAGCCAAAAAGTAAAGTCTTCTTGCTCTAGGTACTTTAAAACTATCAACAAAGTACCCCTGAGGAACATAAACAATTAGGAGAACACAAAGATAAGAGTCCTGTTTGTGGCTTTCCTGGGGTTTAAGTAGTCTACTAGTTAATTTTTCTTCCTTGTTATATGGGTTTGTAACATAGCTATAGAAGTCAAAAACTGAAATTTATCAACCTGTGCTTAAAGGTAACTTAAGGAGCAAAACCATGGTTTTAAAACATCTGACCACATTTGAAAATCTGATGTTTCTATACTTTGTAATTACAGGAAGAATCTTCAGGGTTATTTATATTCATTATTGCTGCTACTCTTCAAATTCACTGTTAACAGGATATGTGTTAATTGCAGTTTCCCATCCTCCACCATGATCTGTAGCACTTTCATATGATGGTTTACACTAAAAGAAAGCAAAGCTATGAAATTTAGCAGGGCTGATTCAGTAAATAGGAGTAAACCAATTTGAGAATGATACATGATCTGCTATCAATGTTTGAAAACCTAGGACATGAAAAGCACTTTAGATAGAGATGTTTCTCAGAGAAGATTTCATCTTAGCTCCAAGAAATAAAGTGAACTGATCTGTTTTACTATTTTAACGGAAAATAAAAGTAATAGAACTGTGGACATCTGGGACAGAGTTCTTAATTACGTTGAATAAGTAAGGATATATCTCAGACTTAACACAATCGAGGAATATAGGCAGTACCTGAAATTCAGATTGTTTTAAAATCTTGTGTTTATGTTAAACCTATAAATCTAAAGAAATCTAAATTTAAATGGTTACTCCCTTTCAATATTAGGGGAAATTTGCCAATAAAAATTTTAGAATAAAAATTTACAAAATGACTTTATTAGTCAAGATTTCTACTTGGATATGCTTTATTGAATTTATTTTTAAAGGAGCATTTATTTTATTTTTTAAAATTTTTAATGTGTTTATTATTGAGTCAGGGAGAAACATGAGTCGGGGAGGGTCAGAGACAGAGGGAGACACAGAAACTGAAGCAGGCTCCAGGCTCTGAGCTGTCAGCACAGAGCCTGATGCAGGGCTTGAACATGGACTGTGAGATCATGACCTAAGCTGAAGTCGGATGCTCAACCGACTGAGCCACCCAGGCGCCCCAAAAGGACATTTATTTTAAGTAAACTATGTCCAGCATGGGGCTTGAACTCATGGCCCTAAGATCAAGAGTTGTATACTCAGAGCGCCTGGGTGCCTTAGTCGGTTGGTTGGACATCTGATTTGATTTTGGCTTAAGTCATGATCCCAGGATCATGCGATCAGGCTCCATGTTGGGCTCCATACTAGGTGTGGAGGCTACTTGGGGTTTTCTGTCTGCCCGTCTTCCCTCAGCTTGTGTGTGCTCTTTTCTCTCTAAAATGCATGCTTTACAGACTGAGACAGCCAGGGACCCTGAGTTTATTTTCTTAGAGATGGAATCAGGTTACTAAAATAGTAAAGGCTTCTTTTTTAGTAAAGATAAAAATTGATTTTCTTTGGTAGCAACCTTAGAATTGGAATTGAAGTATGAATATTAGTGACTTTCACAATTCTGAACCAAGCATACATGCATAGTGGTTTATAAGTACCATAGGAAAATCTGTTTCTCTGTTTTAATGAATAGCCTACCCTAGAGGTAAAGGGAAAGATGGCAAAGCCTTTCCAAAAATACTTTCAGAATTTACTGAAGTCAGTTGAAAGCTATATTTAAACACCTGGATATAGGTAGCATTTATCTTTTTATAAAAGGAAGCCATTGTCTGTATAGTTAACACAGACATAAGGCATAATGTTTTACTTATTTAAGGGGTAACTTTAAAAGACAAGAAAAACATTGGCCGTCTTATACAAGATTAATCATGGTGTTAGGATTTAAGTGCCTTTTCCAGTCTTTAATATTTACCAACAGGCAGGTGAATATATTTTCAGTTTCTTTAAAAACATTTTTTTAACACTTATTTTTTGAGAGAGCATGAGTGGGGGATGAGCAGAGAGAGAGGGAGACACAGATTTCAAAGCAGGCTCCAGGCTCTGTGTTGTCAAGCACAGAGCACAACCAGGCCCTCAAACCCATGTAATGACCTGAGATCATGACCTGAGTCAAAATTGGACACTTAACTGACTGAGCCGTCCAGGTGTCCAGTATACTTTCAGTTTCTAATCAGTTATGAGATAATTGACATTTTCTGAAATTATGACCAACTACCCATTTCCATGAAAGAGGTTTGAGAGAATGGTTATTCCATCGTGTTTAGAAATGAGATGACAAATATTAAATGCTTAAATTGTTTGGTCCCAAGGTCATGAGACTTCTCAGAATTTCATGGTCAAAACAGTTTTACCCAGAGGATCTATTTGATCTACTGGTTCTATAAAATTGGGAGTCCTTCATATCTTCCCATTGGAGGTTTTACTTAATGGCCACTCAAAACAGGGGGGTAACATAGGAAAGTAATAACTGCATTTTGAACATCGCAGATTCCCACCCATTAAAATCCCTTAATGTTCTTCCTTGAATTACATAGTCTCCATTGTAGTTTCTTTTTTTGAAAAGCAAGGAAAGGAACATTTCCTGAAGTGAAGAAGGCAGTTCTGTGGTTCCTTTAACAGATGTTATATCCAGAGGTTGATGCAAAGGGATAAGTGGGGAGAAGACAGTATTATGAAACATAAAATTACAGATAACATTTCGACTGCCACACAGTTAAAATATGAAACTGGATGCTTTGAGGGGCAGCTGGGTGGCTCAGTCGGTTAAGCGTCCGACTGGCTCAGGTCATGATCTCACGGTTCATGGGTTCGAACCCCGCATCAGGCTCTGTACTGACAGCTAGCTCAGAGCCTGGACCCTGTCTTCAGATTTTGTGTCTCCCTCCCTCTCTGACCTTCCCCTGCTCATGCTCTCTCTCTCTCTAAAATAAATAATAACAGTAAAAAAAAAAAAAAAAGAAACTTGATGCTTTGAGACAGTGGGGGAAAACTGGGGTTTAGAAATGCCAATCCTATTTCAGGAAAACACATTCCATATTATAGCAGGCATCTGAGAGTGGGAGAGACTAAACTGCCTTGAGGGGTCATGTTTGTGTGTTCATCTATCCTCTTCCTGATCCATTTACACCATGCAGATCATGGCCCTGAACAGTTAAGATTTGGTGTATATTCTGGTTTGTCAGAGTTAACTAGGCCAAATAACTGTGATTCGGGTATTTCAACATCTTTATAGCTCCTGTACCAACATAAGCAATATTTATAGTGCTGCTGGAGTTGGGAGAATCAGGTTTAATTAGATGCATTTTAAATACTTAACATTGCCTACTGCTGCCTGACTTCTGAATGTTAAGGGAAAGCAAAGAGATAAATTCTCGTCTTTGCTCAAATCATTGTCTTCTCAGATCCCCACTAGTTGAAAATTTTTCTTTCCCATCACTTGTGATTTTTTAAAAACTCTTACAGCCTTTATATATAAACATGTCCTGTGTTCTACATTTTCATGTGTGATAAATCTCTTTTACTAGATTGTAAGCCTTTGGAGGTCAGAAAAATGAACCTAAATCATTGTATCTGCCACCACATCTAGTACAGTGCCTTATATTTATTTGCTAATTCAATAAATATTCATTAAAATAATGGAGCTATTATTGGATTGTAGTTTGATGCTTGAGCCATTTAGATGAATGCATTATCAATTATTTTTTAACTTTTTATAGTTTGAAAATGTACCCTAGCTTACGTAGTAATTGTGGCATTTGTCAAAAAATTTACACATTTAATTGTACTGGCTCTCCATAGGTAATGTTAGTCTGGAGCAGCACTGACCAGTAGAAATATAATGTAAGCCACATATATAATTTTAAAATTACATTAGAAGTTTAGTAAAATTATAATGTAGCCACTTTATAGAAATAAACATGAGATTAATATTTTAGCCCATTATTTTGAGAATAACATTTGTTTCAAAAATTTAGTTTACATTCTTGTTTTCATGTTAAGTCTAATGTCTATTTTACACTTAAAGCACAGGTCTATTCAAACTAGCCACATTCTAAATGCTTAGTAGCCAGATAATGGCCAGTGGCTACTATATTGAACAGTGCAGGTCTAGAAGGGCAGGCAAAGAACTTCTTTGGACCGGTTTCCTATTAGGTCATTGTCATTTTAGGTTATTATCCAAATAAAGGTAATTGATTTGGCTGCTTTTGTCACATTCAGAAATTGACAGAATAATTTAAGAAAGTTTTTCTACTAATCATTGTATAAAGACATTAGGTAGGTACTTTACGCCCAATTTAAATCTCTAAAACTTCTGAAAATGATCTCTCAGAGTTGAGGATACAGAGGTTTTAGGTAGATGAAATTAACTTCACTCAATGAAATACTGCTAGTAGAAGGTGGAGCTGGTTTCAGAATTAGGATTGATTGTGGATATTCCATGTTCCTGCTTCAAGTTCAACACTTCTAATAAACGTTTGGGGGAAAAGTTAATTATGGTCTGTGTGTGTTGATAACAGACCATAAGCTTAAAGAGAAAACATTTAATGAAATCAAAGTATTTCTTTGATGAAGTCTGTATCAACAGTAACATTTTTCTTCTCTCTCTCTCTCTCTCTCTTTTTAAGTTTATTTTCAGAGAGGGAGAGAGTGCACATGTGCAAGAGCTGAGGTGGGACAGAGAGAGAATCCCAAGTGGGCTTTGCACTGTTGGTGCAGAGCCCAACTCAGGGTTTGATCTTGTGAACTGTGATTTCATGACCTAAGACAAAATCAAGAGTGGGATGCTCAACCAACTGGGCCACCCAAGCACCCCAAATTTCTTTGTCTTGCTTTGTATGGGTTTTATTTTTGAAGTTCATTTATTTGTTAATGCTTAAAAAATTTTTTTTAATGTCTTTATTTTGAAAGAGAGACAGAGAGTGAGCAGGGGAGGGGCAGATAGAGAGGGAGACACAGAATCCAAAGCAGGCTCCAGGCTCTGAGCTGTCTGCTCAGAGCCTGACACGGGGCTCGAACCCACTGACCGTGAGATCATGACCTGAGCCAAAGTCGGATGCTTAACTGACTGAGCCACCCAGGCGTCCATTTGTTTATTTTTTTGAGAGAGAAAGAGACAGCGCGATTGGGGAGGGCAGAGAGAGAAGGAGATACAGAATCTGAAGTAAGCTCCAGGCTCTGATGTCCACACAGAGCCAGATGCGGGGCTTGAACTCATGAACTATGAGATCATGATCTGAACCCAAGTTGGACACTTAACTGATTGATCCACCCAGGCACTCCTCATTTATTTATTTATTTTTTGAGAGAGAGAGAGAGAGAGAGAGAACAAGAATATCTCAAGTAGGTTCTGAACTATCAGCCCAGAGTCCTATTTGGGGCTAGATCCCACAACTATGAGATCATGACCTGAGCTGAAATCAAGAGTAAGATGCTCAACGGGATGAGCCACCCAGGCACTCCCAGGCATGGATTTTCCTTATAGCAGACATTTATTTTTAATTTTTCCTTTTCCTGAATGCAATATGAAAATTTAAATTGTCTAGTTAGGTTATTTGAAAATTGCCTCTAATAAGATCATATGGGAAAAAAGTCACCTTTAAGTTGGATGTTGTAAAGATGTCTAATTTGAAAATCATTTTGTTTTTTAAATGTTTTGGCTCTCAGTTCAAAGTTGAACAGTAAATTCAGAACAAGTCTTTAAGGGACTAAAATATTTAAACAAAGATTGGCAATATAACTTTCCAGAAAAGTTTGATAAAGTAACTTGCACAAGTATTAAAGTACTATACTCAAGTACACCCTAGGCCCTTGATACATGCAGATTAATTCAACATATACCTTTTATTTACATTTCAGTCTAGTCCTAGGATGTTCATATAAACAAGGGGTTCTAGATAGTTCGAAGACCATTAAAAGGCTGCAGAAGTGAAATTAATATACTAAATGTTTACTTGTATACCTGAAAACATTAAAAAAAAAGCAATTAGTTTTCCAGTGATGTTACATGGTATTTTAATAATTTAATCAGAAATGGTATCGCATATTTGTGATGTTAATTTAAACAACACCTGAAGATGAGAACCAGTGAAGTGGATACTTTTATTTAGTACCGTGGATTGGTAAACCATTCTAGGAAGAAATTTAACTTGACAGTATGTGTCATGTTCTTACTCGAGCAATTGTACTGATGTTGATCCTTAAGAATTAGAAATGTATATAAATTTAGGATAGAAAATGATAATTATAATGTCAATAAAACTAAATAGCATTAATAGAATAGTTCAAGGACGGTACATTCTGAAGGAAAAGAATGCACTATTAAAGATGATCATTGGGGCGCCTGGGTGGCCCAGTCGGTAGAGCATCAGACTTCAGCTCAGGTCATGATCTCACAGTTTGTGGGTTTAGCCCCCTGTCAGGCTCTGGGCTGACAGCTAACTCAGAGCCTGGAGCTTGCTTCCCATTCTGTGTGTACCTCTCTCTCTCTCTCTCTGCCCCTCCCCTTCTCGTGATCTATCTCCCTGTCTCTTAAAAATAAATAAATGTCAAAAAAAAAATAAAGGTAATCTTTGTATTCGGAGTAAAATGGAAAAATATTCATGAAACCGTAATACGCCATTTCAGAAAATTTTTATATTACAAAAAATATAAAATTGCCATCCACTTTGGATGGTAAGGTCTTATGGAAGAAAAAAATGACAGGCAGCAGTAACGCGTCGGCTCTGTGGTTAGAACTGTTTCAAACGCCGGTTTTGCTAGCCTGCATATTCTAGCTGTAAAATGGGAAAAACCGGAGTGTCTACATCATGAGGTAAATGTTTGAAGGTTAAATGAAAGTGCTTAGCGCGTCGTCTAAATAAATTTTACTTGTTAAGATGATGTCTTCTTGCATCTCTCTGGCGGAAAATCAGGTATTAAATTTAGAAATGTGATGACTTAACTAAAGCGAAAGCTCAACGAGACCGAAGGGATTTAACCTAACCTGCCAACTTGCGTTGTCCAAACACTTGGATTTTGATTAGGCCCACGAGGCCATAGTGACCTGAGCTCTACCGTGCCCGTGAGCGTGCAGAATATTCACTCGCAGGAGTGACAGCCCGGTGGCTTTGACTCCCGAATTCCAGGGTTTACTCACGCGTCCTCCCCCCGACCCCCAGCCAAATAAGGACTCCATTCTCTCCCTTGGACGTCGCGAAAAGGTCGACCGGTCCCCACCCCAAGCAGAGCCTACGTTGAGAAGGCGGGGGCACTCCAACCCTTTGCCCACTCGCGTCACAAAAACTACAATCCCCAGCGGACCCCGCGAACTCAGGATGTTCCGCAGGCAGGGCCCGGCGGCCACGCGGGGCTGTAATTTACTCTATGCCCCGGCACCACCTTCTCTCTCTCCTCGGCGATACAGGCGATACTGAGTGCTGCAACTTCCCCTCGATTTCCAAAGCAGGCCAGTAGCCGGTGGAGACGGGCCCTTCTAGTGAAGCCTGCGCTTGGCCCCGGCCGGGAGGGAGGAGCTGCGGGACGCACTGAGCCTCCACCGGGTGACGACCTCGGGCACGTAGCGCGGCAGTCTCCCTAGCCGGCTGGGGCGGGGAGGAGGGGGCGGTGGCCGCGCACGCGCGGCGGGGCCTTGGGCGGGGCTTTAGGCGATTGCAGCCGGCGGACGGTCAGCCGCTGGGCGGCTGTGTGGCTAGCCGCCAGGCCGGCGGGGCTCAGAGGCGCGAGGTTGATGGGGGTCGTCTCGACCTCGGCCTCAGCCTGTGGCACAGCTTCAGCCAGGCCAACGGAGATGGTGCCCTGGGTGCGGAAGATGGGGGAAAAGCTGAAGCAGCGGCTGCGGCTGGACGTAGGACGCGAGATCTGCCGCCAGTACCCGCTGTTCTGCTTCCTGCTGCTCTGCCTCAGCGTCGCCTCCCTGCTTCTCAACAGGTAAAGCCGCAGCGGGGAGCTGGCGGGCGGCTGCTCTGCGAGGCCGCGGGCGGAGGCCCGGGGTTGCTTCACTGTGTGGAGACCGCCCGGGCTGTGTCGCTGCGGGATTTACGGCCGGGTCCGAGGCCTTGGGAAGAGGGACCTCGGGGAGCCGGGCGGAGCGTCCGGGCCCGGAAGTGCGAGCGGGCATGGGGTGCGTTCAAGTGCACCCTTTCCTGAGGCCGGGTCTTCTGAGACACCTAGCCCCGATTCTTACGTACTTTTCATCTGTTTCTTTTAACCTGGCCCACCATCATCGCTGCTTTTCAGAGGACTGAAGTCTATATGTACCTCCCAGTTATAGACCTTGCAGGGGCGGTCCAGTCAGCTGACGGAGGAGGGTTCTAGGTCCTGTAGCAGCCGCAGTTTTAGGCCGACTCCCTTCGCTCTCACCGCGCGCGTGCACGTACACACGCACGCACACAGTCTTACAGCTGCTGCGCGCACCCTCGCACATACAGATTTACAGCCAAAGCACGCACGCAAACGCACACAGCCTTACAATCAAAGCATGCACACACGTACAGTCTTAGAGCGGCAGCGCGCACAGTCGCGCACCCAGCCTTCCAGCCAAAGCACACACAGACGCGCACACAGTCTTAGCGCTGAGGCGCGCGCGTGCGCACACAGCTTGCAGCCGAAGAGCGTACTTGGGTGTGCACGCATGCAGATAGTCGCGCCGTACAGTCTTGTAGCTGAAGCTTTCTTCAAAATGTGGCTGGTGAAAACGGATAATTGTAAAGATTTGTTGACTCGAAGTCAGGAAGTAGAAATAGTACCCGTCTTGACATCTCTAGGATATTCGAAAAGGCAAGACTGAAAGCTTAAAATTGGTAAATTCAGTTGATACTTTGAACTCCTTTGGTAGATGGGTCACCTATGGTAGATGGGTCAGCTTAGGTGTCCAAAGTAGGACATGGAGGATCAGGTTGAACTAGATTTCTGAGGTTGCCTACTTAATTATAGCATCTAGTGTTCTTTGTTGTTAAGACACTATAGGATACTATTTGATCTGTACCCTGTATCTTTATTTGTATTATTCAAAGGAAGAAGGGTATAACACATAAATATTATCTTTTGAGTGGCTGGATTTATGATTTTCATACATTTTTTGGTATTTTTCTTTGTTATTGTTGAAACTAGCAAAATTGATCTTAATCTTAAAACTGTCTTTACTAAAAGAATGGTTAGGTACCCTGTGGTATGGGGCTGGCTCATAGCATAGAGGATGTCACTCTTGATCTCAGAGTCTTAAGTTTGAACCCTACATTGGGGTAAAGTTTACTTAAAAATAAATAAGTAAATAAAATGAAAGAATGGTTAGGTCCCCTTTTAACAGGAAAAAGCCTTTGTAAGGTGCGAGACAGTGTATATAGTGTGCTTTTCAGTGTATTGTGTGATTTTCGTTAAAATGTATCTGTACATTCATGGAGCACCTGGGTGGCTCAGTCAGTTGAGTGTCTGGCTCTTGGGTTTCTAGCTCTTGGTTTTTGCTTGGGGGTCCTGATCTCACTGTTCAGAGTTTGAACCCCACATGGGGCTCTGTGCTAATGTGGTACAGAGCCTGCTTGGGATTCTCTTTCTCGGCTCTACCCTGCCCCCCCCCCCCCAATAAATCATTAAACTTAAAAATTTTAAAAAAAGTATTTGTGTACATTCATATGTACATATAAACATGTATGTTTATATATGCTTTGGCTATCTCTGGAAGACTGTTACATAAGAATATGTGGTCCCTTCTGGGAGTGGAGAGTACGAGGCACATCTATTCAGAAATTTAAAAAAAAATTGTGCATGTATGTAAAATTTAAAAAAATATTAGGGGCATAATGATGGGATTAGAAGAAATGAGAAGATATACTTAATGCATAACTTCAAATAGTGATCTCTACACAGGTATTTCACCAGTTAGTTTTTAAAAATAACTTTAAAAGAAAAAGAAATTTTCAGTTTAAAATCGTTAGTGGTTAGTATGGAGATTTGGAGCTTTATGTCTATATGGTAAAAACTTAGAATTTTTTCAAAATTAACTTTTTCTATTATAGCCTTGGAGACCTTTCAAAGTATTATTTAGTATATAAATTTTTCTTTTGATAGCAATTAAGGTTATGAATATCTGTGAACAGATAAATAGATATGTTTTGGCTATTGTACGTGATATGTGGGAGGAATAGAGTAACATACTTTATATATTTCAAATTATTTGTGGATTCACCTTTATGGTATTGTTAAGGAAAAGTAGGAGCATAGATATAATTACCAATCATAGTATTGAGTATTTGAGTGTTATAATAAGAAATATTTTAAGTTAATGCTAGTAAAAATAATGGTAATAGTAGTAATAGCTAACTAACACTTGTGAGTGTTTTGTTTGGCCCAGGTATTGTATTAAGGTTTTTCATTAATTACTGAGGCAATTTATGGTTGTATGTGAAAATTTTGAACCTAAGCTTGACTGTGAGACTTTAATTCTGACTCCTCCACTAATTAGATATGTGACTTTGGATAAGTGATCTAACTTTTATCTGTCACAGTCCCCTTATCTGTAAAATAGAGATAAAACTAGTACCTACATTATATAATTATTTTGATGACTAAGTGGTTAATACATGGAAAGTGTTTAAATTTATGCTCAGCATGTAGAACATACTCTTATTAAATGTTAGCAGTTATTTTTATATCATTTATTCTAGCACCTCTATAGACACCTTTGAGTAACCTCAGTCACCATGGATCAGTTTTGCTTGGTTTTGAATTTCATATAAATGTAATTATGAGGTCCTCTAGTTTCTTTCTCTTACTCTGTTTTTGAGATTTATCCGTACTGTTGTGTGTATCAGTACTTAAGTCTTTTTTGTTATTGTGCAGTGTTCCACTGGGAATATGACACACACTGTTTATCCATTCTTCTGTTGAAAGGCATTTGACTTGTTTATAGTTTTTGGCTATTATGAATAATGGTATGAATATTCTCATATATATTTATTTTGATAGACTTATTTTTTTTGGGTATATGCCCATGAATGGAAATGCTTAGTCATAATGTATTAGTTTGTTTGACTTAAGTAGATACTGCCAGATAACTTTACAAAGTGGTTATAGTAATTTACACTCCTGCCAAAAACTTGACTATTCTGTCTGAAGTTGTCTGTGGATTTAATTTTGTCATTTTAGTGAATGTATACTAGTAGGTCATTGTAGTTTTAGTTAATTGTAGTTTAATCGTTAGCTATGGTCATCATGTTGTACATTACATCCCTAATACTTATTTATTTTATTCCTGAAAGTATGCTCCACCTCTTGTACCTACAAGTCTGATCTCTTATTCTATGAGGTTTTTTTCCCTTAAGATTTTACATATAAGTGAGATCATACACTATTTTTCTTTCTCTGTTTGACTTATTCGCTTAGCATAATGCCTTCAAGGTCACCCATATTGTCCCAAATGGTAAGGTTTCTTCATTTCTTATGGTTGAATAATATTCTTTTTGTGTATATATGCCACAGCTTCTTTGTCTGTTCATTCCTTGATGGACACTTAGGTTGTTTCCATATCTAGGCTGGTATAAATAATTTTACTGTGAACATGCAGGTACAGATATCTTTTTTTTCTTGATTTTCATTTTCATTTTATTCAGTGCTGCATTCTTATTTTTCATAGGCATATTTTTTGGTTGACTTACCAGATGGCAATATGTTTTTATTTTTTTCTCCATAATATTTTATTGTCAAATTGTTTTCCATACAACACCCAGTGCTCTTCCCCTTAAGTGCCCTCCACCATCACCACCACCTCTTTTCCCCCATCCCCCTTCACCCTCAACCCTCACTTCATTCTCAGCATTCAATAGTCTCTCAAGTTTTGCATCCCTCTCTCTCCCCAACTCTCTCTCTCTCCTCCGCTCCCCCTGGTTCTCCATTAGGTCTCTCTTGTTTTCCTGCTAGACCTATGAGTGCAAACATATGGTTTCTGTCCTTCTCTGCCTGGCTTACTTCACTCAGCATGACACCCTCAAGGTCCATCCACTTTCCTACG
>NC_043706.1:73751910-73765683 GCF_006229205.1 Suricata suricatta | reverse complement strand
TCTCAGTTCGAAAAACGGTGCGGAGGGAGTTTACAGAACTCCCTTCCTCTCCGCCATCTTGGCTCCCAGATCCAGATATCTTTTTAAGTTAGTTTTTTTGTTTCCTTTGAGTATATTCTCAGAAGTGGAATTATAAGTTTATAGAATTATAAAATAGTTCCATTTTTTGAAAATCTTCCAAACTGTTTTTCATAGTGGCTGTATCAATTTACATTCCCACTAACAGTACACAGAACCCTTGTTGCCTTTTGTCCACATCTTCACTAAGGTTTATTACCTCTTCTTTTTGATGATGGCCATTCTAACAGGTGTGAGGTGACTTCTCATTGTGCTTTTAATTTGAATTTCCCTGATGAGTAGTGATGTTGAGAATCTTTTCATGTACCTATTAGTATTTCTTATAACTTCTTTGGAGAAGTGTCTATTTAGGTCCTCTTGCATTATTATTATTATTATTATTATTATTATTATTATGAGCAAAATGGATTTATTCAGGAATAGCAGAACAATTGCATTTGCTATGGGAAACCAAAGACAAGCCTGAAAATCAAAGAGGAACATTACTTAATAGAGAAAAGGAAGAAGATGGGAGGGGCTTTTTTGAATTAAAGTCCATTGGAAAAAAGGGAGACTGCAGGGTCGTGATAGTTTCTCATTGTTTGAGGTGTGGTATATTCTTTCTTTTGAAAATATATACAAATGTTTTATTTTTTTAACTTTTACATTTTATTTAAATCCCAAGTTAGTTAGCATGTAGTGTAATAATGATTTCAGAAGTAGAATTTAGTGATTCATCACTTAAATATAACACCCAGTGCTCATCCCAACAAGTGCCCTCCCTAATGACCATCACAGGTTAGCCCATTCCCCCACTCCCAGCACCCCTCCAGCAACCCTCAGTTTGTTCTCTGTATTTGAGTCTCTTATAGTTTGCCTCCCTCTCCCTTTTTATCTTATTTTTCCTTCTTGTGTTCATTTGTTTTGTTTCTTAAATTCCACAGTTAAATGAAATTATATTATATTTATCTTTCTTTGACTTATTTCGCTTAGCAATAATACCGTCTGGTTCCATCCACATTGTTGCAAAAGGCAAGATTTTATTCTTTTTGATCGCTGCGTAGTATTCCATTACATATATACATACATACCACATCTTCTTTATCCATTCATCAGTCAGTGGACATTTGGGCTTTTTCATAATTTGGCTATTGTTGATAATGTTGCTATAAACATTGGGGTACATGTGCCCCTTTGAATCAGAATTTTTGTATTTTTAATGGCTTTAAAATTTTTGAATGTTTTTTAAAGTGGTTTTAAGTTGTTTTGAGGAACCTCCATACTGTTTTTCAGAGTGGCTGCATCAGTTTGTATTCCCACCAGCAGTGCAAAATGGTTCCTCTTTTTCTGTATCCTAGCCAACATGTGTTGTTGCCTAAGTTGTTAATTTTAGTCATTCTGACAGGTGTCAGGTGGTATCCCATTGTAGTTTTGATTTGTTATCTCCTTGATGAAGAGTGATGTGAAGCATTTTTTCATGTATCAGCCATCTGGATGTCCTCTTTGGAAAAGCGTCTGTTCATGTCTTCTGCCCGTTTCTTCAAGGATTATTTGGTGTTTTGGATGTTGAGTTGATAATTTCTTTATAGATTTTGGATATAATCTTTTATCTGATATGTCATTTCCAAATATCTTCTGCCATTCTGTAGGCTTTTAGTTTTGTTAATTGTTTCCTTTGCTCTGCAGAAGCTTTTTATCTTGATGACGCCCCAATAGTTCATTTTTGCTTCTGTTTCCCTTTCCTCTGGAGACCCGTCTAGTAAGAAGTTACAGCTGTCGTCAAAGAGGTTATTGCCTGTTTTCTCCTCCAGGATTTGATGGTTTCCTCTCTTACATTTTAGGTCTTTCATCCATTTTGAGTTTTTTGTGTATGGTGTAAGAAGGCGGTCCAGGTTTATTCTTCTGCATGTTGCTGTCCAGATTTCCCAACACCATTTGTTGAAGAGACTGTCTTTTTTTCCAGTGGATATTCTTACCTGCTTTGTCAAAGATGAGTTGGCCATACATTTGTGGGTCCATTTCTGGGTTCTCTATTTTGTTCCATTGATCTGTTTTTGTGCCAGTGCCATGCTGTCTTGATGTTTACAGCTTTGTAATACAACTCGAAGTCTGGAATTGTGATCCTTACAGGTTTAGTTTTCTTTTTTAAATTTTATTTTTATTTTTATTATTTTTTTAAATTTTTTAATGTTTATTTATTATTGAGACAGAGAGAGACAAAGCGTGAGCAGGGGAGGGACAGAGAGAGAGGGATACACAGAATTCGAAGCAGGCTCCAGGCTCTGAGCTGTCGGCACAGAGCCCGACACGAGGCTCAAACTCACAAACTGTGAGATCAGGACCTGAGCCGAAGTCGGACGCCTAACCCACTGAGCCACCCAGGCGCCCCATAGTTTTCTTTTTTTAACACTACTCTGGCTATTTGGGGTCTTTTCTGGTTCCATCTAGATTTTAGAATTGTTTGTTCTACCTCTGTGAAGAATGCTGGGGTTATTTTGATAGAGATTGCATTAAATACAGTTGTGGTATATTCTCATTGACTGGGCTTGTTGCTGTACACGGAAAATTTCTTCCCTTTCTTGGAGTAGTAAGGTAGGCTTCTTCCTGTTGGCAAGGTATGTCTCTTCATGTTGGGGTCTGCAATTAATGATGAGTAGTAGGGTGTGAGAGATCCCTTTACTGACCTCCAGCTCCATATGAAGTAGTGTTTCATTTATTCACTTTCATATTTTCCCCCTTTTGATTAAGATCTTTCTCTGACAACATTGCTGATAAAGAGTTAGGTTTACCATATTTAGTGGTTTTGTCTGTTGGTGCCAGAAAAGCACCAACAAGTTTCATGTTCCACATTGGAGGGAAAATCCTGGCTATGGATTTTCAAGTTTTCATGTTCCACATTGGAGGGAAAATACGTAACAGTTGAAAACCATCTAAGCCCACATTTCAGTAAAAAAAATTAGGAGGGAGAGCTCTCAGGCATTTCTTACATAAAATCTACACCTTATCAAGGTTATAAACATTGACAATCATCTTTTGTAATTTTAAAAATGTTTTTATTTATGTTTGAGACAGAGAGAGACAGTGTGAGCAGGGGAGGGTCAGAGACAGAGGGAGACACAGAATCTGAAGACAGGCTCCAGGCTCTGAGCTAGCTGTCAGCACAGAGCCCGACCCAGGGCATGAACTCATGAACCGTGAGATCATGACCTGAGCCGAAGTCGGATGCTCAACCGACTGGGCCACCCACGCCCCCTCCGACAATCATCTTGAAGCACAGCTAGCATCACTTTATTGTATATATCATTTCGATAGAGTTTTGACATGCAACATGTCCTTGCACTTTTTAAATTAGGTTATTTGTTGTTTTGCTGTTGTTGTATAAATTAATACTATTATTATCTTAGTGTTTATTTTTTTTTTAAGAGAGAGAGTGTGAGTGGGGGAGGTACAGAGAAAGAGGGAGACACGAAATCTGAAGCAGGTTCTAGGCTCCAGGCTGTCAGCCCAGAACCTGACATGTAGCTTGACCCCATGAGCTGTGAGATCATGACCTGAGCCGAAGTTGGCTGCTCAACCAATTGAACCACCCAGGCGCCCCTGAATTCTTTATACATTTTAGATATTAATCTCCTGTCAGATATATGGTTTGCAAATATATTTTTGCATTCCATAAGTTGTCCTTTTACTTCGTTGATAGTTCTTTATTACTTTTTAAGTCACCACAACTGGCTTGCATACACTTTACTTAGTATGTGACAGGCTATTCTAAGCACTATTCTGATCTTGTTTAATCATCATAATAACATTATGATTAGGTACTATTATTCTGCATTTTAAAGAGGACCAGACGAGTCAGAGAGGGTATGTAATTTGCATTGTGTCATAGCCAGGATTTTAACCCAGACAGATTCTAGAATGCTATATATTTTGTTACCAAACTTCATGGATCTTTCACTCTTAAGTTCTGTTTCTTTTGTTTATTTTTCCTTTCCTATAACAGTAACAGTTTTTTTTTTTTAACAGTAGTGTTAAGTTTTACAGTGTGGTTTTATTTTTATTTATTTATTTATTTTTAAATATTTAAAAAATATTTTTTAATGTCTTTTATTTATTTTTGAGGGACAGAGAGAGACAGCGCGAGCAGGGGAGGGCCAGAGAGAGAGAGGGAGACACAGAATCTGAAGCAGGCTCCAGGCTCTGAGCTAGCTGTCAGCACAAAGCCCGACGCAGGGCTCGAACCCACGACTGTGAGATCATGACCTGAGCCGAAGCCGGCCGCTCAACTGACTGAGCCACCCAGGCGCCCCTTTAAATATTTTTTTAATGTTTTATTTATTTTTGATACAGAAGAGACAGAGCATGAGAGGGGGAGAGGCAGAGAGAGAAGGAGACACAGAACTGGAAGCAGGCTCCAGGCTCTGAGCTAGCTGTCAGCACAGAGCCTGATGCGGGGCTCGAACCCACGAACGTGAGATCTGATCTGAGCCAAAGTCGGAGGCTTAACCGGCTGAGCCACCCAGGCGCCCCTACAGTGTGGTTTTAAATTTGCTGGACAAATTCTCATTCTTGACCCTTCTTTCCCAAAGTTGGTACAGCTCTTTTTTAAAATGTTATTTTTCATATTCATTATAGAATGAAGATGTCAAATTTCTCAAAAGATTGAGCTGGAATTTTGAATGTAGTTTCTGTTTTGTTTATGTATTGTTACATAAACCATCACTCAAATTTGTAGTTTAAATCAACAACATCTGATTTGCTCAAAGAATTGTAATTTAGGCAAGAGTTAGTGGGTATAGCTAGTCTCTGTTCACTGTGCATCAGCTAGGTACAATGAAAGCAGGGGGCTAGAATAGTAATTTGTTGGCTTATACATTCACATGTGTGACAGTTGATGCTTATTATTGGGTGTGATTTTGGTGGGATTGTAGGCCAGAACTTACACATGCATCCTTTACATGTGGCTTTTTTTCCGCCAACATGGTGCTGGCTTACAAAGGTGAGCATTCTGAGAAAGCGATCTTCTCAGAAGCCATATCCATTTTATGACCTATCTTTAGAAGTTAGGCAGCTTTATCTCTGCCACATTCTTTTAGTTGAAGTGAATTATTAAGGCTAAGCCCTATTTAAGGGGAAGAAAATTAAAGTCTTGCTTTTTAAAATTCTTATTATTTTTTTTGTAGGCTCCATGTCCAGTGTGGGGCTTGATCTCACAACTGTGAGATCAAGAATTGCATGCTCTATAGACCAAGTCAACCAGGCACCCCTAAACTTCTTTTTTATGTGAAGTGTCAAAGAATTGGCAGTCATATTTAATACCACCACAGTGTTAATTTGTAAATTAATCTGTGTAGAATTGATATCTTTACTGTTTTTAAAGTTTTCATCCATGAACATCAATAATCTCTCCATTTAGATCTGCTCTTAATATCTTTTTTCCCCCTATTTTTGAGAGAGCTAGTTGTAAATGGGAGAGGGAAAGAGGAAGAGGGAGAAAGAATCTCAAGCAGGCTGGAAGGCTTCACACCCAGCGCTGAGCCTGACCCTGGGTGGGACTCCATTTCCATTTTAGGACCCTGAGATCACGACCTGAGCCTAAATCAAGAGAGTGTCACTCAACTGAGCCACCTAAATGCCCCTTGTCTTCTTTTTAATTGCCTTTTTTAATTTTAAAAAGTTTATTATGGACAACTTTAAACATATATAAAATAAAAATAGGATTATATAATGAAACCTGTAAGAAACCAGTATCACCCAGCTTAAAAAAATTATGAGGGTCGCCTGGGTGGCTCCGTCAGTTAACTGTCCGACTTTGGCTCAGGTCATGATCTCACAGTCTGTGGATTCGAGCCCACTTCAGGCTCTGTGCTGACAGCTCAGAGCCTGTAGCCTGCTTTGGATTCTGTGTCTCCCTCTCTCTCTGCCCCTCCCCTGCTCGCTCTCTGTCTCTGTCTCTCAAAATTATGAGCTCAAAGTCAAATATCTTCCCCAATTATTTTAAAGCAAATAAACATTTCAGTGTGTATCTCTAACAGATAAGAGTGCTTTTTTCTTACATAACCACAATACCATTTTACAATAAAAAAATGATTTCTTAACATCATCAAATATCCATTAAATGTTCAGATTTCCCAGAATTTGTTAGAATTTCCTCCCCAACATTTAATGATAAAAAATTTTAAGCATACAGCAATGATGGAATTTACAATAAATGATGTTATGTACTGCCTAGATTTTACCATTAATATTTTACTATATTTTTACAATCTTTACCATGTTTTTGTCTGTTACTCTATTCATAATGAATCTTATTTATAAACAACTTTTTGTAGATAATCAAATTAAGATCTAAATATGATATTTTAATCTGAAAATTACCTCCCCTTCACATACAGCCCACTTTGTTTTAACCTTCTAATTTATTTGTTGAAGAAACTGGGCCATATGTATTTGGAGTTTTTTATAGTTTAGCCTTTGTTGATTACATCTCTGTAGTGTTTGTTGTTGGGTATGTTCCTTTCCCTCTCTGTTCCCTGTAAACTAGATGTTAGGTCAAGGCATCACTGTTTAGATATTTTTTTTCTCTTTTGGTCTATGATGATATAGATTTAAAGATAAAGAGCTATTTAAACACATGCCCTTCTTATGTATTATTATGCATTATGATATAGTGCTAGTTTTAGTTAATATTTTACTTAGTACTTCATAGTAAAATAAACCTAATGTTCTTATATTGTCTTTATCTGATTTGGGAATTAAAATTATATTAGTCCTTTTAAATTAGCAGCTTTTTCTCATTTTTTTCTTTCCTGAAGCCATCTGTATAGGAGAGGGATTATGTGTTTCATTAATGTTTGGTAAAACCATTTGGGCCAGGACCTTTTTTCTTTTTTTTTTTTTTTTTGAGGCCAGGTCTCTGATTACTCTTTTAATCCTTATAAGGATAATTGGTCTATATAAATTACCTAGTTCTTCACATACTAATTTCTGGCATTTTTGTCTTTTTCTGGAAATTTATGTACTGTAGGTTATCAATTTTATGAACATAGTTCATAGTTTCATTTTTCATTTGAGTTTTAGCTATGATTTTTTATTCTATACTTTATATATTTTGTATTTTCTCTTTTTCTTTTATTTCTTGGTCTTGCTAAAACGGTCTCTTTTATTAGCTTTTGTTTTGAAAATTTCCAAGCAGGCATAGAAAGAAAAAGAGTACAAGGGACTTCCAAGCACTCATCACACAGATTCAATAACTATCAATATTTTGTGTATTTGAAAAAAAATCTAAACTTTTCCCATTTAAAAAATAACTTCTACACAAAACCATAACCTTAAAAAATGAACAATGGTTAATATCTAATAACAAGTCTGTAATCAAATTTTCTTAATTGTATGAAAATTTACAGTGTGTCTATATTAATCAGGATCTAAAATAGGTCCATTCTTTGTAGGTGGGTGCTACATGTCTTAAGCTTTTATAAATCTCTTATTTAAAACAAGAGTTGGCACAATTTTTCTGTAAAGTGTCAGAGAGTAACATTTTAGCCTTTTGGGCTGCATCGGTTTGTATCCCATATTCATTTTTTTAAGAACCTTTAAAAAATGTAAAACTTTCTCTTAGCTTGAGAGACATACCAACGTGGGTGGCCTTAGGTCCCCATGCCATCGTTTGTCAATCCGGATCTAGAACACTCCTCCTTACCTACTTTTCCGTCCATTGACTTGTTGAAGAAACTGGGTCATTTTTTCACTTTTGCTAATAGTTTCCTCATGGTGTCTTGTTTTTTTTTTTGTTTTTGTTTTTGTTTTTTGTTTTGTGGACAAGATGTGTATTTATAAGTTCAATCAGATTTAGATTTTTTTTTGGTGCAAGAATACTTTGGTGATGATATGTACATCTTATGTCACATGAGAGGATAATTCCATGTCAGATGGAGTTGCCTCACTTTTTGTGAATTTGGATGTGACAGCTAATATTTTACCCAGCAAACCTCCTCTGTGGTTTTTACCATTTATTTCCAAAATGAGTTACTTCATTATAGGTTGCAACATGATGATTCTCATTTTTTATTTCATTTATATTTTAAAATTTGAATTTTTTTCCTTCTAGAATTGCTTTACTTCATCTTTTAGGTTTATTTAGTTACAATTTAGAACAGCTCAAATTGGAAAAGTAGAATAAATACTTTTTTAGTTTAATATCAATTAAAAATCTTTTTTAATGTTTATTTTTTAAGAGAGAGAAAGAGTGAGTGAGTGGGAGAGGGCAGACAAAAAGAGAGAGACAACACACACAAATTCTGAAGCAGGCTCCAGGTTCTGAGCTGTCACTACAGAGCTTGAAGTGGGGCCTGAACTCACTAATGAGATCATGACCTGAGCTGAAGTTGGATGCTTAACTAGCTAAGCCACGCAGGAACCTCTAATTATCAATATTTAAAGTAATAATTCGTGCCCTAGTAATGTCCACTAGTATCGTTAGAGGTTTGCTTATTTTATTAATTTTTCAAAAAGCCTAGCTTATATTTTATTTTTCTCATCATGTTGTCTGCTTTATTGATTTCTATATTTTTCTTTATTGTTTTCTTCCTTTTTATGTGTTTGGATCCTGATTCTTCCCCAACTTTCTGAGTGTTTAGCTTGTTGGTTTTGGCATTTGTCTCTGATTAATGCAGGATTTCTCAACCTGAGCACTTTTGATAATTTGGTTTAGATAATTTTTTGTTGTTGGGGGGGTGGCATGTGCATTGTAGGATATTTAGCAGCAGTGTTGGCCTCTAGCCATGTGATATTGATAGTGCACTTTCCCCTCTCCCCACAGTTGTGACACTTATACTGCCAAATGCCCTGGGGGACAAAACACTCTTTGTTGAGAACCACAGGGGTAATGCATTTAAAGATACAGATTTGGGGGACACCTGGGTGGTTCAGTTGGTTGAGTGTCTGACTTTGGCTCAGGTCATGCTCTCGTAGTTTGTTGAGTTCGAGTCCCTGAACTGCTGCTGTCAGTGCAGAACCCGTTTAGGATCCTCTATCTCTTCTGTCTCCTGCTCATGCTCTCTCTCTCTCTCAAAAAAATAAAAATAAAGACATAGATTTTTTTTCTTAAATAATACCATAGTTATTGCTTGCCTTAGTTATACTCCATTCATTGTCTTTCAGTCTAAGTACAGGTCTATAATTCCTAATCTATAATTCTGAAATCAGAAAGTTCTGAAGAAGTAACTTTTCCCCTAAGTTTTACACCAATTACATTTGATAACAAAACCTGACCTGAACAGACATGAGACTATTTATAGTATTTATTTCTGATTTATATCTTATAGTTCATATATTTTGCTGTAGAAATATTAATATCTGATTATGGGGTATTGCATTAGATCTCATTTGACTGTGTCAAATTATATATGAAATATGTACTATATAACTTGAAAAGTCCTAAAAATTCTGAATTCTGAGTTATATCTTTCTGGGTCAAAATGATTTTTGGTAAGTAGCTGTGGACAAGAGTTTCATAATTTCCTCTTTGAATGCCTCTAAGGGGCACCTGGGTGGTTCAGTTGGTGAAGCGTCTGACTACGGCTCACTCAGGTCATGATCTAATGATTTGTGCGTTCAAGCCCTGCGTTGAGCTCTGCCCTGACAGCTCAGAGTATGGAGCCTATTTTGGATCTGTGTCTCCCTGTCTCTCTGCTCCTACCACGCTCACACTCTGTCTCTCTTTCTCTCAAAAATAAATAAACATTAAAAACAAATTTGAGAAACCTGTATAATTTGGGTATTTTTTTAAGCTTTTTTTTTTTAAAGCTTATGTCAAGTTTGCTATTTTGGTTAGAGTGAATGAAGCTTTGGATAAAGGAATGGGAAGAGGGGTGCCTGACTGGCTCACTCAGTAGAGCATGTGAGTCTTGATCTCAGGGCTGTGAGTTCAAGCCCCATGTTGGGTGTAGAGATTACATTAAAAAAAACAAAACAAAACAAAAAGCCATCTGTGTGGCTCAGTTGATTAAGCATCTGGCTTCAGCTCAGGTCGTGATCTCACAGTTCATGAATTTGAGCCTTGCGTTGGGGTCTCCATTGTCAGCACAGAGCCTGCTTTGGGTCCTCTGTCTCTCTCTCTGCTCCTCCCCTGCTCGTTCTCTCCAACCTCTCTCTCAAAAATAAATCTTTAAAAAAAAAAAAAAGAAATCGGAAGCACTAAGAGTAGAAAGGTGAACTGGGACCATACAAGTTTAAGGGGTTTTTATGTTGTTCAGCAGCCAATATTAAGACCAAGCAATTCATTTGGTTTGGTGACTTAGCCTTTGTTTCAGAGCTTTTATATTTACTTGGTCACTGTCTGTTAATAGGTGAGCACATCTCATCGTTCATCTTCACTTTTTACTAGTTGGTGCTGTATATTTCGCAATTCTGAGCTCCCAGGTCTTCTGTAATCCTTTCTATTCCATACTGTACTTGAGACATTGTCCCCAGTCAGAGAACTGGGATGGATGTGGAACTCAGCAGTGTGCTTGATTACAATCAGATTACAGTCCTGTACTACCTGTTGTCTAGTGGCTGGAAACAGTTACTGCTATGCTTTGTACTATTTTATAGTTTTTTGTGGTGGGAAGGCAAGTCTGGTACCAGTCAATCTGATAAGGAAGCAGAAGTCTCTTACTCTGAAACATATGCTATTTGCCTGTTTTCTCATTGATATGAACTCCTAGGTCATTTGTGTTCATTTATAGATGATTTTGATTTGTGGCTTATAGACTTTATCTCCATTTTAAATCTTACCAGCATTCTAGGTGACTTCAGTGCTTGTGTGAATAACCAATCAAATAGTCTGTCTTGAGGTGATTCCTCTTCAGCCTTCCATTTGGATCAACATACAGTGGCCTTGTTATCACCCAAAAGAGCTCTACCTCTGAAATCTTAAAAAGCAAGTATCCTTCTTTGCTGACCATTGTCCACT
Organism: Suricata suricatta; assembly: GCF_006229205.1. Classification (NCBI taxonomy): domain Eukaryota; kingdom Metazoa; phylum Chordata; class Mammalia; order Carnivora; family Herpestidae; genus Suricata; species Suricata suricatta. The sequence continues at coordinate 73,754,672 of NC_043706.1, read as the reverse complement.
TCTTTCATTCAGTCACTCACATTGTACCAGCTCCTTGACTTCTCACCCCCCCTGACTCCTTTGCTTTCTTCCTGTTATTTCACTTCTATGCACTTTAGAGTTGGTCTTAGAATCCATGGCGCATCACTTCAACAACTGTCTTACCAGATCCTTAACTCCTTTCTATGCACTCACTTGACAAAATTAAAATCTTGGATCAATGATGCTGCTTGCTTTTTTAGTATTTATATCTTGGCTACTGAATGCTGCTTGAGAAAGTCCCAAATCTGTAAACTTTTTTAATTTTTAATTTTTTTAATTTTCTAATTTTTTGGTTTTTTTCCAGAAGAAAACTTTATTCTCATTGCAATTTTTGAGTAGTTACTATATACCAAGAAGGCTACTCAATTCAATACATTATCTTCTTTAATCCTCATAATATTCTATGAAGCACTTATTTTATTTACAGTTTTCATATTATAAGCAGAGGGCTTAGGCAGCATGTATACGATTGCATAACTAAAAGCAAAAAATAAAACCGAAGTCATCTACCTTCATAGACTGTGTTATATATACTGGCTTTCTTACTTTTTAGGTAACTCCTGGCATTTCTACAAATCTCCATTTCTATAATTTTGTCATTTAAAGGATGTCATACAAATGGAATCCTACAGTATGTCATCTTTTGGGCTTAGTTTTTTTTTTTTTAATAGTTTATTGTCAAATTGGTTTCTGTATAACACCCAGTGCTCTTCCCCATACGTGCCCTCCTCCATTACCACCACATCTTTTCCACCTTTACCTCCCCCTTCAACCCTCGGTTTGTTTTCAGTATTCCATAGTCTGTCAGGTTTTGCGTCCCTCTCTCTCCCCAACTCTTTCCCCCTTCCCCTCCTCATGGACCTCCATTAGGTTTCTCCTGTTCTTCTATTAGACCTATGAGTACAAACATATGGTATCTGTCCTTCTCTGCCTGACTTATTTTGCTTAGCATGACACCCTCGAGGTCCATCCACTTTGCTACAAATGGCCAGATTTCATTCTTTCTCACTGCCATGTGGTACTCCATTGTGTATATACACCACATCTTCTTGATCCATTCATCAGGTGATGGACATTTAGGCTGTTTCCATGATTTGGCTATTGTTGACAGTGCTGCTATGAACATTGCAGTACATGTGCTCCTATGCATCAGCACTTCTGTATCCCTTGGGTATATCCCTAGCAGTGCTATTGCTGGGTCATAGGGGAGTTCTACTGATATTTTTTGAGGAACCTCCACACTGTTTTCCAGAGTGGCTGCACCAGTTTACATTCCCATCAAAGTGTAGGAGAGTGCCCATTTCTCCACATCCTTGCCAGCATCTATAGTCTCTTGACTTGTTCATTTTAGCCACTCTGACTGGCATGAGGTGGTATCTCAGTGTGGTTTTGATTTGTATTTCCCTGAATGTGAGTGACGTTGAATATCTTTTCATGTGCCTGTTGGCCATCTGGATGTCCTCTTTGGAGAAGCATCTGTTTATATCTCCTGCCCATTTCTTCACTGGGTTAGTTGCTTTTTGGGTGTGGAGTTTGGTGAGTTCCTTGTAGATTTTGGATACTAGCCCTTTATCTGATATGTCATTTACACCTGTCTTTTCCCATTCCGTTGGTTGCCTATTAGTTTTCATGATTGTTTCCATTGCAGTGCAGAAGCTTTTTATCTTGATGAGGTCCCAAGAGTTCATTTTTGCTTTCATTTCCCTTGCCTTTGGGGATGTGTCAAGTAGGACATTGCTGTGGTGAGGTTCAAGGAGGTTGTTTCCTACTTTCTCCTCAAGGGTTTTGATGGTTTCCTGTCTCACATTCAGGTCCTTCAGCCATTTTGAGTTAATTTTTTGTATAGTGTAAGAAAGTGGTCTAGTTTCTTCTGCATGTTGCTGTCCAGTTCTTCCAGCACCACCTGCTAAAGAGGCAGTCTTTTTTCCATTGGATGCTCTTTCCTGCTGTGTCAAAAATTAATTGGCCATACATTTGTGGGCCCAGTTCTGGGTTCTCTATTCTATTCCATTGTGTCTGTTTTTGTGTCAATACCATACTGTCTTGATGATGACAGCTTTGTAGTAGAGACTAAAGTCTGGGATTGGGATGCCTCTTGTTTCGGTTTTCTTCTTCAATATTTGGCTCTTTGGAGTCTTTTGTGGTTCCATACAAATTTGAGGATAGCTTGTTCTAGCTTTGAGAAGAATGATGTGCAATTTTGATGGGGATTGCATTGAATGTGTGGATTGCTTTGGGTAATAATGACATTTTCATAATGTTTATTCTTCTAATCCACGAGCATGGAATATTTTTCCATTTCTTGGTGTCTTTTTCAGTCTCTTTCATAAGTTTTCTATAGTTTTCATCATATAGGTCTTTTACATCCTTGGTTAGGTTTACTCCTAGTTATTTGATGGTTTTTCGTGCAATTATGAATGGGATCAGTTTCTTGATTTATCTTTCTGCTGCTTCATTATTGGTGTATAGGAATGCAATAGATTTCTGTACATTGATTTTGTACCCTGCCACTTTACTGAATTCATTGATCAGTTCTAGAAGGCTTCTGGTGGAGTTGATCGGGTTTTTCATGTAGAATATCATGTCATCTGCAAAAAGTGAAAGTGTGACTTCTTCTTTGCCAATTCTGATGCCTCTTATTTCCTTTTGTTGTCTGATTGCTGATGCTAGGACTTCCAGCACTATGTTAAACAGCAGTGGTGAGAGTGGACATCCCTGTCGTGTTCCTGATCTGAGGGGGA
>NC_043706.1:73626157-73751810 GCF_006229205.1 Suricata suricatta | reverse complement strand
GAATGAATCCCACTTGATCATGATGGATAATTTTTTTATATGCTGTTGAACTCGATTTTCCAGTATCTTGTTGAGTATTTTTGCATCTGTATTCATTAAGGATATTGGTCTGTAGTTCTCATTTTTTGTTGGGTCTCTGGTTTGGGTATCAAGGTGATGCTGGCTTTGTAGAATGAGTTTGGAAGTTTTCTTTCTATTTCTATTTTTTGGAATAGTTTGAAAAGATTGGGTATTAGCTCTGCTTTGAATGTCTGGTAGAGTTCCCCTGGGAAGCCATCTGGCCCTGGGCTCTAATTCATTGGGAGATTTTTGATAATGGATTCGATTTCTTCACTGGTTATTGGTCTATTCATGCTTTCTGTCTCTTCAGTTTGAATTTTGGCAGTCTATTCATGCTTTCTGTCTCTTCAGTTTGAGTTTGTCCATTTCATCTAGGTTGTCCAGTTTGTTGGCTAATAATTTTTCATAGTAATCTCTAATGATTGCTTGTATTTCTGAGGGATTGGTTGTAATTATCCACTTTCATGCATGATTTTGTCTGTTTGGGTGCTCTCTCTTTTCTTTCTATGGAGCCTGGCTAGAGGTTTATCAATTTTATTTATTTTTTCAAAGAACCAACTCTTGATTTCCTCAATGTGCTCAACAGCTTTTTTGGATTCTATATTGTTTATTTCTGCCCTGATCTTTATTAATTCTTTTCTTTTGATGGGTTTGTGGTGCCCTTGCTGCTCCCCTCCTAGTTCCCTTAGGTGCTCTGTTAGATTTTAAATTTGAACGTTTTCTAGTTTGTTGAAATAGGCCTAGATTGCAATATATTTTCCTCTTAGGACTGCCTTTGCTGCATCCCAGAGATTTTGGATTGTTGTATTTTTGTTTTCATATATATTTTTAATTTCTTCTCTAATTGCCTGATTAGCCCAATCATTCTTTAGTAGGGTGGTTTTTAACCTCCACATTTTTGGAGGTTTTCCAGACTTTTTCCTGTGGTTAGTTTCAAGTTTCATAGCATTGTGATCTGAAAGTGTGCATGGTATGATCTCAATTCGTTTATTTTTATAGAGGGCTGCTTTATGCCCCAGTATGTAATCTATCTTGGAGAATGTGCCATGTGCACTCGAGGAGAAGGTGAATTTCCTAACTTCAGGATGCAGAGTTCTGAATATATCTATGAATTCCATCTATTCCAATGTGTTGTTCAGTTCCATTGTTTCTTTAGTGATTTTCTGTCTGGTTGATCTATCCATTGCTATCAGTGGAGTATTAAAGTCCCCTGTAATTAGCACATTATTATCAATAAGATTGTTTCTGTCTGTGATTGTTTTATTATTTGGGCACTCCTGAATTAGGCGCATAGATGTTTATAATTGTTAGCTCTTCCTGATGGAGAGACCCTGTAATTATTATATAATGTCCTTCTTCATCTCTTGTTACTGCCTTTACTGTTAAGTCCAGTTTGTCTGATATAAGTATGGCTACTCCGACTTTACTTTGACATCCGGTTGCATGATAGATATTTCTCCATCCCCTTACTTTCGATCTGAAGGTATCTTCAGGTCTAAAATGAGTGTCTTGTAGACAGCAAATAGATGGATTTTGTTTTTTTTATCCATTCTGCTACCCTGTGTCGTTTGGTTGGAGCATCAGTCCATTGACATTCAGTGTTATTATTGAAGAATGTGGGTTTAGAGTCATTGTGTTCTCCCTAGAATTCATGTTTATAGTGGTGTCTCTGGCACCTTGTAGTCTTTGCAACATTTCCCTCATAGAGTCCCTCTTAGGATGTTTTGTAGGGCTGGTTTGGTGGTGATGAATTCTCTCAATTTTTGTTTATTTGGGAACACCTTTATCTCTCCTATTTTGAATGACAGACTTGCTGGATAAAGGATTCTTGGCTTCATGTTTTTTCTGTTCATCACATTGAAGATTTCCTGCCATTCCTTCCTGGTCTGCCAAGTTTCATTCGATAGGTCTGTAACCACTCTGATAGGTTTCCCTTTGTATGTTAGGGCCCTTTTCTCCCAAACTGCTTTCAGAATTTTCTATCTTTATATTTTGCCAGTTTCACTATGATATGTTGTGCAGAAGGTCGATTCAAATTATGTCTTAAGGAGGTTCTTTGTTCCTCTTGAATTTGAATGTCTATTTCTTTTCCTAGATTTGGGAAATTCTCATAGTTTGGTCTAGTATCTCTTTAGGACCTCACTCTCTTCCTCTTCAGGAATTCCTATGATGTGGATGTTGTTATGTTTGATTTATCACTCAGGTCTCAAATCCTCCTTTCCTGCTCATGTATCAATTTCTCTTTTCTCGTCTTCCTCTTTTGCTATAACTGTGTCTTCTAATTCACCTATTCTTCTCACTGCCTCTTCAATCGTGAAGTGGCCACCTCCATTTTATTATTCACCTAATTTATAGTCTTTTTAACTCATCACAGCTATTTTGAAAGTCCCTTGTCATTGTATCAGTAGCTTCTCTGATGCTTTTTTCAAGCCCCATTATTAATTTTATGACAATTGTTCTAAATTCTTATTCAGTTGTTGCTGATATCTGTTTTGAGCAGTTCTGTGGCTGTGACTTCTTCTCGAGTTTCTTCTGGGGACAGTTCTTTTGTCATTTTGTCTAGTTTTCTGTCTCTTGTCAGTTTTAAAAAGCTTGTTGTGCAGTGTGCACATGTTAGTATTGCTCTGTTAAAGGAGGCTTATTGACTGTCCAGGGCCTGTTGTTTCCAGAAATGTTCTTTTAATGGTGTTTACCAGTTTCTCTTATTGTGCCTTTGATTATTTTATATCCCTACTCAGTGATATTTGGGACTCTCTGTTAAGGGTAATTTGGGTTGTTTCTTGGGGTAGCCCTGAAATGGAAAACATACAGACCACAACACAGGGAACAGAAGCACTCAAATGCACAGACAAATCAATCAAACAAAAGGGGGAAAGGAAGAAAAGAAAAGGGAGAGGAAAGTGAAGAAAAGAATAGTGGAAACAAATGAGGGGGGCAGAGACAACAAAGGACAATGGACATTCTAAAAATGTATAACCAGTCTACGGGAGAGACAAGGATGTGGTATGGGAGACTATATCTGGATGGCAAGAGAATTAAAAAAAAGTGAGAAAGGAAAAGGAAAATAAAGATTAAAAATTTTAAAAAGTAAAAAGGGTAATAATAATAATAATAATAATAAATAAGTACAAGAAAAGCAGCATCTCCCCCTCACTGATAGGCGTTGTTTGGTGTAGATAGGTCTAGGGGTCTGCTCTTGGAGGCCCCACCTTTGTGGTTGCGGAGAGATGAATGGCAGCGCCCCATGTTCTGATAGAACTAAGTGCTTCAGGCCACTGTAATGAGTCCCATCTCCTTGTGCCGCAGCTGAGCCAAGCTGTATTTTCCAGGCCTGCCCAGCTTCAAAATCCTAGTCCATGTACTTTTATGCTACCACAGATGAGATGTACTTGCTTTGGCAGCTGGCTTCTTAGCTGGGATCTTGTAGTGGGAGGGAGCAGTTTCTCTTGGGCCAGCAGAGATTTGCACTGCCGCTGCTAGAAGTGCTTCTTGGAGGCGAAGTGCCCACCCCCACAGACACTGCTGCCAACTCTGCCAACTCGCAGCCAGGATTGCATAGAGGTGAGGCTATTTTTTCCCTGTTGGCACCCGGGATTTGGGATCCGAACGCCCAATGCCGGAGGCGTGATGCGCTGTGGAAATGAGGTGCGCGCTCCCGCTCCTGCAGCTAAAGCCGAAGCACGCGCCACCGCTGCCACCGCTGCCAACTCCCTGCTGGGATTGCGCAGGGGTGAGGGCTGTTTTTTCCCTTGTGTCACCGGGTTCAGGATTCGTGCTACCCAGCAGTTACATATGGAGTGAGAGTTTTCCTCTCTGTGCAGGGTAAACGTTCTTTATCACTTCTCCAGAGACAGTACCATGAGTGTGCTCAGTTTCTCTTTCTCTTCACTTTGTGTCTCAGGGGCTCCATGCGCATTCCCTGTGTTGGGCTGGGGCTCTCACCTCCCCTGCCCTTCTTGGGCTGGCCTGTTTTCCAATCTCCCCAGTTTGCACTCACTCACTCAGGCATCTTTGAGGTTGTCCTCTTTCTGGAGTCTGTATTTTCTCCTTCCACTCTTGCATATGAGAGTAATGTCCTTCTCAGTTCGATAGATCGGGCGGACGAAGTTTACGGAGCTCCCTTCCATATAACACCCAGTGCTGTTCCCCACAGGTGCCATTCTCCATGACCATCACCTCCTCTTCTCCTTCCGCCCTCCCTCTTCAGCCCTTAGTTCTCAGAATTCAAAAGTTTCTCATGATTTGCCTCCCTCCCTCTCCCCAACTCTTCCTCCCCCTTTTCTTCTGCTTCAGTACTGTCCAGCAGTTCTTCAGAATATCCTTGTCTTTACTTTTCCTGAGCAGCTATTTCAGAACTTCCCCAATCTGCTAGAACTTCTTATCTTGCAACCTTTGACTTTTTCTCTGAGTATCTCTTATTTCACTTGAAGGCCACCATATTGCTTTTAATCCTCACTGCTGAACTGACAGGTTTAACTGAATTCCCATCCATCTGTTCTTTCTGGTATTTGGGAAGAGATATCTTTCCCTCTTATAGCAATTCTATTTAGGCTCTGAATCCCACCTACTCTAGGTACTCTGAATCTACCTATGTCTCTAGGACATTATTCAATTAGCTCTTCTCTCCTTCCTCTTTTTCTTTTATCTCCTTCTGTCCTGTCAACATTTAAATATGATTAGGTTTTACTAAACATTTTCACTCATTGTCTCCCTCCAGCCACCACTTTAACCTATCATTCCTTTAAAAAGAATTATCCATATTTGCCAATTTTACTTGTTTATTTCCATTTCACTCTATAATCCACTGTGGTTGTTTGCCATTCTACTAAGATTGCTTTTACCAGTTCATCAGTGCCTTTTATTGTTGCTAAAAGTTCTCAGTTGCTAAACTCTCTCTTACTTAATTTTACAAATATTTGATCATGTTAACTACTTTGTCCCTGTTGATTGATTGATTGATTTTTACCTTAACAGCTTTTATGACTTGATCCTTGGTTTTCTTTCAAGCTCTTCTAATTACTAGATTCCTTTATAAATTTCTCTGGCTCTGCTTATTTCTTAAATATCTCTTTTTTTTTCATTCTGCAGCTTTTCCCTTCATCATTTCATTTATTCCCATGACTTCAGTGACCTTTATGTGATAATCCCCAAAATATTTTCATTAGCCCATATTCTCTGCAGAGATATAAATTACCCAATATTTAACTGGTTATGAAGCATTTCAGCTTGCCATGTTTTAAGGTACTTGAAATTTAGCATGTCCAAAAAGAATCGATTTTTTTACCTATCACTTCAGCTCACATAATCAACAACTCAGTCCTCTTAATTTTTCCTCTTAGGTGTTGCAGAACAATCAGATTTTTATCACTGTATAGGCTATCTATCTCTTACTCCCGTAGATTACTGCAGCTTTCTAATTAGCCTGTATGTTTCCAGTTTAGGCAGCTATCTCTATATTGCAGCCAGGGTGGTCTTTTGATTATACAGTCTTGTGATACTACTCCCTTCATAAAACTTTTAAAAATTCCTGGGGCACCTGGGTGGCTCAGTCGGTTAAGTGTCGGCTTCTGGCTTCAGCTCTGGTCATGATCTCATGGTTCGTAGGTTCCAGCCCCGCATCGGGCTCTGTGCTGACAGCTAGCTCAGAGCCTGGAGCCTGCTTCAGATTCTGTGTCTCCCTCTCTCTCTGACCCTCCCCTGCTTGTTCTGTCTCTCTCTGTCTCTCAAAAATAAAAAACATTAAAAAAAATTAAAAAAAATTCCTAAAATCTTCTTAAAACTCTTCATTTTCTCCTAAGTGTTACTTGTGGTAGATGAAAGAAACTAAACTTATACTAGGTTCGGCAAAGAATGGAATCATTGGAAGGTTTTCTAAGTACAGAAAGAACTAGAGTGTAGCTAGGCCTCAGAGACACGTAGAACTGGGATTTAAAATGCAACCAATACTATCTTCACTTCCCTTTTTCTCTTTTTTCTGTGAACTAGCTTCATTTTCCTCTCATTACATAGTGATTTGTAGACTGAGGAGCCAGCACCAAAGTTTCTACTTTATACAGTTATCAGTTATATCTATTAACTATTATTCTATAATGTGGAAATTGGAATTTGAACTGTTTTTGAGGGACTGGTGTTTCAGAGAATTGTGCTATCGAAAGTTTGTGTATATCAGACTGGGAAATATGAGGACTGCCTGTATTAAGGTGACTTACTTTATGACTCCATATCATCTGCCTTCTGCTTCTTTGTTTTTTTGTTTTTAATGTTTGTTTATTTTTGAGACAGAGAGAGAGCATACGCAGGGAAGGGGCAGAAAGAGAGGGAGACGGAGGATCCAAAGTGGACTCTGTGCTGACAGCAGCAAGCCCGAAGTGGGACTTGAACTCATGAACCGTGAGATCATGACCTGAGGCAAAGTGGGACTCTTAACTGACAGCCACCCAGGCACCTCTGTTTTTTTTTTTTTTTTTTAAAGATTCATTTTAAAGCCACTTCCTCCTTGGAGCTGTTCTCAAATCTTAGTTCATGTAGTTTTATCAAGTTTGAATTTTCCTAGCCTCGTTCTAAGTCCCTCATTTCTCTACCCTATTCGTTTTTGTTGGGTTTCTGCTTCTCTCTTAAGCTTTTCCATAGATACTGCTTTCTTTGAAAAAAGCTTTTCTGTCCTTTTAAATTTGGGTTATCTATTCTGCCTGAGGTGTTCCTGTATTATGTATGCTTTCTCTTGTCATAATATAGAACACATGATCACACTGTATTGTATTCATTTACTTACCTATTACATCTATTAGACCATGTTTTCCATGCATATAAAGATCATGGCAGTGCTAGAGCCTAGTACTTGGTAGCCCAAAATAATAGATAGTAAAGTTTTTTTTTGTTTAATGAAAAATAATCAATATTTTGATGGTGTATGAATACTACCAATATTACTGGAACGTATTTTGGAAAAATATAGGCTAGTCAAACATAACAACCTACGTATCAAATTATGAAATATTGAACATTTATACTTTCTTATACTTTAAATGAAATGTACATTTGATAGCATGCATTCTGTGATCCTTAAAGTTGAATAAGCGCATCACAGACATGACGATTGAAGATCAGTGTTCAGTCTGATATGGCAGATGCTTAATAAATACTTGTTGAATCAATGAAGGAATAACTTAAATTTTATACTTTTTGGTTGTAATAATTATTTTCATTTATTTCTAAGGTATCTTCATGTTTTAATGATCTTCTGGTCATTTGTTGCTGGAGTTGTTACCTTCTATTGCTCACTGGGACCAGATTCTCTCTTACCAAATATATTCTTCACAATAAAATACAAACCCAAGGTAAAATTTATGTGTTCTTATTTTTAAAAGTGTCTGTGTGTCTTATCTGTGCTGTTTGATATTTTTACTGAAAGTATGTTAAAGCAGTGATTAAAAGAATTCATCTGCTGTTATTTACTAGTGTAAGACATCAGAACATATTAAAAATGATATTTATGTATGTGTATATTTTTGAAGGCATATAGTTCTACAGGGGCCTATGAAAAGAAAATACAAAATTTTCAAAAAGTTGAGATCCATAATTTTATTTTATTTTTTAATGTTTGTTTATTTTTGAGAGAGCAAGAGACAGAATGTGAGCAGGGGAGGGACAGACCGGGAGGGAGATACAGAATCCGAAGCAGGCTTCAGGCTCTGAGCTGTCAGCATAGTTCACAAACTCATGAATGTGAGATCATGACCTGCGCTGAAGTTGGATGCTTAACCAACTGAGCCACCCATGTGTCCCGAGATCCATAATTTTAGAGTGTTCTCTAACTGCATATTAACTATGAAGACAATAAATTAAGACAGAGGTTCCCAAAGTTGGTTATACAGTAGAATCACTTGAGGAATCTTTAAAATAGAGATTCTTAGGCCTTCCCACCAGATTTTGATGGAACAGTTCTTGATTAGGGCCTCGTAATCAGTATTTGTTAAAGGCTTTCCAGTTGATTCTGAGGCATAGACACAATTAGAGAACTCTGGATCAAATGACCTAATCCTGTTAATTTCCTAAATGTTTTATTTTCTCCATAAAAAGAGACAAATAATGAGAAAGTTTGCTTAACCAAAATAATTTGTATGTCTGAGATTTCATTAGGGTGGTAGTGTACTGAATCTATGTTGAGTAGGCAGAGTCACTAGTGTGTAGATATTTTGAAGTCTTGCTTAATAATTCTTCAAGTTGATTCAGTCCCTCTTTTTAGGTTTGTTGATTATTTCTACTCAGAGAAAAAACAGGAAAGGAGTGCTGCATATTTGAATAAATAATTTTGAGAGAAAGAGACAGCCTGTTCACATGTGTGCATGAGTGGGGTAGGGGCAGAAAGAGAATCCCAAGCAGGCTCCCATGCTCAGTGCAGAACTAGACCTGAGGCTTGATCCCATGACCATGAGATCATGACCTGAGCCGAAATCAAGAATGAGACACTTAACCAACTGAACCTCCCCAGGTGCCCCCAGTGATGATGCTCCATATTTGGTCAGGAACATTACTTCTCTTTCTCCTAATTGGAGTTCAGGTTATAGAGAAATAGAAAATAGTTTTTTCTTACATTTTTTCAGTAGAGTATCATTTTCAAATATAACTGATTTTTCTTTTCTTAATAAGCAAACATAACAACTGACCTTAATTTTAAGCTTGGGAATTTGGCTTAGGTATGATAGTACATTTAATCAGGTATTTTTTCTTTTTTATTTGGCAGTTTAGTTCAGCCAGCAGTGTTTAAAGGATGAATTTCAGTGTTACAGCAGAAAAGTGATAATTTTTTTAAAAATTTGCTAAATTTATACATTGATTAATAAGCTTTTGAAAAGTTGCTTCTCTTTAGTAAAGATTATGTGTAAAGTAAAGAGAAATCTCTCCTCTTCCTCATTTCCCTTTTTTAGCAGTTAGGACTTCAAGAATTATTTCCTCAAGGTCGAAGCTGTGCTGTTTGTGGTAAAGTGAAATGTAAACGACATAGGTAAGTTCAACATTTTTTTATTTGATCTTCCAATTACCTTTTGGATTTCAAGCAGTTTAACTGTATGCTTTTCTTTAGGCCTTCCTTACTACTTGAAAACTACCAGCCCTGGCTAGATCTGAAAATTTCTTCCAAGGTCGATGCGTCTCTCTCAGAGGTAACTGATTTGATTAACATTGTCAAATATGCTCAGGAATAAAATATTAAATACCTATTGAAAATTTAGTCATGGAACATCTTAAAATATGCCACCTAATCAATTCTTGACTAGGTAGTTGGTTATTGTGAAATATGCAACCCAGATGTAAGTTAGAAATATTTTTGGATCCCATGTCTAATTTAACTGGACATTTTAGCCAAAGAAAGCACTGTTTTACCTAGATATTGCTTAACTTGTATAACAATAATCATTTTTATGGTAAGGCAATACTATTTTGTAATTGCAAAAGGAGACCTGAACTATAAGGCTGTCCTGCTGAATTATGATCCCAATTTTGAAACTTGGTGGAGGGTAGAGCAGACGACACTGTTTCCCCATTATGTAGGAATAGAAAGAATGCTCCCTTATCTTTGTTGCAGTCACATTTCATATGTACCTTTTTGGTAACATATACATTTTAGTTATTTTTTTTTAGAGACTTGTTTCCCCATTGATCTGAGAAAGCAGTCAAATGTTTGAAGGCAGAGAATGAGGTCCCATTTGTTCCCAGCACTAACTGTAGTGCCAGATATTTGTTGGTAGTTGATAGATACGTACTGAATTAAATTGGATGCTAATTAGTTGAAGAGTATCATTAGGCTTCTGAATCTTGCCTGATTATCTTTTTTTTTCCTAATTTGTATCATTTGGCTAAAAGTATGCTGCATAAATGCCAAACTGTTGGCACTTTTCTTTTTTGTTTCTTCTATAAGTCCTTTTTCATCTTTAATATTCCTTGATTTAAGTCTATGCTGTCTAGTATGGTAGCCACTGGCCACATATGGCTGTTAGTAAATGACTTGAACTGTATTGGCCTAAATTGAGATGTGATTTTGAGGATTTAGTAAGAAAAAAGGAAGGTAAAATATTTTATTTTATATTTTAATGATAACATGTTGAAATGATAATATTTTAGATATATTGGTTTAAATAAAATATACCATAAAATTAATTTCACTTGTTTCTTTTTACTTTTTACTTAAATTTTACTAGAAAATTTAAGATTACCTATGTGGCTCACATTACATTTTTATTGGAGAGTGCTGATTGGATGAGGTCTGCTGAAGATAAGACCTCTAGCAAGAGTATTATTTGTGTCTTTCATACTTCATTTATTTCTTTAAAAAAAATGCAAAACTTAAGTGAAGCTCTTTGTTTACTGCCTAGCATGTATTGGTGTTCACTAAATATTAGCTCTTACATTTAAAAACATTTTTTTGAGATTTTACTATAGGCAGGAACTGGACTTGGCTCCAGGAATAAAAGGAGAAATAAGCTATGGTTCCTTTCTTCTAGGAACTTCAGTCTAAGAGGGGAGGTAGACATATAAACAATAAATACAATGTAATGTAAATGCAGGCAAAAATGAATGAAATGGTGCAATGTATATTACTAGTACAGAGGAAGAAATGTGTAACTGTTGAGAGGGGCAGTCAGAAAGTATAACTAGAAGTTTGCCAGACTGATAGTGTGGAAAAGGGTATTTCATGGGTTAGGAAGAGCTTTTGAAAGGAAAGAGAGGCTTTGAAACAAGGTGTTCAGTAAGCTGGAGGGCAAAATGTGAGGCAGAATGTGGGCAATGAAGTATTGTATTCTAGCAGCTAATATTTATTGGTTACTTGCTATGTATTAGGCACTCTACTGGTTACTTAACATTATTTCCTGAAGTCATACAACCTGTAAAATAGGTGCTATTATTGATGAATTTACCAAAACTGGGCTTTAGAGGATTTTAGTAATTTTCTTAAGTTCATAGCTGCTTGGTAGCAGAAGTCACTCTAAAACCCATGTCTGGCTTAGTTCTTAACCAGTTCTTATATGGCCCTTCAGAAATCAGATCATCAGAAGACTAAAAGGGCTTTGCTTAAGGAGTTTAATTGATTATGGAAGTAAGTGAGTTTTGAACTGTGCAACTGGAGTTTTCAGATGTGACTCAAGGATACAGTGGGAGGGGAAAAGAAAGTAAATGGCCACAGCTGCTGGCAGGTATCTTTCTCTGACTCCTTTAAAATCAGTGGAGCTCCACTTTTGTTACTTTGATATATTGTGGTTTGATAAATTGAGGGTTTATGCAGAGGGAGTAATATGTTCAAATGTATGTTTTAGATTACTCTAACAGCTTTGTAGAGGGTAGAAGTGAGCTAGCTTGGAAAGAGGGAGACTAGTTTAGAGGCTGTTGCTACAATTTAGGGGTGAAAAAATAAGGACTGAACAATGGAGCTGTAGAAAAGAACTACTCAGGATATAAAATCATAATATTTGCTGAGGCAGACTTTCTAGTCTCCTGTGTCATAATCCTGCTTCTATATATCTTATTTTCCCAATTTGTAATCACTAGTGCTTAGTTTTTCTAATAAAAAAAAATCAAATCTTGCTTTAATATTTAGAGAATCTGCAACCTTTCTTACTGCTGCCAGAGAAGGAATATAGGCATGTAGTCAGGTTAGATATATTGTTTCATTCCCTCCCTACTGCTTTTAAAAGTTACTGCCCACTGTTGCAAGTCTTTTTTAATTTTTTATTATTTTTTAAATCTTTTAGTTCTACATTTGCGATAGCCACTTTTTTTTTAATGTTTATATTTTTGAGAGAGAGACATCATGAGCAGGGGAGGGTCTGAGAGAAAAGACAGGATCTGAGGACATAGATACAGAGGACATGCAATCTGGAGCAGGCTCTGTGCTACCAGCAGAGCATGATATGGGGCTTGAACTCATGAACCAGGAGATCATGACCTGAGCTGAAGTTGGATGCTCAACTGACTGAGCCATCCAGGCACCCCTGTTGCCAGTGTTTTAGAAATTAACATACTGCTACGCCCAGCCACAAGAAATGGAAATTTTTTTTTTTAATGTTTATTTATTTTGAGAGAGAGAGGGAGAGAGCAAGCAGGGAAGGGGCAGAGAGAGAATCCCAAGCAGGCTCTGCACTGTCAGCACAGAGAGCCCAGTGCATGGATCAAACTCCCAAGCTGTGAGATCATGACCTCAGCTGAAACCAAAAAGATGCTCAACTGACTCCCAGGTGCCCCAAGAAACGGAAGATTTAACACCTAGGGTTTCTAGTTCTGTTATTTTTTTTACTTATAATTTATATGCTGAGTATAAATTTATAGGCTAAAGTTTTCACAAAGTGAACATGTCCATATAACCAGATCCCAGATCAAGAAACAAAGCACCCCAGAAGTCCACCTCATAGTTTCTTTAGTTATGATTCTCCCTTCTGAAGTAATCACTTCTACCTAAATTAGATCCTTATGTAAGTCTAACCTACTTGTTTCTTCATTTTATTAAAGAAATACTGATTTATGGAGAAAGTTAGGAATCCAAAAGACTAACCTATTATTTTTCTTCTTTTCATAGAACTTCTAGTTCAGTGAATCTTCAGAGTCAGGAACAATTTCAGGATATATATTTTTTTTAAATTGTGGGAATATTTAGAAAAGTGTGTATATAATTCTATAGCAATTTTTCTTTTTATGGAGTTTTATGGCTTTCACATATGTTATTTTTTTTAATGTTTATTTTTGAGAGATAGAGAGTGCGTGCATAGGAGTGGGAAAGGGGCAGAGAGGTGGGGGGGACAGAGAGAATCCTGAGCAGGCTCTTTGCTGTCAGCGCAGAGCCCACCATGGGGCTTGGACTCAGGAACCTTGAGATAATGACCTGAGCCAAAATCAAGAGTTGGACGCTTAACCAACTGAGCCACCCAGGCACCCCTTGATCATCACAACAGCTATGTAAGGTTGACATATAAACTTTGTCTTGTGAAAGTATATTAGATGTCAATATTTGGGAGAATAAAATTGGTTCTTGGTAATATGTATTACTTAGTAGTATGGTTTATTTTCCTAGAATTAGTTAATTAATTTTATTTTTCTTTAAAAAACAATTTTTATACAGGTCCTTGAATTAGTGTTGGAAAACTTTGTTTATCCGTGGTACAGGTATGTTCTTTCTATAATACCTGTTTTCTTTAGTGAGTACCATTAAGTATGCTAACAAAAGGTTCTCAGTGTAGGCCAGGATTTCTCAACTTTGGCACTATTGACATTTTAGGCCAAGTAATTCTGTTTTTGGAGGGGCTGTCCTTTGTATTATAGGATATTTAGCAGAACTCCTGGCCTTTTCCCATTAGATACCAGTAGTACCCCTTCATCCTCTTAATTGTGACCACCAAAAATGTCTTCAGAGATTGCCAGATGTGTGGCCCTAGATAAGAACCATAGACATAGGCAATCAATTGACAGTTTAGTCACAGCAAAGAAGAAAAAAACCTAGGCTGCCTTTTGAAGGAAAATTAACCTAGAGAATTTCTCATCACTCCTAAATGTAGTAACATAGTATTTTGTATGTACTTTTTACATTTGAAATAATTGTACATTAAGAGGAAAATTTATATTCAGATGTTTCATTAAATTGAAAGATAATTTTATTAGAATTCTCCTGGAATATTACTGTTTTTTTTTCCCAAAGTAACTGTTTTTAGTATCTGCTATGGATGTACAAGTGCCCTCTGCCTTGGAAGGATATAGATAATACTCTAGATATGAAGAATTAATCTAGTTTGAGAATCAGAAATTCAAGTTATGTATTTAGTAAATGTTTCCTTACAAAAGCATCGTGTCTTTAGTTATATATTTCAACACTTAACATCTGTTTGACTTATACGTGTAATATTGAATGACATCTGTCTTAATTTTATATATTTTGAATTTTCTGATTAAAAACTGGTGGTGAGAAGTTCTGTGTGTATTAAACTTAATATCCAGTTTATATGCCATATTTTCCTGAAAAGCTATGTAAATTAATATTTTAATGTTGGATTCTGTCTTTAAATATGGGGCATTTGCCATTTAAGTAAAGCTGGTGATAAGTCTTTTTGTATAATGAATCCCATTGTGAAGACTCCCCTTACTCCTGCCCGTGTTATGACTCTTCGTAAAAGCTGGCTCTATTTCTAAATATTAAAGTATGTATTTTCACTGTAGTTATTGATGCTGAAATAGCCACTTCCCTGGGATTAACAGTGGGGAGCATGGTTAATAGAATTCTCTTTATTCTGCCAAGGGACTTAGTATTACCCATCTCCAAGTTCAGGATATCACCATTATGCATACCTTTCTTGCTTGCTTTGATTAGGGAAGTGACCTAATTCTTTTAAGGACCTCAAGACTTCAGGAAAAGGAAAAGTAGCTTCTCAGAAAGTTATCAAAATTTCCATTTAAAAATTCTTGAGTTTCAGTTTATTTTCTTTCTCAAATAGAATTATTTTTTTTACCTTTTACTATCAGTTTATATTATTAATCTTTAACTTTTAAACCAAATTAAAATTTTATATTCTGTTGCTCCTCCAAAATTATTGTTCTATTTCTTAGAAATTTCTTTAATAATGCTTAGAAAATGATTCTAGTATTGTAAAAATAGAACTGTGTGCATGTGGTTGTCTACAAGGAAATATATACTACAATTTAGTAATGATTAGGTGTTGGTACTAGAATTATGGGAGATGTTTATTTTTTCTTTGTAAATTTTAATCTTTTATTCTGGAATGTAATGCATTATTTGTTAAAAAAGCAGAGGAAAATAGCATAAATAAATGGAAAAAAAGAGTACGGTCTGAACTTTCCTGGCTTTGTAGAAAGAGTAATTGTGTATTTCTCTGAGCTCTTGCTTTTTCTTCTTAATTGAAGGGATGTCACAGATGATGAGTCCTTTGTTGATGAACTGAGAATTACGTTACGGTTTTTTGCATCTGTCTTGATTCGAAGGATTCACAAGGTATATATTTATAATGAGAAATTTGGGATTGGGGGTTTTATTATTACTAAAAATTTTTTTTAAATCTTAGTTTTACTTTATCCTATACTGTAGTTTTTTCTTCACTTTTAATTTTTTTAGATTAAAAGATGAATGGGTCATATTTGATTTATTGATAAGTTTTACTTTCTTTAATGCTTACCCATCTTGGTTTGTGGTAATTAGAAATAAAGAAGACAGACCATAGGGGGAAAAAGTCATGTTCCTGTTAGATGAATTTATTGAGTAAACAGTATGTTGGCTGTAGACACACATGCTTATATACTGCCTAGTCAGCTTAATAGACTCGAACACGCTGACAATAAATTGATATATGTCTGTGTGTATATATACATATACATATATATATGGTTACTAAATAAATATAAATCTTGTTAAATGTTTCTGTACGCTTGAGAAATTAACAAAATAGTCAATCACTGTAGAAAACAAAAAATATGAATAAGGTCACAGAAGAAAAATGAAAATGGCCAGTAAACACTTGAAAATATGTTGTCTCGAGGTGACTGGGTGGCTCAGTTGGTTGGGCGTCTGACTTCGGTTCAGGTCATGGTTTTGCAGTTTGTGAGTTCAAGCCTTGCATCAGGCTCTGTGCTGACAGCTCAGAGCCTGGAGCTTGCTTCGGATTCTGTGTTTTCCTCTCTCTCTCTCTCTCTGCCCTTCCCATGTTCATGCTCTCTCTCTAAAAATAAATATACATTAAAAAAAAAGAAAATACTTTGTCTCACATCAAATAAATCTAGTTTTTTGATGAGATGCTATTCTGTTGCCTATCAGATTGGGAAAGATAAAGAATCATAATGTCTAGTAATGGTCATTGTGGGGAAAAAGGTAAAACAAGTACAAATCCAAATTAGTATAACTTATACTGAAGACAGTTTGGTAATCTTTAACAAAAGACTTAAAAGTGTCTATGCTCCCAAATTTAATTATATTGTTGATAATATATTTTAAAGAAATAATCCTGAGGTGTATGTAAGAATGGATGTATATAGATTGATTGTAGTGTAATTTTAAAAAGGAAATTGAAAAGAAAATCTGATGTCTAATGATAAGATCGTTGATTAAAATATTGAACATGCCAATTATAGAATCCTGTGCAGCCCTGAAAAATCATTTTATGGAATAGTATTTATTTACATGAGAAATTGTTTTCCTTATAATCAAGTAGAAGAGGCTGGAAAATAATATATATGGTAGTTTTCCATATTGAAAACAAAGCTCACATATTAAAGCTTGTTAATATGTATTAAGTACATATATATCCTTATCATTGTTAACTCTTAATTATCATGGTAGGTTGATGCTGATTTTTGGTTCTTTCTGTGCATTTCTTCCTGTGATCTTTATTTTTCTTCATATTGAGGTTTTACCATTTTATAAATTTAAATAGTTGATAAATATTAATCATATTGTTTAGTTAATTTAAAAAATTGTTTACAAGATTATTTTTGGGAGAGAGAGAGACAGAATGTGAGCAGGGGAGAGTCAGAGAGAGAGGGAGACACAGAATTCAAAGCAGGATCCATCCAGGCTCTGAGCTGTCAGTACAGAGCCCTATGTGGTGCTTGAACCCACGGACCGCAAGATTTTGACCTGAGCCGATACTTAAATGACTGAGCCACCGGAGCGTGCCTTAATCGTATTGTTTAAAAAAATTCTAAGGCACCCGTATAGACTGTGTAATTGGAATAAAAGATTTGGTAAGAAATATCAATTGGTTGATTGTAAGCCACTTAAATTACAATTTAGAGTAAGTCAAGTAAAATTAATTGATCAAAAAGTTGATGCATTAAAATAAATTTATAAGTAAATTAATTATTTATAAGTAAATTAATCTCCTACTAATTAGGAGAATAGCTCTCCCATGTTAGGCTTCAAGAAAGCCTAGTGATTTTAAAATCATAGTATTTCATACTTGGATTGCATTAAATGTGTTATTTGGTAACAGTTTAATTGAGGTCTACTTTGTATACCAGACAGCTCACTCATTTAAATGTTCAGTGTTTTTTCTCATGTTCCTAGAGTTATGCAACCATCACCACAATTTTATACTGTTTTTGTCACCCAGAAAGAGACCTCATTTTTTAGCCATAAACCCTTGTTTTTTCATCCTCTTAGCTCTAGCCAACAACCAATCGACTTTCTGGCTCTATAGATTTGTTTATCCTGGACATTTCGTATAAATGGAATCGTGTAATATGTGGCCTGTTGTGACTAGTTACTTTCACTTGGCATAATATTTTCAAAGTTCATCCATGTTATGTTGTAGCATGTATCAGGACTTTTTTCTGAGGTCTGAATAATACTCCATTGTGTGTATATGCCACATTTCATTTATCCATCCATTAGCTGATGGATATTTGGATTACTTCCACTTTTTGGGCTATTATAGATAATGCTGCCATAGCATTGTGTACAAGTGTTTTTGATGGTTGTGGGGGTATATATTTTTATTTTTTAGGGTATAAACTTAGAAATGTAATTGTTAGGTCAAATGGTAACTCTCTGTTTAATTTATTGAGGAACTGCCAGATTCTTTTCCAAAGTGGTATACCATTTTGCTTTCCAACCAGTAGTATATGAGGGTTCTGATTTCTCTACATTCTTGCCAGAACCAGCTATTACCTCATTTTTGGATTCTAACCATGCTTAATGGATGCAAATTGGTAACATTGTGGCTTTGATTTACATTTTCCTGATGACTTGTGGCATTGCACATTTTTCATATACTTATTGGCCATTTGTATATCTTTTTTTGAGAAATGTCTATTCAGATTCTTTGCCATTTTTAACCCAGTTGTCTGTTATTGAGTTATAAGAATTCATATCTATGATTTTCACATATTTTCTTTTGTGTTTTGGATTGTTATGCTAACTGTCCTTTTCTTTTCTTTTTTTTTTTTAAATGTTTATTTTTGAAGGGGGGTGGGCAGAGGGAGAAAGGGAGAGAATCCCAAGCAGGCTCCACATTCAGCACGGAGTCTGACATGGGGCTTGATTTCATGACCATGGAATCATGACCTGAGCCTGACATTGAGTCAGATGCTTAACCCACTGAGCCACCCAGACACCCCATCCTTTCTTTTCATTTTATCTGCATCTTTATCCAGGAAGAGAAGTAGGTCATTTTTATACCCATTATATAGAAACTAACTTTGACAAAGAGTCAGAGGTAGCTAATGGGTCAAGGATTTTGCCTTGGCCAGTTGATTCCTGGTACAGTGTTCTGTCCTTGATACCATTGCCTAAGTAATGTATTGACAGTTTAGAGATCATGAAAATAATCATTTAAGGGTACACAATGGTGGTATATTTTTTTTAATTAAAGTTTAGTGATGAACCCATTATTTTACTATTTTGATTCTGACCTGAAGTCTCTAAAATGGAACTTATAAATGGAAATTTTCATGAGTATTCTTAGAAGATAAGATTTTATAAAATGTTTGAAAACACAAATATCCTGCTTGATAAATATTGTAGCAATTTATAATCACTGAGGGCAAGAAATGAGGGAGAAATGAAGAGTCATGTTATTTTTGCAACAAGGCATACACCAAGGCATAACAAAAATATCCTCTCTTATTGAATATGTTTGATCTTATACAGCCACAACATATCTTTTAACTGCTTTGGGTTTTATTGGTAGATCACTAAAAATTGGGGGTTTATGATCTGTCACTTACTAGATTTATTAGCCCATGATTTCCCCCCCCTTTTTCTTAATACAGAATTTAAAAAGAAGAGTTATCACAAAATTTTATTGTGATGCAATTTTTTCATGCCTTTGATCAAGGGAAAATTTAATGTGTTGAGTATTGTGGTAGAAGATAAACCTGTTGAAGTCAGTAAATATGCTTTGTGGTGATTCTTTCTATTTGCAGTTTAGTCTTAGTTATTTTTTTGTCTCTTTTCTGTTTGTACATATAAGCCCTCAACCCTTTATCACTAACATACTATAGTCACTATAGTTTCCAGCCTTTAATCAGAAAAATGTCTGTGGGGAATGATGAAATTGAGTGTCATTCCAAAATAGAATTTTCCATATAGCTGAAAATGAGGATCTATCTTGTAAACTGAATGAAAAACTTCATTTGTAAGTAACCTTAATAAACAAATTTATGGTCTCAAAGGGATAATGTTACTTGAGATTTTTCTTTGTATTTAAAAGAAACACACCGAAGAAATAGAATAAAGCTGTATTTTGTGAGAAAACTTAGTATGTAGTGTATGCATATTAAGATATATTTCCTTTACCATGGTAGAAAAACTGCTTAAGTTATAGTTAGTATGATCCAAGAATATAAAGTGCTTTTAAATTATTTTTGAAAGATTTCTAAGTAATATCTCTATCTTTTAAGATCTTGTGTTTCAGAATCTTAAATATAGTATTCCTGCCATTGTAACTCATTGGTAATTATTTTAAAGTTTTATTGTTAAATTTTCTGTTGTCAATTTGTTGTTAAATTGTTAATTTAATGTTAAAATTTTCCAGGTGGATATTCCATCTATTATAACCAAGAAACTATTAAAAGCAGCAATGAAGCATATAGAAGTGATAGTTAAAGCCAGTCAGAAAGGTAATACAAAGTTTGATACAAAGTTTTCTACTACAAAGTTTGAGTGATTTTTATATAACAACCTTAAATACCTAAGTGTGGAAACTGATGCATTAATTGATATTCACAAATGCTGTGAAAGTATTCCTGTAAATGGAAACTTTTTTAGTATTTTGTATGATATAAGTGATTGTAAAAACTCAGGAATCTGAAAATTAAAATATAATTAACTTTTGGATATATTATAGATTACTCTTAATCTTTTTTTGAATAATAGTCTTTCTTTCGTTACTTCCTCTGAGGTACCTCTCATAATCTCTTCCTCTCTTTTTTTTTTCTTAATGATTTCAACAGTTTCGACCTATTCCAGCCCATTGTGTATATTACTACCATGTAATTTCACAATACTACAATTATCATGTTATCTCTCTACTAAAATTAGTGACTCTACTATAGAGTTTAAATTATATACTTGAATACTTTCTTGTCTAGTCAAATACTTTGGTCTACTCTTGTCTTTCACTGTGTATTTTGCTTTGGTTGGGATCACCTATTTGCATTTTTTGTGTGTATGTCCTGGCCTTTATACTGTCATGATTTGCACATAGCAAATATTTTCTGATTGAATGAATGAAATTCATTTGGGACTTTTCTTGCTCTTATATCAAACTGAAATTTTTCTTTAATAAAATCACTTCTGTGTTCTAGGCTTGATTCTTTACAAAACTGATTTTCCTTGTGTTTGCATTTGGTATTTGTCCATGCTTTCCCAATGCTTTTGGTATTCTTTATTGATACTACATACTACTCCCTATAGATAACTGTGTAAAAGAGATTTCATGGTCATATTTTCTGGTAATTACTACATATTATATTCCTCTTCTGGAAATTCCCAGCAAATACTAGCATATCAATATCTCTGAGTAGTCCTAGAGCAAAGAAATAGCTTTAACTACTTAAGTAGTTTTTAACTTACCAATCCCAAATTGACCTAAACATGGAACCAGTTTTCCTTCCCTCATAATATCAGTTAATATAATCAGTTCACTTGGGGAAATTATATTCTCAGAGTTGAAGTAAAATTAAATCAGATAATTATTTTCTTTTTGGTATGAGTAATTCCTCACATATGAGAAGCATTTTAAATTCTATATTTGAATTTTTTTTCTGTGTTCATCTTATAATATTATAAGAACTAAAATAGTTTTACTTTCAACATCTTCAAAAAGTAGAAGAGTTTGAATATAATTTAATTGTTGAATAAAAAAATTAACTTAATCATTGTCCTGTCACTGGCCAAAACAAACTGATTGTGTTTAGCCATTTTGTCAAGGCTAACCAGTCAGAAAAAAGACACAGGAAAAGATTTTTTAGTAAATTTATTCTTTTCTAAAATATTTTATTTTAATTAATCTCTATACCCATTGTGGGCTCAGACTCACAACCCAGAGATCAAGAGTCACATGATCCACCAACTGGCCAGCCAGGTGCCCCAGTAAATTTTAGTTTTTAGAGCAGTTTTAAGTTTACAGAAAAATTTGAGCAGAAATATAAAGAGTGCCCATCTCTCTCTCTTTTCCCCTATTAACCTCTTGTATTGGTACATTTGTTACTATTGATATTTCAAAATTGATATGTTACTATTAATTAAAGTCCACAGTTTCATTAGGGCTTACCCTTTGTGTTGTACATTCTGTAGGTTTTTACTAGTTTCACATATCATCTCTCCCTCTTTACTTCATGAACCTTTGGTAGTCATTGATCTTTTTACTATCTATAAAGTTTTGCCTTTTCCAGAATGTGATATAGTTGGAATCATACTGTGGCCTTTTCAGACTAGCTTATTTTATTAAAAAATATGTATTTAAGGCTCCTCCATGTCTTTTCATGGCTTGATAGCTCATTTCTTTTTATTGCTCAGACATATTCCAGTGTATGGCTATACACATTTATCCATTCACCTATTGAAGGGTGTCTTGGCTTTCATCCAAGTTTGGGCAGTTATGAATAAAGCTGCTACAAACATTTGTGTACGGGTTTTAATGTGGGAAAGGTATTTTTAATATAGTCTTGGTTCTAAAGACAAACATTTTGAACTCAGGCTTTGGGTAAATGGATGCGTCTCCTTTTTTTAATGTGTATTTATTTTGAGAGGGAGAGCGCAAGTGAGAGAGGGACAGAGAGAGAGAGAGGGACAGAGAGAGAGAGAGGATCTCATGTGGGCTCCATACTGATGTGGGGCTTGATCTCACAAACTGTGAGATCATGACCTGAACTAAAATCAGGAGTCTCATGCTTAACTGATTGAGGCACCCAGGTGCCCTATCTTTTTATTTGTAGTTGAATTAATCAATTTAATAAAATTTCCAAATAATTTTGCCTCTAAGAGAGTGATAATGATATATTTATATAGACAAACCTGTTTGAAATTTATTGTTGAGTCTTTACAAAAGAGGGGTTGCTGATTTGCTACTATTAATGGAAAAAGTGGTTCCCAATTATAAAATTGCTATAAAATGCTAGATTAGATTCATTAATAACATTGTAGTTAATAAGGCCCATAGAATTAAAGCTTAGAAGGACTTTTTGTTTTATTTAGAAGTCCTGGTATTCTAAATATTATGACAGTGAATTAGATGGACTTGTAAAAAAGGTTTTCAGATTTTTGAATTTTCATTTCTTTAATGCATGGATTTATTTTCTAAGTTCTTTGACCCACAATTGCGCATAATTCAGAAAGTAATTAAATGTTCGTCTATTCATCCATATTCTTTTTATTCTTGGTGTTTTCTCTACTGTCTGTCTTTTAAGAATAGGGACTATATAGATGTTTTCTATCTATGTAAGTAGGTTTATGGCCCTTAGAAATACTGGTTGTGTACCCATTGAGAAGCATTGGTTTAATTTAAATTCAGTACTAAATTGTGCAGAAAGACCTTATTCTCCAATTTGTCATCCTAAAGATATCTCTTTGTCATGGAGTCTGGAGTTGTTTCCTGTTTTGGTCTGAAAACTATTAACTGATTAGGCAGTAGAGTACTGATGATTAGGGGGATTAATCCGTGCTCTGCTTTCTAGCATCTGTATTTTGCTTATATTCCCAATTAAGATTTTCCTCCCTGTATTCTCTTAATCTTTTGCATGATTTATTTTCTTATTATCTAGAACTACAAAAGACTTCCATGTCTGACAGATGTTGAATAGATTCTAATCTAGTGATTCCATTTATATTTTGTGTGTGAATGCTTAATCATATTGACTATTATAATTACTTCTACATTTTGCATGGTGACTTTTCAGTGTTAATAGCTACTTAACTATTTACTGATGTGGGAACTGAGGCTTATAGGGATTATATCATTTGTTCAAGATTGTATCAGTTTGTTAAAGAAGTAGAGATGGAATTTAGTATGGCTTAGTCTTATTTTAAATTCTGGCCCATGACAAATTTTTTAAAGACCTGTGTCCCAAATTCTTGGAAAAAATGCTTAGCAAATAATTGGATAATTATGAAATAAAATGCATTGCTTATCTACATCCGCCTTTGCCAGTCCTTTTGTACCTCAGGCACAGATGGTCTCTATTTATCTTCTTAGTATTCACACTATTAGAATGCATATATTGACTTTTTTGGGTAAATGTGCTTGCATTCTCTTTCAATAAAAATAGAAGAAAATAGTGAAAAATAAATGCCATTGAATAGAGTCAAGAGTCCCTTTGTAGATGCCATGGTTTTAAAACTTGGCACAGAATGCAAATAGGGGAAAACATGACTTGTTTTTCTTCTACTCTGATAGCTCAGACAGAGCCTGGAGCCCGCTTAGGATTCTGTCTCCGTCTCTCTCTGCCCTTTTCGTACTCATGCTCTGTGTTTCTATCTCAAAAATAAATAAACATTAAAAAAATTTTAAAAAAGGAAACATTTCTGTTAATATAAGTTTTATCATCAGTTAATATTCATTATGTAATGTATCTACTCATGGACTTTTACCTTATGCGATTCTGTACCTCATGTGTTCTATATGCTGGGCAGAATGTACGGAACTTAACCAGAAAGCCAGTTTCTATACCAAAAGTGCTTTAAAAGTTTACCTGAATGATTTTTTGTTGTGAAAGCAGACAATGAAGAGTTTTAAAAGGTTTTTGTGTGTGTGTGTGTGTGTGTGTGTGTGTGTGTGTGTGTGTGTGTGTTTGCAGAGGATGAACAGATACAACATTTGATAACAATACCTTTGTATGTGCCAGAAATTTATTTAAAATAAATATTTGCTGTTTTAGTATAATTTTTTAAGTTTATTTTTAAAGAGTATGAGAGAGAGGGAGAAAGAGTCAGAGAGAGAGGGAAAGAGAGAATCCTAAGCAGGCTCTGCACCATCAGCACAGAGCCTGATGCAGAGCTCAGTCTCTTGAATCATGTGATCATGATCTGAGCTGAAATCAAGAATCGGACGGATGCTTAGTTGACTGAATTACCCAAACACCCCTATTTAATATAATTAGTAAAATAGTGATTCGAGGTAAAATTCTTGCTTGTATTGGGAATGGGTCTTTTTAACCAATTAGTTTTGGAAATTGAAAAACTGGCAGGGAGGGAATTATTCTTTTTATATCCTATTTGTGGAAAATTTCTCAGTAAAGTACATATTGGAAAGAAAGGAGGGCTAGGAAAGGAATAACTATGTTAAATGATTTTCTGTTTGTTAGTGGAAATGGCTGAAGTTCTTTCAATATTTATTTTTTGATCTCTATAGTAGAAAATACAGAGTTTTTACAGCAAGCTGCTTTAGAAGAATATGGTCCAGAGCTTCATGTGGCTTTGAGGAGTCGAAGAGATGAATTACACTATTTAAGAAAACTTACTGAACTACTTTTTCCTTATATTTTGCCTCCTAAAGCAACAGACTGCAGGTATAAATAGACTGGAAAATGTCGTAGCAGTATTTGCATATCATGCCATATGTATATTGCTATTCTTTTTTTTTTTTAATTTTTTAAGTTTATTTATTTTGAGACAGAGAGCAGGGGAGGGGCAGAGAAGGAGAGAGAGAGAATCCTAAAGAGACTCCACACCGGTAGCTTGGAGCCTGACATGGGGCTCAAACTCATGCATCGTGAGATCATGAGCTGAGCTGAAATCAGAGTGGGATGTGTAACAGGCTGAACCACCCAAGCACCCCTGTGTGTTGCTATTCTTGATCATAATAGGAGCACACCAAACTTGAGATTAGGCTATGATGTGAGTAACTTCATTTAAGTACAGTTTGTCAGGTCTTAAAATGCCATTTTAGGTGCTAAGTATTCACAATGTGTTGTGTTGCTTAGTTGTTTTAGGAAATTCCCAAGGTAAATATGAATAAAATCAGTTTTTATTTGAGATCATTATACTTTGTTCATTCTTGGTATTTCATTTTAAAGACATGCACACTGTAACTCAGTGGTAGAAACACTTTGAACAAACTAACCTGATAGAGAAGTTTGTGTTTTAAGATACACACCTAAGAAGAAGAATTAGAATTCATCTAAACTATCCTTCTTTGTTCTGGCAGGAACATGTTTAGATTACTCCATAAAGTTACCTCATCACTCTTAATAATTCTTAGTAGAGAAGTCATGGGTTATTTTTAGTGATGTATTTTGTTTTTTATTTTATTTTATATTTTATTTTATTTTTTTAGATTTTATTTTTAAGTACTCTCCATACCCAACATTAGACTCAAACCCACAACCTCTAGATTAAGAGTTGTTTGCTCTACCAGCTGAGTCAGCCAGGTGCCCTTAGTGATGTACTTTAAATATTACTTTATTTATAACATTGGATTTGTATTAATTTTTAAAATTTTAAATATTATAATGAAAATATTTTTATTTTAAACAAATTAATATATAATGTTATTTATTTTCTTAAAAAGTTTATTTATTTATTTTGAGAGAGAGAGAGGACAAGCAGGGGAGAGGCAGAGAGAGAGGGGAGCAGAGGATCTGAAACAAGCAGGTTCCTTGTCGACAGCAGAGAGCCTGATGCAGGGCTCGAACCCACAAACCGTGAGATCATGACCTGAGTCGAAGTCAGATGCTTAACCTACTGAGCCACCCAGGTGCCCCTATAATGTTAATTTAAATATTATAGTTACAAAGTAATTACACTATTAAAAACCTATTAGTTTTAAACATTAACTTAAAAATATATTTTAAATATTCTGAGAGGAGTGTTTTCTAATGTTCATCCAAATCCTTTCTGTTAAGGAAATGCTGTTTTCTCTTAAATAGTACTCACTTTTAGTCAGTACAGGACTCCCCAAGTGTGGTCTAGCATGCGTATTACTTGGGAACTTTTTAGAAATGCAGAATCTTGGGGCATATCTACTGTATCAGTCTGCATTTTAACAAGATCCCCAGGTAAGAACTGATGTAAATCACTAAATATGTACAATATTGTTTATTTTTCCAGATCCCTGACCTTACTTTTAAGAGAGATCCTCTCCGGTTCAGTGTTCCTTCCTTCTTTGGATTTCCTAGCTGATCCAGTAAGGCTTAAAAAATGGTTTTAAATTATGGCAAAATACATATAGCATAAAATTTAACATCTTAAATGTTTTTATGCATAGAGTTCATTGATATTAAATACATTCATTGTTGAGCAATCATCATTACTACTCATCTCTAGAATCTTTTCATCTTTCAAAACTGAAACTCTATACTCATTAAATAATAATTCTCTATTCTTCCTCCTAGCCCCTGGCACCACCACCTATCTCTGAATTTGACTACTCTGGGTACCTCATATAAGTGGGTCCATGCAGTATTTGTTTGTTTGTGACAGTCTTTTTTCCCTTAGCATAATGTCTCCAAGATTTATCCATATTGTAGCATATATTGGAATTTTGTTCTTATTAAGGCTGAATAATATTCCATTGTAGGTATATACCACATTTTCCTGTTTATTCATCCATTGATGGACATTTCAATTCCTCTTACTTGAACTAGTAAGATTTTGAAGAAATAGGAATAATTTATAAATACTATATTATTTTATTTTTATATGTATTGAGTATTTACATTATGCCAGGTGTTCTAAAGTTGTTTTTAAAATGTTTATTCATTTTTGAGAGAGAGTGAGCACATGTGTGAGCAGGGGAGGGGGAACAGAGAAAGAGAGGGAGGCAAAAGATCTGAAGTAGGCTCTGCAGTGACAGCACAGAGCCTGGCATGGTGCTTGAGCTCACAAGATCATGACCTAAGCTGAAGTCAGACACTTAACCAACAGAGCCACCCAGACATCCCTATAAACAACTTAAATGCTGAAGTCCGAATAACTTTTCTTTGCCCAGTATCCTAAAAGTGAGATCCTGCATCATAGATATTTTAAAGTCCCTCTGTATTACATATGTGCAGATGCTTTGCCACTGTTCTATTTTTTCTTCATTTTTTTAGAAACTTTCCCAATATGAAAAAAGCTTTGAGAATTTTGGGAGAAGATGACAATGGAATTATTTTGACCTATTTGTATTATTTTCCATTAGGATACTGTGAATCATTTGCTTATCATCTTCATAGATGACAGTCCAGTGAGTATTATATTAGAAACATTCAGATTGCATTGAATTTTGATTTCTTTCTGTCCAATTGCATGACACTTGTATTGAATTAATTAATTCTCTTTTTTCAAAGCCTGAAAAAGCAACTGAACTGCCTTCCCCTTTGGTTCCATTCTTGCAGAAATTTGCAGAACCTAGAAATAAAAAGCCATCTGTAAGTATTTTTACCAATAACATATATTACCTTTGATATAAACAATTTTATCATGTGTTTATATGGCCTTAACTTACTCTTCTCTCATATTGTATCAAGGTGCTGAAGTTGGAATTGAAGCAAATCAGAGAGCAGCAAGATCTCTTATTTCGTTTTATGAACTTTCTGAAACAAGAAGGAGCAGTGCATGTGTTACAAATATGTCTGACTGTGGGTGAGGCTTACCTGTGCACTTTAACAAAGTCCTTTTTATACTGTTTAATGTATTATATATTTTAAATATATTTGAATATTTAGATCAGATCTGATGTTGTAGTGTGTCATTGTACTAAATTTCTTTTTCCTAGGTACTCTAAGGTCACCTTTGAGTTATCTCTTAAATGTCCACTCCTTTCCAGATTGCAACATAATCTATAACTGATTTTCGATCAACTGACTTCTTTTTAAATATAACTTAAAAAAAAATTTGAGGTGTAATTTACACAGTGAAATAAGTGTACAGTTTAATCAGTTTTGGCCGATCTGTGCATCTATGTAACCTGCATGTTTATCAAGATACAGAACATTTCCATCACCCCAGAAAGTTGGGGTCCTTCCTAGACAAGCTACTCCTGTTCCCACTCCTGCCAGAGCCATCACAGCTCTTATTCCTTTCCCCACAGATTAGTTTTGCTTGTACTGTTTCCTGGTATAAGTGAAGTACCTAGTGTGTGCTCTTCTGTGCCTGGCTTCATTGATCAAGATTATGCTTTTTAGGATTGGTCCATATTGTGTAGAAGAATAGTTAGCTCTTTTTTTATTGCTAAGTAATATTCTTTTATGTGAGTGAGTGCATCACAGGGTGGGTTTTCTTTTTTTTCTTTTTTCTTCTCTTTTTTTCTTGTGGATGGGTATCTGGGCTATTATGAAGAAAATTGCTATGCATATTCTTGTATAAGGATTTCTGTTGGGCATATGTTTAATTGGAAATAGACTTGCTGGGTCACAGGGTAGATACATATTTTGTTATATGAGAAATTGGTAAATTGTTTGAAAGTAGTACTATTTTACCCTCCCTGGCAATGTGTGAGGATCCTGTTGCCTCACCTCTTTACAAAAATTTGGTGGTATTTATTTATCTTTTTAATTTTAGCTATTTTAGTGGGTGTATGGTAGTATCTTATTGTGCTTTAAGATTTTTTTAATGTTTACTTATTTATTTTTGAGAGAGAGAGGGTGCGAGTTGGGGGAGGGGCAGAGAGGGAGATACACACAGAATCTGAACCAGGCTCTAGGCTCTGAGCTATCAGCACAGAGCCCAACACAGGGCTCAAACTCATGAACCATGAGAACATGACCTGAACCAAACTCAGACACTTAGCTGACTGAGCCACCTACGTGCCCCTCTTACTGTGCTTTAACTTTGCATTTCTCTGGGTGCCTTGGTGGCTCAGCTGGTTAGGTGTTCCACTTCGGCTCAGGTTACAATCTCGTGGTTTGTGAGTTTGAGCCCCGCATCAGGCTCTGTGCTGACAACGCAGAGCCTGGAGACTGCTTTGGATTCAGTGTCTCCCTCTCTCTCTGCCCCTCCCCTGCTCACACTTTGTCTCTCTCTCTCAAAAATAAACAAACATTAAAAAGAATAAATAAATAAATTTGTATTTCTTTCATGAGTAGTGTTGAACACTTTATCATATGCTTATTGGCCATTCAAATATCTTTGTATATGGATAGGTTTAAGTCTTTTGCCTATCTTTTATTGAATTGTTTAGCTTCTTGTCATTGAGTTATAGGAGTTTTTTTTTCCTTCTAAGTTTATTTATTTATTTTGAGAGAGACAGACAGAGAAGCAGGGGAGGAGGAGGGAGGGAATCCCAAGCAGGCTTTGTGCTATTGGTGTGATCCCACAAACTGAGATTACGACTTGAGCCGAAATTAGGAGTTTGGCACTTAACTGGCACTTAACTGACTGAGCCACCCAGGTGTCCCTAAATTATAGGAGTTTTTTATATATTCTAGATGCAACTCTTTTGTCAGATATAAGTATTAAGAATATTTTCTTCCAGACTGTGACTTTCTTTTCATTTTCTGATTAGTGCCTTTTGATGAGTAGAATTTTAAAATTTTGATGATAATTCAATAGATTTGCTTTGAATTTTATGGGTAGTGCTTTCAGAGACTTCCATAAGAAATCTTTGTTACTCAAAGTCAAGGTGATATTTGCCTGTTTTTCTCTAGATGCTTTATAGTTTTGTATTTTACATGTAAGTTTGTGATCTTGAAATATTTTTGTATTGGTATTAGGTAGGGGTGAAGGTTCATTTTTTCCCTCGTGGTTATGGATATCCAGTTTTTCTGTTACCCATTTTTTTTTAAGTTTATTTATTTCGAGAGACAAAGAGTACACAAAGCAGTGATGGGCAGAGAAGGAGAGAGAGAATCCCAAGCGGGTTCTGTGCTTTATCAGCATGGAGCCTGATGTGGGGCTCTAATTCATGAAGTATGAGATCCTGACCTGAGCTGAAATTAAAAGAGTTAGACAATCAACCGAGCAACCCAGGCATGCCCTGACACCCATTTTCCAAAGAGTCATTTCTTTTCCATCTTGAATTGTCAATTTATTTCACCATATATATGTGTTTCTGGATTCTCTTCTATTCCATTGATCCATATGCCTATTTTTTTGACCACTACTACAGTCTTGAATATTTTGACTTTATAGGATTTTTTAAAAAATTTGTTTAATGTTTGTTTTTGAGACAGAGAGACAGAGTGTGAGCAGGGGTGGGGCAGAGATAGAGGGAGACACGGAATCTGAAGCAGGCTCTAGGCTCTGTGCTGACAGCTCATAGCCTGATGTGGGGCTCAAAATCACAAACTGTGAGATCATGACCTGAGCTGAAGTCAGACACTTCACCAACTGAGTCACCTAAGTACCCGTTATATAAGATGTTTTGAAATAAGGTGGCCTTAGGCCTCCTATTTCTTTCTTTTTCAAATTGTTTTGGTTATTATAGGTTCTTTGGATTTCTATACAAATTTTAGAAACAGATTGCCTATTTCCACACACACATGTTCACAGATACACATACACACATGCACATGCACTCACAAAGCTTACTTTGGAGTTTTTTGATTGGAATTGCATTAAATCTATAGTATAGATCAATTTGGGAAGTAATACCATCTCAACAGTTTTTAGGTTTCCCACGTATGAACATGGCATGTTTTTCCATTCATTTTACCCTTATTTCACTTTTCTCTAAAACATTTTGTAGTTTTCACCATAGGTCTGTGTTTTTGTATAAATATATTTGCATCTGGTATTTAAAATGTATTTGCATGGATGTATTTGGATCTGGTATTTAAAATAATTTTTAAATTGCTGGTGTACCTGGGTGGCTCAGTCGGTTAAGTGTCCAACTTCGGCTCAGGTCCTGATCTCACAGTTTGCGAGTTTGAGCTCCATGTCAGTCTCTGTGCTGACAGCTTCAGAGCCTAGAGCCTGCTTCAGATTCTGTGTCTCCCTCTCTCTCTCTGCCCCTCTCCCACTCATGAGTGTGCACATTCTCTCTCAAAAATAAACATTAAAATTTTTTAAAAATAATTTTTAAATTGTTTAGATACAGAAATAGAACTGAGTTTTTGCATATTGACTTTGTATCCTGTGCCATTGCTACATTCACTTATTAAGTTCTGGTAAGGATGCCTGGGTGGCTGAGTTGGTTGAGCGTCCGGCTTTGGTTTAGGTCATGATCTCATGGTTAGTGGGTTCGATCCCTGCATCAGGCTCTGTGCTGACAGCTAGCTCAGAGCCTGGAGCCTGTCTTCAGATTCTGTGTCTCCCTCTCTCTCTGACCCTCCCCTGCTCATGCTGTCTGTCTGTCTCTCTCTCTCTCTCACAAAAATAAAAAAAACATTAAAAAAATTAAATAAAATTCTGGTAGCTTTTTTGTGCATTTCCTTAAGATTTTCTACATCTGTAATTGTGTCATCTGCAAATACAGTTTTACTTTTTCCTTTATAGTTTTTATGCCTTATATTTCTTTTTCTTGCCTATTGCAATGGCTAGGACCTTTATAATAATGTTGAATAAAAGCGGTGAAAGTTGACATCATTGCTGTTGTTCCTGATCTTACGGGGAAATCAGTTAGTGTTATACCATTAAGTATGATATTACTCCGGTTTTTTTTTTTTTTGTAGATAGCCCCTGGGTTGTTTTACAATTTCCTCTTTATTTTTGGTTCTCAGAAACTTGACTTTATTGTATAGTTTTCTTTTTATATATTCTTCTTGAGAGTCTTGGATATGTGGGTGGTTTTTGAAAATTCTTGACTGTTACTGCTTCAAATATTCTGCCTCAATTTCTTCTTTCCTTTTTAGACTCTGCTTATATGAATTTGCTATTATACCAAGATCATATTTGTGCTGTTCCTTTTGTAAAAACTCTTCTTTCCTCTCTGTATTTCAGTTGGATAATTAAGAATTAAGGGGTGAACCCCTTATTAATACCTCTTCTAATAAGAAAAGACAGTTAATATTTTGTCTCTCCTACTGCTATCATCTGTCATTCTGGAAAAAATGATTCATTTGTTTATGTACTCTGCTCTATCAGTAGTCTGTAATCTCCTTGATGAAAGGAAATATTTTAAAACATTAACTGGAACTTTAAAAAGCCTTAAATTTCACTGTCATTTAGTGAATTAGATTTCAAAGTATTAATGACTATTGGCGTAAGAAATTAATCAAATATGTTCTTTAAATAAGTTTTAAAAATCTTTTAGTTTTAAAGTTTTACTGTTCTAAAACTTCTAAATTTTAGAAATTTGTATTGCTTTGCCAGTATTTACATATTTTATGTTAATATGTAAAATATTTGGTTAACAGTTTTTCTTTCATCTGGGTAATTACTTTATTTCCAATTAAAATTTTTTTAAAAGCTTAAAATGACTGTAATTGTTGTTTTTTAACATTGATTACCATTAGGCTGGGGATAGTATGTTATGTATTATGTTATATTATAGTATATATTATATTATATTGAAATAATTCATTTTGTCTTTTTTCTAATTTGCTAGAGGAATTCAATGATAGAATTTTGCGACCAGAGTTGTCAAATGATGAAATGCTGTCTCTTCATGAAGAGTTGCAGAAGATTTATAAAACATATTGTTTAGATGAAAGTATTGACAAAATTCGATTTGATCCCTTTATTGTAGAAGAGATTCAAAAAAGTAAGTCAAAGATGTTGATGAGAATATAGCCCATTTACCACTTTTAATGTTGTCAGAGTTTTTTCCTATATGCATCTAATAGATAAAAGCTTTGCTAAGAAATTTAGTCACAATTCACATAACTAACACTTGCTAGAACTTGTTCGGATTCCTCATCCTAATGTGATTTCTGTACTTTATAAGTGGATTTTCTGCAAAATATAGTTTTAGCACTGTTTGAATGCTCTTTCAGTGTCATTTTAAACTAATATGTAATGTATTTATGGTATTCATAGTTTCTACAATATAATTTTTTTAATAGTTGCTGAAGGCCCATATATAGATGTTGTGAAACTGCAAACTATGAGATGCCTTTTTGAAGCATATGAACATGTACTGTCTCTCTTGGAGAATGTGTTTACACCTATGTTTTGCCACAGTGATGAGGTAAGTCAAACTATTAATCTTGTTTGAGGATTTTTTTAATCTTTATTTTTGAGAGAGACAGAAACAGAGTGCAAATAGGGAAGGAGCACAGAGAGAGAGGGAGACACAGAATCCAAAGCAGGTTCCAGGCTCTGAGCTGTCAGCCTGACACTGGGCTCAAATTCATGAACCGTGAGATCATGACCTGAGCCATAGTCAATGGTTGACCAACTAAGCCACCCAGGTACCCCTCCTTCAAAATTTAATAGTGGCTTTGATACCAGTAGATGAGTGATTGAAAAAGCAAAATAAAAATAAAACATGATTAACCAGAAAGATGAATACTGAGTTTCACTACCTAAATTAATGGAGATTAGAAATTTATTGTAAAAATAATTCTTAGTACCAAAACCATATTTGTATATATATGATTAGGCAGGTGACTATGACCAAATAGATCCACCTGATTTGCCATATCCTGAGTGGCTTTGTAATGCTGTGGTGATGCAGAAACTCTATTCTTCTTTTATATGCATTATTACAGACATGTGGAAATTAAATGGCTTGAATATCTCTATTTGCAATATTTTAATCCTTAGTTTATTTGCCTATGGTGGTTTTCATTTATTTAAATTTTGTTTTCTTTAACCTGGAAAATAATAGGGTAAAGTAGCATTTCTAAATATAAAATAGTTTAATAAATCATAATTTTTTGAAGTATTTCAGGCAACTTTTAAGAGGTGCAGAATCACCAACACGCAATTCAAAATTGAACAGGTAAATGTATTAAGACATCTGTGTGGTGTGTTTTTTGTACTTGTTGATGTTAATCATTCTTGTGATAGTGTCTTTGTCTTTATTAGTTGTTTTTCTTTGACTGTGTGGTTCCATTGCTACATAAATAGACAAGACATTTTATTAAGTAGTTATGTAGTCATACTACATATAGTAACCTGAAAATGCCTGAAATTATTCTAGAAAAATTTAACAAGATACACATCATTGCCTTGCTAATATTATAATTAATACATATTAGTGCTTTATCACCTGCTTTATTAGATCCTGTGAACTACATGCATAAATGAAATCTGTAGATGACTCAGTTTTAGACAGGTTTTTTTTTTTCCCTCAGAGAATATTTTTTATTGGAGTACTTACTGGTTACAAA
This sequence comes from Suricata suricatta, assembly GCF_006229205.1. Classification (NCBI taxonomy): domain Eukaryota; kingdom Metazoa; phylum Chordata; class Mammalia; order Carnivora; family Herpestidae; genus Suricata; species Suricata suricatta. The sequence continues at coordinate 73,717,634 of NC_043706.1, read as the reverse complement.
TGTGGAGGGTTTTTTCTTCTTTGCCTTCTCTCTTTCTGTGCTGTTAAATAACCCAAAGAAATAACAGAAGAGAGCACTTTATCCATTTATAAACTGGATAGTTAATATCTGTTTTTCCTTACATTGTTATATGTACAAAATTGACACATAACAAATGTATAAATCCACAGAATAGGTACTCATTGCTCTCAAACCCTTGCAGTTTGAGCAAGACTATAGTAAATATATAAGTAAGTTGGAGATGTGGTATACAAAGATGGAAGGAAATAGGTCAGAAGCTAGAGTAGTTTTTTAGATAGTACAAGGAAAAATGTGAAAACTTTAGCCATGGGGGAAAATGTATTGCATTTTTTGACGTAACCAAGGGATGTAGAAACATTAGAATTTCTTGATTGTTGAATTTATGTATTTTAATCATGAAACATTGATTTAACAAAAATTCTATCCATGTTATTTAAAATAGCATACTTTACCCAATCCAAACATCTCTTCTTTGATTTGAATACTTTTTAAAGACTTTTATCCGATTTTCAAGTATCAGTTGAGAAACAGGTAGAATTTATTTCTGTTTATAGACCTAGGATATTTGGAGTGCTACAGTAGGATATTATTTTTAATCACTCTCCTTTCCAGGATGATGTAAGGGAAAGTGGTTCTTTCATCTTACAAGCCCACCGCATAGCTAAGTCATAACTTCAGAGGCAGAAAGCTTTCTGTGCCACCTTGAGATCATCTAGTTGTCTTCAACTTATTGCATAACTGTTATCTTTAAAATATAAACAGGAACAAAATATGGGTTCTTTTCATTCTGGGTACTGATTATGGTCTTTAAAAGTATGTTTTCCTTTACATGGACCTGGTTTTAATATAAACTGTCTTGTCAGGACTCTGCTTCTGTGGTACCTACTCATTTATCTATAGAGAATAAGTAAAAGATTATGTAACATTCTCTCATTGAAAACTTAGAGTAACATTGCCAGTTTGCTAGGTGACTTAAAGTATCTAAAATATTTATTCATATATTTTATGTCTGCATTCTATTTAATTATATTTTAAAAATAAAATTTTAATGTTAACCTTTTCGTTTTTTTCCATACTCAAAGAATAACTTGAAAAACTATATTTAGGGATTTTTTAACTTTGTTTCTTACCCTAAAAACCTACTTTTCAAAATACTCAAACTAAAGATGTGTGAAGCACACATAATTATATCTAATACAAATTTGAATATCATGTTGGAAAACATTGAGTTTGTCTTCTGTCTCAAGGTTTCAGTGACTTAGTCTCTTCATACTTTCTACCAGATCAAACAAATGGTATGCCTAAACGAAGGCAAAAAGTACAAAATTATTTCCTGACATATTCATTTAAGCACTTTTTTTTTTAATGATCTACAGTTCATATTCCCCAAGCCCCAAAAGAGCCATTGTGCTTTCTTTCCGTTATTATGTTATAAAAATTCTTTCTCTTTGAAAAGATGAATGCTCTCCACTTGTGTAACTTTTAAAGCTTTTAAATTTTGTTTTATATTCTGAAGTGAAACTTGTTTAATATCTGGGCTTTCTCTCTCTCCTTTCCTTATATAATTTCACCTATCTGTTACTGCAGAGGTAGCCTAAGTTTGGATGATTTTCGGTAAGTCTTGAGACAGCATGTGATTTTTTTCTGTATAAATTGTTTAAATTCTGAAAGTACGCCCAAAACAAAATACAACACAAAGGAAAAAAGGAAACACTGCTATTATTGCTAACTTGTATCAGCTATTTGGTATTACCTTTTAAAATTAGCCTCTGGGGCGCCTGGGTGGTTCAGGCAGTTAAGTGTCTTGACTTCTGCTCAGGTTGCTACCTGACGGTTTGTGGTTCCAGCCCCGCACTGGGCTCCATGCTGGCAGTGTGGGGCCTGCTTCTCTCTCTCCTCTTCCCCTTGCTTGTGTGTACCTGCTTTCTTTCTCTGTTTCTCTCTCTCAAAATAAATAAACTTAAAAAAATAATAAAATTAATCTCTAATTTGATTTTAGATATCTCCTTTTTGAAATAGCATGATAAATATGTCAGTTTAAAATAAAATGAAAAGTTAGTACCTAGTGTTCAAAGCTGTTGATTAGTTTTTTGGTTATTGGTTTTGTTAAATTACTCTTACTGATTAATTAATTAATTAATTATTTGAGAGAGAGAGAAATTGTGAGTGGAGGAGAGGGAGAGAGGAAGAGAGAATCTTAAGCAGACTCCATGCTCCGCAGGGAACATGGACCTGAGCTGAAATCAGGAGTCAGATGCTCAACTGACTGAGCCACCCAGCTGCCCCCTAAGTTACTTTCAGAATCACTTGTGTTTAAGGAACTTTATTTTTCAAAACAAGAGTATAATATTTCTGTATTTCTGGGGATAATCAGAAATGGGATACTTTAAATATTTTATATTTTTAAAAGCCCAGTTTTATATAATCTGTCTAGGCTCTAGAAACTAGAATAATCTCTCTGTATTCTAGATATTTTAATAGTACTTCATTATAACATTTTCATAATTGGTTTTGGAAATATTCTATCAAAGAGAATTGTGTTTACAGTCCTAGATTTTTTTTAAAACACCATATGCTTCTTTAAATAAAATAATCTTCTAGTTTACCCATTTTACTACTAATTACTTATTATCCAAGTTTTTTCAGTTTCAAAATAGGTTTGATTTTTTCCTTGGATGTGTATAAAATGCACGTCACTAATGTACTAGATATATTTAAAACTTGATCAACTTATTTTAGTTTCGGTAACTGTAGCATTATTTCAATAAATAAGTTTTGCTTGTAGAAATAGTAGGTATCCATTAAATTAAACATTCAAAACAAACTTTTTTGGATTTTAAAATAGTCATTTTTTATTTGGGTATCAGTTGTATGGGCAGCATTACATAGTGAGCAGGAGTTTTAAATTGAATAAAAGTTCTGTTTTTCTTTGTTGAAATATGGGACAGTGGACTGTAATGGTGGGAGGAAATTTTTGCTGTTTTTTGGATTATTGTTTGTTGTTGCTTTCCAACTATTTCTGCTTTTAGAAGTTCACTTTTGACAAAAAAATTACAAAACCAACATTCACTACATATGTGGCAGAGCAGGCTGCTTCTATAGGCTACATTTGCTTTTGTCCTTATGTTTATTTGCTCATCCTTCTCTTTGGCATTTTATCTTTTTGTTAATTTGAAGTCAGGTAAGATGCACTTTCTACTTCATTCCTCTTTTGAGTATTTATAGGAATAATATAAAGTTGAAATTTGCTTAAAAATTTTCAGTCATAGAAGACAGGATTTTTTTTGTTGTTAATTTCTCTCTAAAAATGGGACTCCCATGGGTACCCGAGTGGATCAGTCAGTTAATCATCCGAGTTGGGCTCAGGTCATGATATGGTGGTCTATGAGTTCTAGCCTGACATTGGTCTCTGTGCTGACAGCTCAACCTGGAGCCTGCTGATTCTGTGTCTCCATCTCTGTCTGCCCCTCCCCTGTTTGAGCTCTTTCCCACTCCCCTCCTCAAAAATGAACAAACATTAACAAAATTTAAAAAAAAAAAGACTGATGTCATAGATTTATATATTTTTCTGTTTTACTATGTTATTTTAGGGGATACATCTAAATGGATACATTGTTTTGAATGTTGGTCTCAATACATTTTTAGTTCTAAAGTTGTATGGCAGTAAGAACTATGTACCACTAGGGGGCTCTAATCTTTTAAACATTGTAGCTCAGTTAATGTTTTAAAGTTACGTGGGCAAATTCCAAATGTTTATTTTTTTAACATTAATTTATTGTGATTTTGAGAGAGAGAGACAGCATGAGTTGGGAAGGGGCAGAGAGAGGGAGAGAGAGTTCCACGCGGGCTCTGGCTGCCAGCTCAGAGCCTGACATGCAACATGAACTCATGAAACCATGCGATCATGACACTTAACTGACTGAGTCACCCAGGTGCCCAATTCCAAATGTTTATTGATAAATATTGTCCCATTTATTCATACCCCCAAATTAAACCTTAAAATGTTCTGTCACTTTTGGCTTCTGGGATATTGGGACTTGATCTAGCTGACTAAGAACTCGGAAAAGTTATGTTAGCTGTACCTTCAGTTTACTCTTTTCACATATATTTTAATTATTGTTAACTCTAAACTAGACCATCATGATAATTTGCTGTGTACTTGATACGCTTTTGTTTAATATTTAGGAGCACACAGAAAAGAGGAGAATCATTTGGAATCAGCAGAATAGGTAGCAAAATTAAAGGAGTATTCAAAAGTACCACAATGGAGGGAGCTATGTTGCCTAATTATGGGTTAGCCGAAGGTGAAGATGACTTTGTAAGTACAAATTCTTCAGTTTGATGTATGTATAACTTCAGACCTACAATGGCATGAAAAATTCGATATGCTTACTTTCTATTTTCCCTCTTCTTTATTTTACTTATTTCAGACTTCCTTATTTTTTTCATTAGTTATTATAGTTTTATGGTGCTAACCTAATTGGTAAAGTTTCTGAGCACTAAGTTAACTACGTGTTAAGGCCAGAATGGTTTCTGTTGAGCTGAGATAGTTCTAAAAGTCAAACAACTTACCATCCTTTGGTTAGGCTTTTACTGTGTATCCTCATCTTCTCTCTTCCCAGCCATATGGTCCAGGCAAACAGAACTGTTGATAAATGTTCTGCCCTGAATGTGGTGTTCCAACTCATGCCCTTGCTGCTCAAACTGTGGTTAGTACATCAGCAGCATGAGCAGTACCTGGGAGCTTCTTATAAATGCAGAATGTCTGGTTTCATCCTAGACCTACTAAATCAGTTTGTGTTTTATAAGATTCCCAGTTGATCTATATGCACATTAAACCCACCATGGTATTTTATTTCTGTGATTTTTGCACATGCTGTCCTTAAAATGCCCTACCTGTATATGTACCTAGAAAGTTCATACTTAACTTTCAGAATCCAGCCTCTCCCCTAAAAACCTTTACTTGGGTCCCCAAGTGGAATTATGCCCATTAATAGATCATCTGTTAAAACTTGTACCATATAGTGTATTTGAAATGATCTGTTTATGATTGTTTTCCAAGCCAATTATTTCTGTAAAGACAGATATTGTCTCATTTATGCTTTTTATTTAACAAATCTTTACTAAATAGAGTTCCTGTATCCTTATTTTGCCCATTAATGACTCTGAACTCTGGAGATAAAATGATTAACAGAGAAACTTTCCCCTTCAGAGATTCACTAACCTGGATATAAAAGGGATGAATAATATTGATTGGGGGGCACCTGGGTGGCTCAGTCGGTTAAGCATCTGACTTCAGCTCAGGTCATGATCTCACGGTTTGTGGGTTCGGGCCCCGCGTCAGGCTCTGTGCTGACAGTTCAGGGCCTGGAGCCTGTCTTTGGATTCTGTGTCTCCCTCTCTCTCTGATCCTCCCCTGCTCACGCTGTCTCTCTCTTTCTCAAAAATTAATAAAACATTAAAAAAAATAGTGATTGGATTGGCAATGACCAAGAAGGAATGGGGGAAGAAAGGAATAAATTAACCCAGTTTTTCTTGGTGTGTTTTCCTTTTGACCTCTGTTGCATTGCAGTGATGAATTATTAAGGAGATTCATTGCTTTTTCGTAGTTTAAGTGGAAAAAAACCTTTATTTTTTTTTTTCCTTCTTAGGTAATCCAAATTCAACATTTTTTTTTCTGTTTATACACCCCCCCCTTTTCTTTTTAATGTTTGTTTATTTTGAGAGAGAGAGTGAGCATGAATGGGAAAGGGGCAGAGAGCGAGGGAGAGAGAGAATCCTACATGGGGCTAGATCTCACAAACCGTGAGATCATGATCTAAGCCGAAATCAGGAGTTACATGCTTAACTGACTAAACCACACAGGTGCCCTTGCCCCTTGTTTTTTTCTTAAAAGTGTGGGTAGAAGAAAGACCAGAGGAAGCAGTCTTTTTGCAAAATGATGCTTATATACATTTTTAAATTTTAAGTATATTATAGTCCCAATTTGCTAATAATATGGAAAAATGGAAACAAATTTAAAATCACCCTTAGTCATACCACCCAGTAACTGCTTTTGTTAACAATTTGGTGATTTTCATTTTTAAAAAATACCTTTCCTTTCTCATCCACATAGATTAGGATACATCATGCATATGGCTTGTCATCCCACTTTGTCCCCACTTAATACAACAGAAGCATTTGCCCATATTATTGTGAGCTTTTTAAAACATAATTTTTGTTCAGGAAGATGTACTTTTTATTTTTTGTTCTGCCCAATACCTGAAATATAAGCTGGGCTTTGTTTTTTTTTTTTTTTTTTTTTTTGGTGCTTCAGGAATAGGATAATCTTCAAAAAGGTGAGAGTTCTGTTTTGTAGTGGCCCAAGGAAGAAGAAAATTCATGATTTGGAAGCAAAGATAGTGATAATGGAAAGTAGGAAAAGAAAGCAAACTAACCTCTAATATTCTGAAAAGTAAAGGTAGGGGTGAAAAGCTGTTGGCCCAGACCAAGACATTTAAGATTCTATAGAGAGCACTGTGCTAGTTTCATTTCATTTCTTTTTCTTTTTTAAGTTTGTTTATTTAAGTAATCTCTGCCCCTAGTGTAGGGCTCCAACTCCTGACCGTGAGATCAGAGGCACATATTCTTCCAACTGAGCCAGCCAGTTCTTAGCTAGTTCTTAGCTATGGAACCTTGTCTTGTTCAGAAGTTTAGGGGGAACTCTCACTGCCAAGCTAAAGGTGCTTTGTGATTCCAATATGGGACCTGGAAGACATTTTCTTCTGTTTATTTTTATTTATTTTATTTATTTATTTATTTATAATAAAAACAGTTTTTAATAGTTTATTGTCAAGTTGGTTTCCATATAACACCCAGTGCTCTTTTCCACAAATGCCCTCTTCCATGACCATCACCTCCCTTCCCCCTTCCCCCACCCCCTTCAGCCTCAGTTTGTTTTCAGTATTCAAGAGTCTCTCATGATTTGCCTCCCTCCCTCTCCCTTACTCTTTCCACCACTTCCCCTCCCCAAGGTCCTCTGTTAAGTTTCTCCTGTTAGACCTATGAGTGCAAACATATGGTGTCTGTCCTCCTCTGCCTGACTTATTTCGCTTAGTATGACACCCTCGAGGTCCATCCACATTGCGACGAATGGCCAGATTTCATGCTTTCTAATTGCCATGTAGTATTCCATTGTATATATAAACCACATCGTCTTGATCCATTCATCAGTTGATAGACATTTAGGCTCTTTCCATGATTTGGCTATTGTTGAAAGTGCTGCTATGAACATTGGGGTACATGTGCTCCTAAAAAACAATTTTTTAACATTTATTTATTTTTGAGAGAGACAGAGCGTGAGCAGGGGAAGGACAGAGAGAGCGGGAGACAGAATCTGAAGCAGGCTCCAGGTTCTGAGCTAGCTGTCAGCACAGAGCCTGACGTGGTGCTCGAACCCACAAACTGTGAGATGATGACCTGAGCTGAAGCTGGATGCTTAACTGACTGAGACACCCAGGCGCCCCAACATTTTCTTTCAGAAACCTTGATGTGATCATTTGGTGGCAGTACTGCCTCGCTATATGTCCTTGGGTAAATTGCTTACTTTTATTGTGATTTCGTTTCCTCACATGTGAAATGGGGATGATAGTATCAAACTTATAACTTACATAAGAGTGTTGTGAGGATTAAATAAGTAGTATGTACGACGCATTTAGAACAGTGCCTAGCATATAGTTAGCACAGTAAGCAGTATACAGTATTATAATAGCATTGGATCTCCTAAATATATGAATGTAAATTATGAGATAGACATATGTATGCTAACCTGGGAACCAAAGTCCACTGCTTGTGATTGAGTCTATATGAAAATGTATGTATCTGTCCAAGTTCAGAACTGATTTGCAAATTAACTTCTGGAATATAATATGCCCAATGTTACATTGGTAGTTATCTCCATATAGGAAAATATAATAGAATGTTAATATTTTTCAAGGTAATAGAGGCACATATTTTTGCCTTTTATCCTCTGCTGCCTTATTCTCCATTCTCTTTGTTGAGGGAAGATCTATTTGAAAACAGAAGTACCTGGTTTTCCTTTTCATAAAATTTTGGTTTATAATATTTACTTACTTTCAAATAATATCATATAACATCAAAATTCTTTCAAGAAATAAATATTTCTATAAATAGATTAATTCTCTGAATAATATAGAGATTACTCATTAAGTTTTTTTGATAAAAACATCATTTAGATGGTAGCAGTAATAGTAATACATTTTAAACATGTTGCCCTTTGTTTCACTGATATTTTTATGTTGCTAAGAATTGTGTTCTCCCATTTTCTTTCTTAGATTGATTTTTGGGGAACTTTTTATTTAAGAATGTCTACTTCTAAAAAATTTTTTAATTATTTTTTAATTTTAAGTATTTTTATTTATTTTTGAGAGAAAGAAAGACAGACAGAGAAAGACACAGCATGAATGGGAGAGGGGTAGAGAGAAAGGGAGATACAGAATCTGAAGCAGGCTCCAGGCTTTGAGCTGTCAGCACAAAACCCAGTGTGGGGCTTTAACTCTTGAACATTGAGATCATGACCTAAGTCGGACACTTAACTGACTGAACCATCCAGGCACCCCAAGAATGTATATATTTTTTTAAAGTAATCTCTGTGCCCAGCGTGGGGCTTGATCTCATGACCCTGAGATCAGGGGTTCCATGCTCCACCAACTGGGCTAGCTAGGTACCCCAAGAATATCTATTTTTTTGGCGTTTAGTCAACTTGTTAAATTATCTGTCATTTTATTATTGATTTACCCTTCTGATAATTCAGAAGCTGAATTCATTAACAAAAATACAGTTGTAATAGCCATTTTAATTTAATGAAGTTGAAACAGTTTTTCTTCCTTCCTTTTTGTATGTGTGGTTTTAGAACATGTTTAAATTTTTATTTTTTTATTATTTTTTATTTATTTTTAAAAAGACACATTTATTCAGCATCATGATTAGACTATTACATTTAGTGATCAACAGCATGGGTGCAAAAAAAAAAACTACATTAAAACCCTTTGTTGGAATGCTTTACACTTTCCACAGAACAGAAACTAAAATAACCTGTTATACAATTAGTCACAAATACACTCCTCGACTTTTTTTGCCCATACACATGAGTATTGTCTAAAACATGTCTTCTTTGTAGCAGCGAGGCCCTGCCACCACTGTGCCTGGCTGAGCTCACAAATCTGTTGTAACCTGTAGCTTCCCTGTCACTTCTCTAGCTCTCCTCTCCTGCTAAGCTTATTTTCCTGGGAGTAATTAAAACCTGCCACTGCCAGCAGGAGCAGTAGCTGTAGAAGTGGCAGGTTTTAATAGCCACTTGGTTTCATGGTTTGGCAAACACTGGCCTCCACCAGCATAGGGGCCAGAGCTTCTGCCTTTAAGATTTCCTTTTTTCATGGGTCCACAATTTGAAGATTGATTACTGTAATTGCCAAAATCTTTATAGCTTCCACCACCTCTACAGTTGCTTCCATCGTTACCAAATCCGTTATAGCCATCCCACTGCCGCCATATCCATCACCACCTCGACTGCCACCAAAGTCACCACGCTCACTAAGTTTCCTCCACGACCAAAGTTGTCATTCCCACCAAAACCACCTCACGACCACCACCAAAGTTTCCAGAACCACTTTGACCTCTTTGGCTGGAGGAAGCACCAGCCATCTCTTGTTTAGATAAAGCCTTCCTTACTTCACAGTTTGGCTGTTCACAGTATGGTATTTTTGAATGACAGTCTTGTCTACAGAGTCACAGTCATCAAATGGTACAAAAGCAAAGCCTCTCTTTTTGCCAGTGCCTGGGTCAGTCATGATTTCAGTCACTTCAGTTTTCCCATACTGTTCAAAATAATTTCTTTATGTTCTTTAGTGTCTTCTTTAATGCCACCTTTAAAAATCTTTTTCAGAGTTAAGTGGGCACTGGGTCTTTGAGAATTTTCTCTTGAGACAGCCCTCTTTGGTTCTACAACTCTTCCATCCACCTTGCATTCACGGCGGCATCCACCTCCTCCACATGACAAACCCAAAGCCTCTGGAGCATTTGGTGTTTGGATCTCTCATTACACACAATCCGCAAGCATTCCCCATTGCTCAGAATGGCTCCTCAGACTCTTATTGATTGTTTCAAAGCTCAAATTTCTGATGACAAGCTTCTGCAGCTGTTCAGGCTCTTTGGGAGACTCTGACTTCGACATGACGGTGGTGGGATGGGAGACTTCAACAATGCTTACTTGGCGGCATCCATGGGCAGAAAGAGAAGCTAAAATTTCTTTTTAAAAATAATTGTTTTTCAAGTAATACTTTAAAATATTATTTTAAACATTTATATTACAATTTTAGAACCTTAATTCTGTGGAGGTGGATCCCTTTTAGGCCATTAAAAATTTTTTTTTTTACCTTTTCCACAGTTTTAAAAATACTGACTTGGAATAAATACTTTCATTGGATTACATTCCCAGAAATGGAATTAAAGATCTTCCTTAGTTTACAATGGGATTACATTCTGATAAACCCATTATAAGTTGAAAGTAACCTACTTTAAGCAGGCCCAGAACACTTACATTAGCCTGCAGTTGGGCAAAATCATCCGACTCAAGGCCTGTTGTATAAGGTGTTGAATGTCTCATGTAATTTATTGAATACTGTACTGTAAGTAAAACACAATGGTTATATAGTGTATTGATTATTTACCTTTGTGATTGAGTGGCTGACTGGGAGATGTTACTGCCGCTGCCCAGCATCATAAGAGAATACCATATTGCACACTGTTATCTTGGGAAACGATAAAACTTCAAAGTATAATGGGGCTCCTGGGGCTCAGTTGATTAAGCATTTGACTCTTGATTTTGGCTCAGATCATGATCTCATGGTTCATGAGTTCAAGCCCTACATCATGCCCTATCCTGACAGCCTAGGGCCTGCTTGGGACTCTTTGTCCCACTCTCTCTGTTCCACTGCCTCCCCCGCTTGTACTCTCTCTCTCTCAAATAAACACAAAACTTAAAAATTTTTAAATTTTTAAAAATTCAAAGTATAGTTTCTACTGAATGCATATTGCTTCTGCATCATGGTAAATTTGAAAAATCATAGGTTGAAGTACTTAAGTCAGTGACCATCTGTACTTAGTTGAAACTGTTTTTTGGCTGTTTCTAAATACATGTTGTCAAAAGAAAAAATACCAGCACATTAATTTTTTTCTTCTTATTACCAAAGTTAAATATTTTTTATACTTAATGTGTTTCCAATATCTTTAGTCTCTGAGGTGCCTATTTTCTCTTTTCTATGGAATTTGCACATATAGGTGATATGACAAAACCTGGAGTTAATGCTAGTAACTTACTAGTTTTAATTTTTATCAGTATATTTTTAATAGAAAAATTGGTATCACTTCATTTCAGAAGTATTAGAAAATTATGTAATTTATATGGACACATTTTTTATAGTTGTGTTTTGTATGCTATAGGTGTAAAGGACCTGGAAATAGTAAATTTTTTTCTGATTATTTTTTTTCCAGATAGAAGAAGGTATTGTTGTAATGGAAGATGATTCTCCAGTGGAAGCTGTGAGCACACCTAATACTCCCCGAAACCTTGCTGCATGGAAAATCAGCATTCCATATGTAGACTTTTTTGAAGATCCTTCCTCTGAAAGGAAGGAGAAAAAGGAGAGAATACCTGTGTTTTGTATTGATGTTGAAAGAAATGATAGAAGAGCAGGTAGGAAGATCTCTGAATACCTTTTTTAAAAGGTGCCAATCAGTCTGTTATTTATCAGGAATGATAAACATTTTGCCATTTCTAACTATTGAGTATGACTGCATATCCAAAAAATAAGTGTGTGGAGGCGCCTCGTTGGCTCAGTTGGTTGAACGTCTGACTTTGGCTCAGGTCATGATCTCATGGTTCATGAGTTTCGAGACCCGCATCTGTTGTCAGTGCAGAGCCTGCTGGGGGATCTTCTGTCCCGGTCTCTCTCTGCCCCTTCCCAGCTCGTGCTCTCTCTCTCAGAAATAAACCTTCAAAAGCTAAGTGTCTGAACAGAAGATTGCATGAAAACGTAGGCTTTTCTAGGTTATCTCTAGTACCACTTAACTAATTAGTTTGTTCAGCCAATGCATATTGAGTAGATACCTGTGAACACCTACGATTCAGCAAGGCATTTTATGTAATGTTTTTTTAATGGTTTTGCTGCCATCATTAGCCATTATACTTAATTGACTATTAGTAACACAGAGCATTATATCAGCTATAATACCAATTTCATTAAGACAGCATTTCTCCTTCTCCATTGTTGTGGGCTAATTAGAATATATAAAAATGTGATAAAACACAATGTGAGAAGTTTTCATCATGTTTTCCTATCTTTTTTCTTTTGGTTGTTTCAGGTGTGGACTAACAGATATAGGTGTAAATAGCATCCATGGTGAAGTAACAGTCACCACCCTGGGTTTTGTCCAAGAAGTAGGGCATTCAGTGTAAGCAAAAGCACATCAAATTTGTACACATTTTGGGAATGATGAACAGAAAGATAAAATTGAGTTCAGGAAGAGGGAACTGTTTGTGGTGAAAGAAGGAAAGAAAATGTCAGTGTTAGGAAATGGTTTTGAGAGAGGACTGATGACGTGTTACAGCATGAAGGTCAGTGCTAATAATTCCTCTTGTTCGTTTTTCTTTTTTTAATTTAAAAATGTTTGTGTTCTTTCTTTAAAAGTTATTTTAATGTTTGTTTATTTTTGAGCGAGAGAAAGAGAGTGTGAGCAGGGGAGGGGCAGAGAGAGAGGAAGACAGAGAATCTGAAGCAGGCTTCAGGCTCCGAGCTGTCAGCACAGAGCCTGACATGGGGCCCAAACCCACAAACCACAGGATCATGACCTGAGCTGTAGTTGGAAACTTAACCAGTTGAACCACCCAAGCACCCTTAATTATTTGTTCTTGAGAGAGACAGAGAGAGTGAGAGTGAGAGAAAGTTGTGCAAGGACAGAGAGAGAAAATCCCAAACAAGCTCTGTACTCTGTGCTGAGCCTGACACAGGGCTCAGTCCCACAGCCCTGGGATCATGACTCGAGCCGAAATCAAGAGGCAGATGCTAAACTCTCCGAGCCACCCCAGTGCCCCTAATTTTTATTCTCAGTAACTTAGGGCACAGTGAGGTTATTTAGTTCACTTAGTAAATGGGGAAACTGGGATTGGAATAGGCAGTCTGACCCGAATCATTCTGTAAACCATTACTTTGTGCTATTCAATTTGGTAGCCACTAGCCACATGTACCAGTTAAAATTAAATTATATTAAAATTTAATTCCTTACTTTCAATAGCCACATTTCAAGTGATCGATAAGTACATGTGGCTAATATCTACTATATTAATGCAGATAATAGAGAACATTTTCAGAATTGCAGATAGTTCTGTTTGTGCTATTTTATATTGTATTAGATCAGGACAATTGGTAAATATTTGAGGGATCCAAAATTGATGACAAGTTTTTATGAGATACATCTTTTATTTCTGTGACATTTAAAAATCATAACTACATAATTGAAAATTCTGTCAGCTCTATGATTCTGTTATAGAAAAATGTGTTTTGAGATAACTTCATAAATAGGTGAAATTTATCAGTCCCTTAAATTTAAAATTAAAATATGGGGTAAAATATGTTAATGTGAGATTAAGAAATAATAAATTATTAAGACTGGAATAATTTCTAATAGTAGTTTTTAACATTATTTATTACTTACTGTTTATCCATTCAATTTACAGTTGGGCATGAGCCTGAACATTGGTCTGTCTATAGAAGATATCTTGAATTCTATGTACTTGAATCAAAACTAACAGAGTTTCATGGTATGTTGTCCTTTTTTATATAAAACATTACATTTTAGTATTAGCTTTTTTTTTTAATGTTTTTATTTATTTTTGAGAGAGAGAGAGAGAGAGAGACAGCATGTGCAGGGGAGGGTCAGAGAGAGAAGGAGTCACAGGATTTGAAGACAGGCTCCAGACTCCGAGCTAGCTGTCAGCACAAAGCCTGACGCAGGGCTTGAACCCACGAACCGTGAGATCATGACCTGAGCCGAAGTCGGCCGACTGAGCCACCCCAGTATTAGCTTTTTTAAAGAAGCTGTTGAACTAGATTAATGTTTTTATTTTAAGTAATTATACTAGGAAGTGTAACAGTTAACACTTGGTATACACTGCTCTTAATATAGGAATGTACTGTTTTTATCTTATTTCTGGCTTACAGATATTTTGAAAGTTTTTACAGTACATGTTTATCACTTATTTATTTATCAATATTTTTTTAAATACTCATTTATTTTTGAGAGAGACAGAGCATGAGCAGGGGAGGGGCAGAGAGAGAGAAAGGGAGACAGAATCTGAAGCAGGCTCCAGACTCTGAGCTGTCAGCACAGAGCCCAACACGGGGCTCAACTCACAAACTATGAGAGCATGACCTGAGCTGAAGTCAGAAACTTAACTGACTGAGTCACCCACGTGCCTCAATACTATTAAAATTTAAAAGATAGTTATTCTTTAATTGTATTGTAGGAAAGGTTCTCCAGTTTAATTTTTATTTCCGTGTGGCAGAGAATTTAAACCAGACATTTCGGAGTTGCTCTGTTCTTTTCCTACCATCTTTCTTGAAAAATTTGTTTGCGCTGCATCACGGTAAATGTTTTGATTCAGCTCTTAGATTTAGGTATGAAAACAAAACTTGTAGTGTAGTATCTCTTTTAAGGATAGATCAATCAGAAAAGGAGAGCACGTTCCTTTCTTTCTTTTTTTTCCCTAAACGTAAGGGCCCTGAGAAAACTCAGGTGTCCTTTCTATTGTTTTTAATTTACTTTTTTTAACATACATCCAAGTTAGTTAGCATATAGTGCAACAGTGATTTCAGGAGTAGATCCCTTAATGCCCCTTACCCATTTAACCTATCCCCCCTCCCACAACCCTTCCAGTAACCCTCTCTTTGTTCTCCATATTTAAGAGTCTCTTATGTTTTTGTCCTCCTCCCTGTGTTTATATTATTTTTGTTTCCCTTTCTGTATATTCGTCTATTTTATATCTTAAACTCCTCATATGAGTGAAGTCATATGATATGTCTTTCTCTGACTAATTTCACTTAGCATGATACCCTCTAGTTCTATCCACATAGTTGCAAATGCAAGATTTCATTCTTTTTGATTGCTGAGGGTATACACACACATATATATATACCACATCTTCTTTATCCATTCATACATTGATGGGCATTTGGGCTCTTTCTGTACTTTGGCTATTGTTGATAGCGCTGCTGTAAACATTGGGGTGCATGTGTCCCTTTGAAACAGCATACCTGTGTCCCTTGGATAAATACCTAGTAGCACTTTTCTTTTTTCAGTTCTTTTCACCTCTCAGTCTCTTATCTATTTATTTTAGTTAATATCAGGGATGTAGTTATAAAGTATTTCTAGTCATTTTGTGTGAATCTTTTTCTTTTAGACCAGCTTTGTGGAGTATCCCTGATTCAAATTCAGGTTGGTTCTCTATTGAGGACAGGAACGTTTTTTACCCTTTACTAAGAGCAAAGCCCATGATAAAGAGATTATAGGAAGGTAAAACATACAAGGTCCCACTCCAAACTTTTTGCTTAGGTTTTGAATTTGTACTTCTCTTTAAAAGGTTTTCTCTTAGTGCGCCTGGGTGGCTCAGTTGATTGAGTGTCTGACTCTTGATTTCAGCTCAGCTTATGATCCCAGGATCGTGGGATTGAGCCCTACATCGGGCTCCAAATGCTTAGGATTCTCTTCTCTTTCTCCCTCTGCCCCCCTCCCCTGCTTGCTTGCTCGCTCGCTCTCTCAATAAATAAACAAAATAAAATAAAATAAAATAAAATAAAATAAAATAAAATAAAACAAAATAAAATGTTTTCCTTGTTTCTGCCAGTCTTGTGCAATGTCATTCTTGTTCTTTCTTTGAGAAGTTTTCCTTTGGATTTAGAGTTGAGAGAAGATCATTTATTCTATACTTTAAAGTCCTGGGTCAACCTAAGTTGGGTCCCAACAGTATTTTTCTTTTTTGGTATTTAAATTTCCAGTCAGGGGTGCCTGGGTGGCTCAGTCGGTTAAGCCTCCGACTTCGGCTCAGGTCAGATCTCACGTTCGTGGGTTCCAGCCCCCATTAGGCTCTGCACTGACAGCTGGCTCAGAGCCTGGAGCCTGCTTCCGGTTCTGTCTCCTTCTCTCTTTGCCCCTCCCCCTCTCCTGCTCTGTCTCTGCCTGTATCAAAAATAAATAAAACATTAAAATAAATAAATAAATAAATAAATAAATAAATAAATTTCCGATCAGCCCTATTAGAGAAAACATGTCCATGGTTTTTAAATTTTGTTTTTTTGTTTTTAAGTATGTATAGTATTGGCAAAATGCTGCCTTTTTCCCCAGGAGACAGTAGGTATTTCCTTGTAAGATTTTATTTACTAGAAGCCCACCAACTTCAAAATAATCTCATGGTAAGTTTTTGAAGCTTTTTTACTTGTATAGAAGGATTAAATAAGTCTGTGTCCATGAAGAGTTGGTGATATTTTGGATATCTGTATATTCAGTTTCTTTGGTCTGGATTTTTGACTTGGAGCTCATGGATTTTGTTAAGATTACTTAAAAGATAATGCCACATCTCTGTAAGAGAGCATTGTGAATCTTATTTTGCCATAGTAGATTGTAAATTAGGTTTTTAAGCTAGTAGCAGAACATAGTAATAACATATATATATTAATTTCAGGCACATTTCCTGATGCCCAGCTTCCTTCCAAGAGGATCATTGGCCCCAAAAATTATGAATTCTTAAAGTCAAAGAGAGAAGAATTTCAGGAATATCTACAGGTATAATAGTAACTTAATTTAAAACATTGCTAATCATAGCATTCTCTAATCTCTTTTTTCCTCTTGTGTGTGTATGTATACACACACACACACACACACACACACACACACATATTGCTTTATAAACAGCTGTCAATGTGGACTTTTAAAATCCTTTTTTTTTTTTAAAGTTTCTTTATTTTTGAGAGAGAGAGAGAACAAGTGAAGGAGTGGGCAGAGAGAGAGAGAGACAGAGGGTCCCAAGCAGGCATTGTACTGCCAGTGCAGAGAGCTTGAGTCTGTGACTTGAACCCATGAACCATGAGATCATGACCTGAGTTGAAACCAAGAGTCAGACACTTAACCAACTGAGCCATACAGGTGCCTCTAAAATTCTTTTATTTATTTATTTTTTATGTTTTATTATTTTTGAGGAGCAGGCAGGGGCAGAAAGAGAGGGAGTCACAGACTCTGAAGCAGGCTTCAGGCTCTGAGCTGTCAGGACAGATCCCAACACAGGGCTTGAACTCATGAACCGTGATATCATGACCTGAGCTGAAGTCAGATGCTTAACTGAGGGAGCCATCCAGGCACCCTTAAAATTCTTTCATTTTAAGATATTTTTTCCATGTGGAAATGAATTATTGTCAAGAGAGTACTTTTTTAAAAAACTGATAACCAATGAAATACAAGATATTTTTTTAGAAGAAGAAAAGTTTTATGGGTTTAGTTTAAAATTTTGGTGTAGGAAGTTGAAGAAAGAAAAACTTGTGGTGTAAAAGATGAAATGTAGTCTAAGGGCCGCCTGGGTGGCTCAGTCAGTTAAGTGTCCGACTTTGACTCAGGTCATGATCTCGCAGTTTGTGGGTTCGAGCCTCACGTCAGGCTCTGTGCTCACAGCTCAGAGCCTGGAGCCTGCTTCGGACTCTCTGTCTCCCTCTCTCTCTGCCCTTCCCCTGCTCATGCTCTGTCTCTCTCTGTCTCAAAAAATAAATAAACATTAAAAAAAAATTAAAAAAAAAGAAAGAAATGCAGTCTAAGAATACTGGGTAGTTTTTTGTTATTTTTGCCTTTTTAAAAAATTTCATTATTTTTTTAAAGGAACTCACAACCCTAATTTTGAGATAAGAGTTGCAAGCTCTTCTAACTGAGCCAACCAGGTGCTCCTTATGTCTTGATTTTTGTTTGATTTTATGTTTAGCACTTCTGAACTTGAGAATCGTCCCTCCTCTTTTATTCCTCATTTTTTTATTTTGCAATTTGTAGGTGTTTTTCTAATTTCTTGAGATCTCCTGATTCTTTATCGTTCATCACTTGGGAATTGAATTTTATTTTATTTTTTATTTTTATTTTATTTTTAATTTTTTTAGTGTTTATTTCTTTTTGAGAGAGAGGAGAGAGTGAGCAAGGGAGGGGCAGAGAGAGAGAGAGAGAGAGACAGAGACAGAGACAGAGACAGAATCTGAAGCAGGCTTGGGGCTCTGAACTGTCAGCACAGAGCCTAACATGGGGCTCGAACTCATGAACTGTAAGATCATGTCCTGAGCTGAAGTTGGATACTTAACCAACTGAGCCACCCTGGTGCCCCCCTGAGCTACCCAGGTGCCTGAATTTTATTTTATTTTTTAGTGTGTGCACATAGTGTTATATAAACAATGTTAATTGGCATATTTTTTCCACTGTTGATGCAGTCAGCTTAAAAGTTACTTACTTGAGGGGAGCCTGGGTGGCTCAGTCAGTTAAGCATCCAACTCATGGTTTTGGGTCAGGTCACGATCTTATGGTCGTAAGATTGAGCCCTGCGTCAGGCCCTGCCTGCACTGACAGCCAGAGCCTTCTTGGGATTCTCTTTCTTCTCCCTTGGCCCTCTCTTGCTTGTGCATGCTTTCTCGTGTGCTTGCTCTCTCTCAAAAAAAAAAGTTGCTTACTAATATAAAATTAATGACCATCTTTCTTTAATCAAATGCCTAAGACCAAAGAGTGGATACATTTTTGGTTTGTTAAGAAAATCTTTTTTTTTTTTTTTAATGTTTATTTTTGAGAGAGAAAGTGTGGGGGAGGATCAGGGCTAGAGGGAGACAGAAGATCCCATGCAGGCTCTGTGCTGATGGCAGAGAGCCCGATGTGGCGCTTGAACTCATGAGTGGTGAGATCATGACCTGAGTCCAAGTCAGATGCTTAACCAACTGAGCCACCCACATGGCCCCTAAAAAATTTGTTTCTTTATTTGGCCATGGAATTTTTTAGATTTTATAAAGTCTTAATTCAGTTAAATTTGGATGCCTCCTTGCCCAAAATAAGTGTTTTAAGTTAAAAAAAATACTCAACAGTGTAAAGGAATATTTATGTATTATTTCTTATACTTGAACTGTTGAATATGTCAGCACAGAAAATATTCATTATATGATTTTTTGGTGGCATTAAATTGAAATATGAAATCATTATTAACTGCTGTAAGGATATTTGAATGCAGCATATAGGAGTGTTAACCTTTGCCTTTGTTGATACCATGAACCCATGATTTGAACGGACTAAATCTTTCTAAACTACAGTACCACATTCTAGAGGAATATTTTCTGGTGATATGGAGCTAAAGGTTGCTATTACTGGTATTTCATTTATACAGATTTCTGCTCATAAAGTTTTGCAACTGTTTCAAGTTACAAAACAATATTAGGTAAGACGGCTAATTTTGGCTCTAAAAAGACAGTTCATATTGTAAGAAAATAGTTTTGCAAGAAGAAAAGACAACAAATTTTCCAAGTTCACATTTCCACATTGAGTTTTCTGCAAAACCCTTGTGCCAACTTCTTTTAATTATCAAGAAAATTATATGATATTGTAGTACTTGTTTTATAGTTGAGAAACTGAGATACAATATTAGCCAATGTTTAATCTTCTTTCCTGTGTATCAGGTACTGTGCTAAATGCTTTATATTATAATGCATTATAATGCTATAAAGTAAGTAGTAGTAGTATCTTCATTTTTCACTTGAGGAAACAGACTCTTAGGTAATTTAGGAACTTTTCTAGGGATATGTCGCTGGTAAATTGAAGAGAGCCAGAATTCAGATCCTTTCATGTCTGACTGTAGAGGCTGAAGTCTTATCTGCTGTAAGATATAGTCTTTCTACCAATGTAGTTTTGTTATTCTGAAGATAAAATAGTTTTTGAGAATTTATAATTGTTTTTTATCATTTTAATATAGTTTTGATCACCCTTCTGGTTTTTAAGCTATTTTTCCCCTTTTTTTTTGTCTTTTTTCATTCAAGAAACTGCTGCAGCATCCAGAACTGAGTAATAGTCAACTTCTAGCAGATTTTCTCTCCCCCAATGGCGGGGAAACACAGTTTCTTGATAAGATACTACCAGATGTAAATCTTGGTAAGTCAGTTTAAAGAGTCATGTATAAGAGGATAAACTGAGAGGCTCCTGGGTGGCTCATTCCTGGCCGACTCGTGATTGCGGCTCAGGTCATGGTCTCACGGTTTGTAAATTTGAGCCCTGCATCAGGCTCCATGCTGGCAGTGTGAAGCCTGCCTGGGATTGTCTTCTCACTCTCTCTCTGTCCCTTCCCCATGGGTGTGCTCGCTCTCTCTCTCTCTCAAATAAATAAATATACTTAAAATTGTTTAAAAGTGGGTACATTGAAAATAATCAGCATTTTCAGATTAATGAAGAAAGAGTAGTTTATATAGTGAAACCATGTATCAAATTCTAACAGACTTAATATACACTACTCATAGGAATATAAATTGGAAACTAATTTGGTATGAAAACAGTTTGGTATGAAACAGAATGACCCAATAATTCCTCTCTGAAATATATATTGTAGAGAATCTGGTATTCATATTGAAGAATGTTCATAGCATCATTTTTTATAACCAGTCCCTAAAACTGGAAATAATACAAATGTTCATCACCAATAGAAAAGACAGATAAATTGTGGTAGATTCATAAAATGAATCTTGTGTAGCTATTTGCAACAACATTGTTAATCTTAAAAATGTGATGATGAATGACAAGCAAGCTGCAGAATATATACAGCATGGTTTCTTTTACATAAAGTTCAATATAGACCACACTAATAGAAGCAGGAAAAGTTTGAATTAAATTGTTAAAGATAGTAATTGAGGTAGGGGCACCTGGGTGGCTCAGTTTGGTTGAGTATCTGATTCTTGATCTTGGCTCAGGTCATGATTTCATGGTTCGTAAGTTTGAGTCCCACATCAGGCTCTGTGCTGACAGTGCAGGGTCTTCTTGGAACTCTCTCTCTCCTTCTCTGTCCTTGCTCCTCCTCAGTTTTCTCTCTCAAAATAAATAAATATTAAAAAAGAGAGATAATAATGGAGTAAACCGATATTTCTAAATATATTTTATATAATATAATCCTAAGTATATATAGAACTAAACAAATGAATTAAATGTTACAAGTGGGCATTGACTTTCATCTATATCTCTTCAAATTAAGTTATAAGTTAGAGCCAAAATACTTGGTATCTCATGCTCTTCCTGAGTTAAATTATTTGCTCAATCTGACTTCATATCTTCATATCTTCATAATCTGACTTCATTATCTCCAATCTGACTCAAATCTCTACTGCTTGCCTGTCTCCTGGCCTTTCCTGCCTTACAAAATTTCTTTTACTGGATTCTATAAACTCAAGTTCAGAACTGCTCTTAATTTATTCCTTATCTCAGCAAGTAACAACATTCCATCCAAATGTTTAAATAGAAAACCTGGATCACATCTTTGATCATTTCTTCTCCTTTAGTTAATTCTAATTGGCAACCAAGTCTACCCAGTTCTGTCTCCTAAACACCATACATAACCAATTATTTCTCACACTAGGTAATAGTGTGAGAAAGTTATTATGCAAAATTCTCTACTTGTATGTATATTTGAAATTTTCCATAAGAAGTATTTTCAAAAGATTTTTTTAAATGATGAATAAAGATACCTAAAAGTATGAAAAAGTCAAAAAACATTTAAGAATTGCTACAACATTTAAATTGATTATTTAAATAGCTTATGTTCTGAATTTTAGGTTAAGAATACATATTCTAATCCTGTTTGCCAAAATTTCTTCATGATCTTATCTTCAGGTTCCCTTATTTTAAAATATCAAACACCTTGAGATTTTTCTCAAACACTAGAAATGCCTGTAAAAAGTAGTTAACATTGATAAATGCTACTTAAATTTCTTTCAGTTCAATTTAGAAAAAAGTAGACTTAGGGCAATAGCTACACATATTAATAAGAAATTAAAATGGAAGTTGTTGGGGGCGTCTGGGTGGCTCAGTTAAGCGTCTGACTTTGGCTCAGGTCATAATCTCATGGTTTGTGAATTCGAGCCTCACATCAGGCTCACTGCTGTTAGCGCAGAGCCCACTTCAGATCCTCTGTCCCCTTGTCTCTGCCCCTCCTTTGCTCGTGTTCTTACTCTCAAAAATAAGCATTTAAAAAATAAAAGTAAATAAAATAAAATGGACATATCTTATGACATGAAAACCACCTAACCCTCTCCCATTACACTATTACAACAGTTACCAACATTTGGCTTGTTCAGTCCTTCCCACCCACCTCCCCCTCAACCCCACTGGATTATTTTAAAGGAAATGTTAAATGTGTCTATAAATAGTTAAGTACCATATTTAGGGGGCGCCTAGGTGGCTTAGTCGGTTAAGCCTCACTTGAGCCCAGGCCATGATCTCACGGTTCCCCAGTGGCTCCTAGTTTGAGCCCCACATCGGGCTCCCTGCTGATACCACAGAGCCCACTTCAGATCTTCTGCCCCCTTCTTTCTTTGCCCCTCCTCCACTTATGTCCGCATGTCTGTGCTCTCTCTTCTCTCTTTTTCAAAATTAATAAACATTATTAAAAAGAAAGAAAAAAGAATACCATATTTATTGTAAATTTTTGTTGAGTGCGAAAGGTAAGTTACAAATTTTTTTACTGTTTTTTTTTTTACTTGGCTATTGAGTATTTAAAATTACCTAGTGAAAAAAATAAAACAAAATTACCTAGTGAAGTAGTCATGTGAACAATTATGAGGTATATTATGCCTTCATAAAATTAATATTTTATTTTTAATTGCAGGGAAAATTATAAAGTCTGTTCCTGGAAAACTAATGAAAGAGGTGAATAACATTTATGTATATTCTGTAACATGATAGTTATAAGCATATTTAAGTATCAGTGAATTTTAATGCATTATATTAATATTAAGAATCATAATCTTGATTCTTTATTTTCATACCATGGTTTCTGTATCACAACAGAAAGGCCAGCATTTGGAACCTTTCATCATGAATTTCATTAATTCTTGTGAATCTCCAAAGCCTAAACCAAGTAAACCGGAACTGACCATTCTCAGCCCTACTTCAGAAAACAACAAGAAGGTACTGCATATTTATTGCTTGACAGGGTTATGAGGTGTGAATTGGCCCTACACAGCTTTACCATTATAGAGAGAATCATGTGTCAATGAAATGAATGGGACTTACTTCCTTTATGTGGAAATCTGTTGTACAGTGTAAGGAGGGTATTTTATGTAGTTGCTTGTATCTTTGCTTTAACGGGTAAATTTTCTTTAGATAATTGCATTTGCAAATTTCTAACATTTCTGTATTAGGGGGATTTTTTAAAGTATACTTATAATTTATTTTGAGAAAGGGAGAAAGAGAGTGGGGGAGGGACAAAAAGAGAGAGAGAGAATCCCAAGCAGGCTCCACACTGTCAGTGCAGAGCCTGATGTGGGGCTCGAACCCATGAAGTATGAGATCATGACCTGAGGTGAAGTACGACACTTAACCGACTGAGCCACCCAGGCACCCCTTGGGGGATTTTTTAGTGTGGTTTTCTTAGGTTGTAAATCACCAACTTCTAATACTCACGAAATAAATTGAGATAATGTATATGTTGATTTTATGTTTATTTTATCTAATCTTAATGGATTTTATAATTAAACAAGTATTTTAACCTGTGCCTACTGTTGACCACTTGGTACTGAAATATAAAGATCTATTTCCTGTCCACAGGAAGCTCAGTTTAGTGCCAGAATAGTGCTCAGTATGAAAAGCTATTTGAGCTCAAAGGACAGCCTTCTCCTTTACCCCCAAAACTCACTTTTTTGTTATTACTATAAAAGGTAGCGCATGGGTGGCTCAGTTGGTTGAGCATCCGACTTCGGCTCAGGTCATGATCTCACGGTTCATGAGTTCATGCCCTGGGTCGGGCTCTGTGCTGACAACTAGCTCAGAACCTGGAGCCTGCCTTCCGATTCTCTGTGTCCCTCTCTCTGACCCTCCCCTGCTCACTCTTTCTCACTCTCTCTCAAAAATAAATAAAACAGTTAAAGAAAATTAAAAAAATAAAAGATAGCTTTAATATTTTTTTCACTTTATCACTTTCTTTTTGATAAATTCAGTTAATTTTTGTGTATTGATTTTTTTTAATTCAGTAACTTTGCTAGGCTTGTATTAATTTTAGTAATATATCTATTAATTTTTTAGATTTACACACTATCTGAAAGTGATGGTTTTGTTTCATTCATGGCTAGGGCCTCTTGTACAAAGGGAATGATTTCAGTATTTCACCATTAAATAGTATATAGTGTAGCTTTTTTCATGGATATCCTTGGTAAGGTTAAGGTTAAGTTCGCATCTCTGTGGGTGGAGTTGGCCTATACTGGAATGACTTATGCTTGCAAACCCAAGGTTTTACTGTAATTTTTCTTTCTCATTTTATCCTGTTAATTAAAAAAAGAAGTTATTTTGAGAGAGAGCACAAGCAAGGGAAAAGCAGAGAGAAAGGAAGGGAGAGAGAGAGGATACTAAGCAGGTTCCACGTTGTCAGCACACAGCCCGATGCAGGACTCAAACTCACAATGAGATTACGACCAGAGCTGAAATCAAGAGTCAGATGCTTAACAGACTGAGCTACCCAGGTGCCCCAGTCCTTGTCAGGTTTTGGTATCGCAGTTATATTAATCTTTTTCTATTTGCTGGTAAAGTTATCATTGGAATTCTTAGTTCTTTAAATAATTGATATGATTGGTTGTTAAAGTCCTTTAAGCCTCAAGTTTTGTTTATAGGAAGGTTTTTTAAAAAAACTAACAATTTCGGGGTCCCTGGGTGGCTCAGTCAGTTGAGCATTCAGCTTCACCTCAGGTCATGATCTCATGGTTCATGTGTTCAAGCCCTGCATTGAGCTCTGTCAGCTTGGAGTCCGAGCAGAGCCCACTTCGGATCCTCTGTCCCCTGTCACCCTGTACCTTCCCTGCTCATGCTCTCTCTCTCTCAAAAATAAACATTAAAAAAATTTCTTTATGGTATTCTTTAGATTTGTTTCATGAGTCTGTTTTGATAGGTTATATTTTTCAACATGTTTTTTATTCTATCTGAACTTGAAAAAATTTTGACCTGAAGTTGTCAATAAAGGCCTTTTTATTTTTCTGACATATGTAATTATATTCTTTTTAATTTTTTTTATATTATTTGTGTCATTTTGTTTTTTGTTTTTGGTGGTTTTTTTTGATCAATCTTGCCAAAGATTTTGTCCTTTTAATCTCTTGGCTTTGTTGATCTTTTCTAGCATACTTCTAATTTTTCTGCTGTTTTATTATTATTGTCAATAATAGACTTTTTTTTGCATATGTTGGGGGTAAGTAGGGCTGAGATTTATTGCATTTCATCATTTTTACTACAAGTAATTTTTTATTTCTTGTTGTTTTCACATTGATTAGACATTTCCAGACTATAACTGTTACTGTTGAAATAAACTTTGTTGAAAGCTCAATGTTCCCCCTAAACACCCTTTAATTAGTGAATTATAATCTTTAAGTCATGTTAGTTTTAAAATTAGCTGTCATTAATATATTTCTATATCTTTATATATTCATTTGCTCCTTTTGTTATTAAAAAAAACAAAGGAGTTCTTCCTGTGGGTAATGAATTATCTGTTTTGTCCTAAATGAATGCAGACTTTTGTGTGCTACTTTGGGGAGAATATTAGTTTTAAATTCAATTTTGGGTATAAATGTGGAATTTTAGAGGCAGAACTTAACCTACCTGATACTCTGTTTTGATTAAAAAGGGTTTAAATGCCTGTGCTCTGTTGTCCCTTTAGTCTTAGTGATTGTTATTAGCAGGTGTAATAAACTGTATGTCTCTTTTTATTATTTTAATTTTTACTTTAGCTTTTCAGTGATCTGTTTAAGAATAATGCAAACCGTGCTGAGAATACAGAAAGAAAGCAAAATCAAAATTATTTTATGGAGATGATGACTGTAGAAGGAGTTTATGATTATCTGATGTACGTAGGTAAGGTCTACCTGGTTACTATTAAAACTTATTTTTCATTCATGTATCTTGTATCTTCTGTGATACAAATTAATTCTCTTCACTATTGCCCCATTGTAACTTTTTTTTAAATTGAGGATACTTTTTAAATAAGAATTTGATACAAATGGTCTTGAACATACAAAGTTACTAGTGTTTACAAACAAAATATTACTATTTGTGTGTTTTCATATTGGAGAATGTTTGAACTACCTGTTTATCTTAACAAAATATTCCATATGGTCCTTCTCAGGACGGGTGGTTTTCCAAGTTCCTGACTGGCTTCATCATCTCTTAATGGGAACTCGAATCCTATTTAAAAACACTCTGGAAATGTATACTGACTACTATCTTCATTGTAAACTAGAACAACTATTTCAGGAGCACCGTTTGGTCTCACTTATAACACTTCTCAGAGGTTTGTATTTTCTCATGTGTTTGTTTCAGGTCTTGTATACTTTTGTTTCTTGTTTTTCATTGGTTTACTGGTATTTCTGCTATGAAGAAGTACTTTGTATATAGTAGGTGAAAATTCCAGCAATATTTCTTTTTGTTTCTTTTTAGATGCTGTATTCTGTGAAAACACGGAACCTCGTTCTCTCCAAGATAAGCAAAAACGAGCAAAACAGACTTTTGAAGAAATGATGAATTATATCCCAGGTATAATATTTAAGTAGTTAAATATAGATTAGCACTCCTTTGAGATCACAATGTATATAGTATAGTAATTATTGAGGCTAATTTTTATTTTGAGTTGTCATTTTAGTAATAGTTATTAAGGACAAAGTAAAATTAACTTATTAGTTAAATTTTGGTTTTTATGATATAAGCACTATGAAATTTAAAACAGACTTGTTTTACTTATGCAATAGCCAGTTTTTTTTCAACAGCAAGTTATAATCAGACTGATCAAAGTCATGTTTGTGGGCCAGTTGGAATCCAGCTGCCCACTAGACAATGAGAAGAGCTGCATTCATGTTTATGAGTAAAAGATGAGAATTCATTTATTCATTCCAAATTTATTGAGCACTATCCACATGTCAGGCACTAAGCAGAGTGCAAGGGATATAAAAAGTGTACTTGAGTAGTTCAGTCTAGTAGGAAGACAGACATACAGATAAAACATACATGTAATAAGAGAAGGCATGTTCAGGTCAGAGTGTCTCAGGATGAGAACAATCATTTCTCCTGTAAAAGGGGTAAGCTTGGACCACAAGGTAAATGAATATTAGTAACCTCTTACAGAGATGGGAAATACAAGGAAAAAAATGTCAAGGGGTCAAAGCAGAGGATACTTACTTTAGAATGTTTTGAGTGTGAAGTGCCTATCCATTATTCAGGAGGACATGTCTAGTAAGTAGTGAGATACCCAGGTTTTGAAATTGGAGAAATGAACAGTACAGGATAGAGACATGGGAGTTATGTGTAGTGGATAATAATGCCCAGAGAGAAAATACAGAGTAAGCCTTTGGACTGTACCTTAGAGAATTCTCATCATTGAAAAATTAGTCACATAATAGTCCTGCTGCTCTGTGTGAAGACAGTTACATTAAATCCCTGGTCTGAATATAAAAGTGAATAAAAGCCATTCTGGGGTAAGTCTTCTGTAGGTAAATGATGAAATAATTTCTTACTTGTTTTATAATAGTGACCCTTAGCATTCATGGCTCTAACAGTCTTAGTTTTGAAATTCAGGGACAACATGGAAAGTCACTGAATGTAATAATGTGTTATTTTGCTGAGGCATGAATTTGAAGCACCTCTACTTCAAGACTTCTGTTTGGGAAGGAATACTTTAGTGAGTAAACTTAGCGTGTCTTTGTTGTTCTCTACTCCTCAGTCTTACTCAGGGACTCCTGAAGGATATGAAAGGATCACTTATTTTTGTCCATTATGCTTCACAGATATTAATTGGAAAATTCTGTGTAGTATTGGAGAATTAGCAGATTCATAAAGATCCATATTGGACCACATATCTTGAAAATATCAAGGATCTACTATGCTTGTTATAAATTGAATTTGGCCTTTGCCACTTAGGGTTAGATTTATCTCCTAGAAGCAAACATAAGGTGAGAACTTTTCAAGAACATTAAGAGTTTTATTATGATTGGAGGGGAAAGGACACATATTTGAACACTTGGTTTACTTAAGAAATGTAATTTTCCTTTGGGGAAAACATTCAGCTGAGATTTTTAGTAAGGACTGACTCTTTGGTAGTAGAAGTGATACATGACATCTGTGCAAACATGAATCAGAACTTTTTAGATGCTAAATTAGTATTTATACATTTCCCAAAAAGATTGTGCTATAAGATGGTTAATAATAATTATGCAAAAGGTACAGAATAAAGTGGTCATGTTCATTGAGGAAACTGTATATTAAAAAATAAACTTTTTTTCCTGATACTAAGTTATTCAAACATTATGAAAATATATACAGTAAAAAGTAGAAGCCATCTTCTCCGCAGTGTGCAGAAGTAGCCACTTACTCAGTTTGGTGTTAATCCTCACAAATATTTTTGTGTGCATTTCTATACATGTATATATAAAGTATATACATAATTTTGGGATTTTATTTTATTTGTTTTATCTCAATGGAGTAACACAATATGTATTACTTTCCAACTGTCTTTTATCACTTAATAGTGTAAATAGTATAACAGTATAAAGGATATAGATTTTTTTTTTACTGCAGCATTTCTCAGTGCTTGCAGTATACTTTGTGCATTGTGAATCTCCAAAAGGAGGATATATGTTCTGAATTTCTTAACTTGACCATAGAAGTGTTTTTTTTCAGGAGCCTCTTGCAAGAACACTGGTTTAGGAAATGCTGATTTATAGTTTTTGTGTAATATCTGGGAAACAGAGTGAAGATTTTGCTGTATGGTCCACTAAACGATGAGTCATTTTATAATATGAAATGTATCACATTTGGCTTTCTCGTTTAGATCTGATAGTCAAGTGTATTGGTGAAGAAGCCAAGTATGAAAGCATCAGACTTCTCTTTGATGGCCTACAACAGCCAGTTCTCAATAAGCAGGTAAAAATCGCTATTCGTGTTGGCTAGGTTTTGTGAATGACACACAGTAGGATGTCTGGTATATTATTAATTGCAAAGTGACACTATCAAGGCAGTGCACTTCATTCAGATAGAAAAAAAATGTTTTGCCTTTGTTAATCTTTTTTGCTGACAACTTTTTAATTTTTTATTAAATTTTCTATTTTAATCCTGGTATATAGTTAACATATAGTGTTGTATTAGTTTCAAGTATTTAACATAGTGATTTAACCATTCTCTACATTACTCGGTGCTTATCGGAAAAGTGTATGCTTAATTCCCTTCACCTATTGTACCCATTTCTCCGTGCCCTGTGGTAACGCTCAGTTTGTTCTCTGTAGTTGAGTTACCTTTTTTTTTCTTTATAACATGAGTAGTTTTGACTTAAACATAGATTAATTATAGAAAATTTGGAACTTCTACAAAATTCATGAAATAAAATAAAAATTTAAAAATTAAGAATTCCATCATTCAGATTACATTAGAATAACCACAGTTAACACTACATATATAGTACAGTGTGTGCATATTTTGTTGAGATCCTAATATGGTTAAAATTTTGTATTCTTTTTTCTTCAAAATTTTTGTTACGTATAAAATAGGTAAGACGAAATGAATCATGCAGCATAATAATAAAATGTCCACATGTGAACACATGTGTATTTGAGTTCTGCTCCCTGCCTTCTCATTTAGATGTAACCACAGTCCTGAAATTTGTGTTTATCATTTCTATGGTTTTTTGTCTAATGCCTAAAAAAATTTTTTTTTGGTGCTTTAGCTGACTTATGTTCTATTGGACATTGTGATACAGGAACTATTTCCAGAGCTCAATAAGGTAAGTGAAAAGCAGCAGTCTTATTCTTTGTTTTTGATGGTATGCTGGCATTTATTTTAATTAGGACACAAAAATTAATGGAACCCTTGTGACTGTGTTTTAAAAGTGAACAACCTTAGCAAATGACTCTTTATATTTTCTTTTTTCAACATGCTTGAACAAAGAGTCAGTTTTGGGTGGACAGGAGAGGAATAGCCTATGTTCTGACTTCCCTGCTTCCTAAGTACAAGCAGATAGGAGTGCTATACTCTGTGGTCTTTCCAGAGGAAAGTTTATTTCCTGAGTTTAATATTTATTAAAATTTTTTAATGTTTTTTTATTTTTGAGAGAGAGAGAGACAGAGACAGCATGCAAGCAGGGGAGAGGGAGAGAGAGGGAGACACAGGATCCGAAGCAGGCTCCAGGCTCTAGCTGTCAGCACAGAGCCTGACACGGGGCTTGAACTCATGAACATGAGATGATGACCTGAGCCGAAGTTGGTGGTTAACCAGCTGAGCCACCCAGGCGCCCCTTGTGTGAGTTTAAATCCTAGCACTAATGTGGGCCAAGCTCTTCAGGCTGTCCTCTGTAACACTGAATGCTGTGAAGGTCAGACATGAGTATTTTTGAGGCAGTTGAGCTTATGTGAATCCAAGAGCTCATATAAGGCCATCATTGGAGGATGGCAATATTACTGTTGTATTGAATCTGCAGGGTATATATATGCACACACACACACACACACACACACACACACACATATATGTCTTAGATTAGAATTTTAATACTGGAATTGCTGTTAGGCACATCACAAATGAACCCTGTTTTATTGTCTTCTATTAAATGTATTTATTTTTACTTTAGGTACAAAAAGAAGTTACTTCTGTGACATCCTGGATGTAAACATTTGGATTTGAGATAGAATGACCAGATAGATAACAAATTTCTGCTGTGCTAGTGTAGTACATATGTACTTTTTCTTTTACTTTTGTATATTCTTGTATATATCATGTAATCTGATGTCTGAATTTTTGATTTTTTTTGTTTTAATAAAGACTAACACAAACTTAGTGATTAAAAGTGATTGGGTTTCATAGTCTTTCATTTTACACCTGTTAACCTAAATTTTATTAGGACATATGTCATTTGCTGTGTTGCCATTTTTTAAAAATGTTCTATTTGTTTATTTTGAGAGAGAGTATATGAGTGTGAGTGGGACAGAGAAGCGTGGAGAGAGAATCCAAGCTGACAGACAGTGAGGAGCCTGACCTCAGGAACTGTGAGATCACCATCTGAGCTAAAATCAAGAGTCGGATGCTTAACCGACTGAGTCACCCAAGTGTTCTGGTATTGCCATTTTTTAAAAAGATAGGGCAAACAGATAAGACCAATAATCTTTGTATTGTATCACTTTGAAAATAATTATGTTTAGTGTGGAGAAATAGAAGTAAGGTCTGATTCACTTTCTTATTTAGAGTTAATACATATTAGTAGATATATCTTTTCTTTATTAACCCTATTTTCTATACAGTTAACTATGTATTTATAAAGAAGATATCCTTTCTGAGTTTTTCGTAAGAAATAAAGCACTTTTCCTTACTCTTGCTGGATTGACAGGTAATATCCCTTTTTTAAGGGTAAAAGCTGACTACAAACATATTTCTGATTGTGAGGTTGCAGCTGTATTTCGCTGAATGAATGTAGCTGTATTCCAAAATCTAATATAAACAACTTAGTCAACTTAGATTTTTGGTTTATGTTGTCTAGTGTCTCTGCAAAAGAAAAACACACAATTAACTGTATTTCTTGAGGAAAGTTAATTTAAAAAATTTTTAATATTTATTTTTGAGCGAGAGAGCAAGAGCAGGAGAGGCACAGAAAGAGAGTGAGACATAGAATCAAGAGCAGGTTCCAGGTTGGAGTTCTGGTCTGACAGCACAGAGCTGGACACTGTGCTCAAAGCCACAAATCGTGAGATTATGACCTGAGCCAAAGTCGAATGCTTAACCTACTGAACCACCCAGGCTCCCCTTGAGGAAAGTTAATTTAAAAGATTAGTGTTCAGAATTCTACTTACAGTTCCTGCCTATGCTATACTTTTCTCCTTGAAATAAGTTTGTTTTTCAAGATTGAACATTTTGTGTTTGCTAATTGGTCATAGCGTTCATTCAGGATATATTTCTTGAGTTTCAACTATGCATTAGATAATAAGCTGGGTAATAGGGAACTTTAAATATAATTTGGAAATCTAACCTATTTAATACTGTTTGCTTCCCCGCCCCCCAAAAAAGGTTATTAGGTGTCGTTAATTTTTTTAATGTTTAGTTTTGAGAGAGAGTGTATGCATGAGTGAGGGAAGGGAAGAGAGGGAGACAGAGGATCCGAAGCAGGTTCCACACTGACAGAAGAGCTGATGTGGGGCTCGAACTCCTGGAGCCATAAGATCATGAACTGAAGTCTGAACCACCCAGGTGCCTTGGTTTTGTAAATTTTTTTAAGAGTGTCTTTTTATTTTGAGAGAGAGGGAGAGAGAGAGAGAGCATGTGCATGCATGTGAGCGGGGGAGAAGCAGAGATAGAATCCCAAGCTGAATCTTGTTGTCACACAGAGCCTGATGTGAGGCTTGATCTGACAGTTTGTGAGACTGACCTGAGCTGAAATCAGGAGTTGGATACTTAACCCACTGAGCCACCCAGGCATCCCGAGTTAGTACTTTAATACCAAGCCTTAAACATTTACTGATTTCTCAGGGACAGATGGAAAGTTAATCAGGTTAACTAACTCTTCATATTTTAAATCCATAGCATTTTTAAGGACTGTTATTTAAAAAGTCATGGTGAGCTGGAAAAAGTAAAATACTCCATAGTCCTTTTTTTCCATTCTCACCTACTCTCCTATAAATTGTCATATTCTATTTATGTAGATGAGAAAAATGTTATTAGGAGTGTATCATTCTGCTTGAGCATTTATACAAAATACCACAGACTGGGTGGCTTAAACAACAGATTTATTTCTCATAGTTCTGGAGGCTGGAATCCAAGGTTGGTTTCATTCTGAGGCCTCTTGTCTTGGTGTGCAGATGGCTGTATTCTCACAATGTGCTCCTGATCTCTCTTTGTACGGGTGTGTGGGATGAGAAGGAGATCTCTCGCTCTCTCTTTCTCTCTCTCTGTCTCTCTCTCTCTCTCTCTCCCTCTCTTTCTCTCTCTCTCTCTCTTTCTCTCTCTCTCCCTCCTTATAAGGCCATCAATCCAATTGGTTAGGGTCCACTCTTATAACCTCATTTAACCCTAATTACCTCCTAAAAGCCTCATCTCCAAATACAGTAACAAAGTGGTTTTGGGCTTCAACATACGAGTTTTAGGAAGGCACAATTCCATCCATAGCAGTGGCTGAGCTCTGTTTAAAGAAAATGTTTATAAAAATCTACACATACAAAGTTAATCATTCACATACATTATCCAAGGAAAAGGAATCAGATGCAATCTCTATTGGCCACGCATTTTATATATACTATCACATTTTATCATTCATTACAGTAACTGTGAGATTGATTATTTCTGTATTGTATAGCTAAGGATATTGAACCCAGAGAGCGGGGTGAAGTTGGAATCCAAACTTAGATTTGTCTTTTGTCTTGTCCTTGTCAGTGTTGCCCCCTAAAAAGAGCTTTTATTTCCAAAAGTAGTCACTCTTTGGATCCTTTTAAAAAGTATGTTCCCCAGTCATTTCAAATATTTTAGTTTTTACTTTCCTTTCTATGCATCTGTATGTGTGTTCTCTAATGCATGAGCTACATTTTGAAATGTGTTTATAGAAACAACTATCAGTGTTTCTGGTTGAGGGGATAAAATGAAACTAGATGGGAAGACATTTTCAGATTTATTATTTTTTTAATTATTTTTTTTACATTTATTTTTGAGAGATAGAGTGAGATAGAGCATGAGCAGCGGAGAGGGAGAGAGAGAAGGAGACACAGAATCTGAAGCAGGCTCCAGGCTCTGAGCAAGCGTTCATCACAGAGCCTGTCGTGGGGCTGGAACCCACGAACCGTGAGATCATGACCTGAGCTGAAGTTGGATGCTTAACCAACTGAGCCACCCAGGCATCCTCATTTTCAGATTTATAAAGGACATTATAAAATTGTGTTTTAAGTACAATCAGTTATAGATACCAGAAATCATTCTGAGAAATGATTGAAAGCAAGCACCTAACTTAACATTTTTGACTTAGTAAAAACCATTTGATTTTATAGTAGAAATATAAATAGAAGTCTAATTTGCTTCTGGTTTTAGCAGACTATGCAATGATAATACACACAAATTATAATTTCAGATATAGACAGCATTAGAATAAAAATGATTGAACAAATGAACGAGCAAATGAACAGTTCTTGCCAGGTCACTATACTTCTGTCAAGGAGTGTGCTCTCTGTAATGTGTCCAGTAATCTCATTGGCAGTGCTGGATGCACAGAGAAGAAATCTTTAACCTGAGGCCCGTGAGATCCATTGAAAAATAGTTGTTTCTTTTTAATTTCACTTTTTTGTTGCTGTTAATTTGATATTTATGATTTTTTTTTCCTATCAAGCACTTCAGCTAATGGAGGTATTTGTATTCCAGTGACACCTCTGCAGTGGCAGGCAGGATTTGGCCCTCAGGCTGTAGTTTGCTAATCCCTGATGTTGAAGAACAAAAGAAGTGAGGAAAAGGAATACTGTTAGAGAAATTATAAGTATCTTCATATTAGGGAACAGGGGGAAAGGCAGCTGTCGTTAGGGGAAACTTAATTGGCCTTTTGGTTGCAGAGAGGTTAAAGAAGAGTCAAACACTCTGCATAATGAAAAGAGTGTCTTCTTTAGGTAGTGAAATCTTAATTGATTATATTTATTCTCTGGAGGGGGTGAGGCCAGAGAAAAGGACTATGTGGCTTTTGGACTGAACAGGAGGAGGGTGGCAGAAAGGTACAAGAGAAGGAATTATACACAATTTGCTCAGTTTATTCACATGTATAGTGAACACTGACCTATATCCCAGGCAGTTTTAGATAAGCTAGGGATATATTTGTGCATTTATAAACCTACATTTAAACTGCAAGAGACAGATAAATAAGGAAATGCTAGTATCTTAGAAAATAATAAGTACTCAGAAGATACATTTTGAACTGAGAAAGGGGACTATGGGTCGAGAGTTGCCTTTTTAAACAGCAGGGTCTGGCACCTTGAAAAATCCACTGGAAGGAGATATCAGATCATGCAGGTATTTAGGAGTCCATGTTCCAAGTAGAGAAATAGCACATGCAAAGGTTTGAGTGGGAGAGTGCCTGTTTTGTAGGAAGAACAGCACGGAGATCAGCGTGGCTACATCAAGGCGAGTGAAGAGAAATGTCAGAGAGGAAATGGGAAACCAGCTCACAGATAACTTATTGTTGCTTTTACTTGGAGTGTGGTAAAAAGATTTTGAGCCCTTGAGCAACACAGTCTTGCTCAATACTGTCAGACATCATGTTGGCTGCTGTATTGAGAATGTTGGAAACTGACTAGAATGGAGCAGAAGGAGAAAAACTCATTTAGGAGGCCGCTGAAGAATTCAGAAGTGGCAGTGATTCGAAGCAAGGCAGTACTTATGGAGTGTGAAGTCAAAGGGTGGGGTGTGTGTGTGTGTGTGTAATAGTCAGGAAGCAAGGTTTACCCAGGGCAATAATGTGAGTTTGAGAAAAAGGGAGCCGCCAAGGGTGACTCCAAAGTTCTATCTGAGCAGTGGGAAGGATGAAGAGGCCATTAAATGAAATGAGGAAGATTGGGACTAGCACATGTTTTGAGGGAAAGATCAGGAATTCATTTTTGGACATGTAAAGTTTGAGTTGCCTACTAACCATCCCAGCTAGAGGTGCCAAGTAGACAGTCTGGGATTCAGTGGAGAAGTGGAAGGATTCAGACTGAAGATATAAATTTGGGAGTCATCGGCATCCAGAGGTAGAAAAACTGAATGAGACCACCAAGAGATTAAGTGTAACTAGAAAAGAGAAGCAGTCTAGAGACTGTATGCTGGAACTTAATAGTAAGGGAGCTGGAGAGGCGCCCCAGGAGGGACTCCATGTAATGATTCCAGCCAGTAATTATTAAGAGAACTGCTCTCTTATATTGAATTATAAGTTTTCTTTTTCATTGTAACTTGCTCCAATTATGGCTACTTAAAAAAGCTTTGCTATAACACTACACATTTATGTTGTGTGCTCTGATCTGAAGAAATTGCAGAGCAGCCTTGAAAAGCTTAGAGCCATATGTGACAGCCAGGACATGAAGGCAAGTTCCAGGAACCCTTACAAATAGGTGGTTGGCAAGATATTTTATTTGGAAATTTAATTTTAAAAAGAGGTTTAAAAAATGGGTGACATTGGAATTTATTTTTTTTTTAATTTTTTTTTAATTTACATTCAAGTTAGCATGTAGTGTGACAATGATTTCAGGAGTAGATCCTTAATGCCCCTTACCCATTTAGCCCATCCCCCTCCAATCCCTCCAGTAACCCTCTGTTTATTCTCCATATTTAAGAGGTTCTTACGTTTTGTCCCCCTCCCTGTTTTTATATTATTTTTGCTTCCCTTACTTTACATTCATCTGTTTTGTATCTTAAAGTTTTTAGATGAGTGAAGTGGTATGATATTTGTCTTTCTGATTGACTAATTTTGCTTAGCATAATACCTTCTAGTTCCATCCACATAGTCATTCCTTTTATTGCCGAGTAATACTCCCTTGTGTATATATACCACATCTTCTTTATCCATTCATTTATTGATGGACATTTGGGCTCTTTCCATACTTTGGCTATTGTTGATAGTGCTGCTATAAACATTGGGGTGCATGTGTCCCTTCAAAACAGCATACCTAGTAGTGCAGTTGCTTGGTCTTGGGGTAGTTCTATTTTTAATTTTTTGAGGAACCTCAAAAATTGTTTTCCTGAGTGGCTGCACCAGTTTGCATTCCCACCAGCAGTGCAAAAGACATCCTCTTTCTCCACATCCTCACCAATATCTGTTGTTGCCTGAGTTGTCAGTGTTAGCCATTCTGACAGGTGTGAGGTGGTATCTCATTGTGGTTTTGGTTTGTATTTCCCTGATGATGAGTGATGTTGAGCGTTTTTTCATGTGTCAGTTGGCCATTTGGATGTCTTCTTTGGAGAAGTGTATATTCATGTCTTGTGTCCATTTCTTCACTGGATTACTTGTTTTCTGGGTGTTGTGTTTGATAAGTTCTTTAATATTTTGGATACTATCCGTTTATCCTTGCAAATATCTTCTCCCATTACACCGGTTACCTTTTAGGTTTGCTTATTGTTTCCTTCACTGTGCAGAAGCTTTTTATTTTGATGAGGTCCCAGTAGTTCATTTTTGCTTTTGTTTCCCTTGTCTCCTGAGACCTGTTGAGTAAGAAATAACAATAACAGCCAAGGTCAAAGAGGTGTTTGCCTGTTTTCTACTTGAGGATTTTGATGGCTTCCTGTCTTACATTTAGGTCTTTTGTCCATTTTGAGTTTATTTTTGTGTATGGTCTAAGAAATTGGTCCAGTTTCATTTTTCTGCATGTTACTGTCCAGTTTTCTAAGCACCACTTGCTGAAGAGACTGTCTTTATTCCATTGGATATTCTTTCTTGCTTTGTCAAAGATTAGTTGGCCATATGTTGGTGGGTCCATTTCTGGGTTCTCTATTATACTGTTCCATTGATCTGAGTGTCTGTTTTTGTGCCAATACCACTCTCTTGATTGCAACTTTATAATACAGCTTGAAGTCCAAGATTGTGATGCCTCCTGCTTTGGTTTTCTTTTTCAAGATTGCTTTGCTGGTTCCATACAAATTTTAGGATTGTTTGGTCTAGTTCTATGAAGAATGCTGGTGTTATTTTGATAGGTATTGCATTGAATATGTAGATTGCTTTGGGTAGTATTGACATTTGACAATAATTGTTCTTCCAATCCATGAGCATGTAATATTTTTCCATTTTTCTGTGTCTTCTTTAATTTGTTTCATAAGCTTTTTACAGTTTTCAGTGTATAGATTTTTCACCTATTAGGTTAGATTATTCCTAGTTATTTTATGGTTTTATGGTATTTTATGGCAATTATAAATGGGATCAATTCCTTGCTTTTTCTTTCTGTTGCTTCATTGTTGGTGTATAGGAATGCAACCAATTTCTGTGTATTGATTTTACATCCTGCAACTTTGCTAAATTCATGGATCAGTGCTAGCAGATTTTTGATGGCATCTTTTGAGTTTTCCACATGGAGTATCATGTCATCTGCGAAGAGTGAAAGTTTGACCACCTCCTGCCCCATCTGGATGCCTTTTGTTTCTTTGTGTTGTCTGATTGCTGAAGTTAAGGCTTCCAATAATACGTTGAATAACAGTGGTGAGAGTGGACATCCCTGTCTTGCTCCTAACCGTAGGGGGAAAGCTCCCAGTTTTTCCCCATTGAGGATAATATTAGCATTCAGTCTTTTATATATGGCTTTTATGATCTTGAGGTATGATCCTTCTATTCCTACTTTCTTGAGGGTTTTTATTAAGAAAAAAAGGATAGTGTATTTTGTCAAATGCTTTCTTTGCATCTATTGAGAGGATCATGTGGTTCTTGTCCTTTCTTTTACTGATGTTGATGTATCACATTGATTATTTGGCAGATATTGAACCAGCCCTGCATCCCAGGTGTAAATCCTACTTGGTTGTGGTGAACAATTTTTTTAATGTGTTGTTGGATCCGGTTGGCTAATATCTTGCTGAGGATTTTTGCATCCATGTTCATCAGGCAAATTGGTCTGTAGTTCTCCTTTTTAGTAGGGCCTTTGTCTGGTTTTGGAATCAAGGTAATTCTGGCTTCATAGAGCTTGGAAGTTTTCCTTGTATTTCTATTTTTTGTAACAGCTTCAAGAGAATAGGTGTTAACTCTTCCTCAAATGTTTGGCAGAATTCCCATGGAAAGCCATCTGGCCCTGGACTCTTGTTTTTAGGGGAGATTTTTGATTACTAATTTGATTTCTTTATTGGTTATGGGTCTGTTTAAATTTTTATATCTTCCTGTTTCAATTTTGGTAGTTTATATGTTTCTAGGAATTTGTCCATTTCTTCCAGATTTTGTTGGCATATAATTGCTCATAATATTCTCTTATTATTGTTTTTATTTCTGCTGTGTTGGATGTGATCTCTCCTCTTTCATTCTGGATTTTATTTATTTGGGTCCTTTCCTTTTTCTTTTTGATCAAACTGGCTAGTTATCAGTTTTGTTAATTCTTTCAAAGAACCAGCTTCTAGTTTCATTTATCTGTTTTACTGGTTTTTGTTTTGTTTTGTTTTCTTTCAATAGCATTGATTTCTGCTCTAATCTTTATTATTTCCCATCTTCTGCTGGTTTTGGGTTTTATTTGCTGTTCTTTTTCCAGCTCTTTAAGGTGTAAGGTTAGGTTGTGTATCTGAGACCTTTCTTTCTTCTTTAGGAAGGCCTGGATTGCTATATACTTTCTTTGTAAGACGGCCTTTGCTCATCCCAGAGGTTTGGGGCTGTGGTGTTATCATTTTCATTGGCTTCCTTGTATTTTATAATTTCCTCCTTAACTTCTTGTTTAGCCCATTCATTCTTTAGTAGGATGTTCTTTAGTCTCCAAGTATTTGTTACCTTTCCAAATTTTTTTCTTGTTGATTTCAAGTTTCATAGTGTTGTGGTCTGAAAATATGCACGGTATGATCTCAGTCTTTTTGTACTTGTTGAGGGCTGATTTGTGTCCCAGTATGTGATATATTCTGGAGAACGTTCTATGTGCACTAGAGAAGAATGTATATTCTGCTGCTTTAAGATGAAATGTTCTGAATATACCTTTTAAGTTCATCTGGTCAAGTGTGTCATTCAAATCCATTGTTTCCTTGTTGATTTTCTGTTTAGATGATCTGTGCATTGTTGTAAGTGGGGTGTTGAAGTCCCCTGCTATTACGATATTATTATCAGTGAGTTTCTGTATGTTTGTGATTAATTGATTTATATATTTGGGTGCTAGCACATTTGGAGCATAAATGTTTACAATTGTTAGATTTTTTTTGGTGGATAGAGCCCTTAATTATGATATAATGCCCCTCTTCATCTCCTTTTATAGTCTATTTTAAAGTCTAGTTTGTCTGATACAGGTATATCTACTCCAGCTTTCTTTTGGTGACTAGTAGCATGATAGATGGTTCTCCATCCCCTTAGTTTCTTTTTTTTAAAAAATTTTTTTTAAAGTTTATTTATTTTTATTTTTAAATGTTTTATTTATTTTTGACACAGAGAGAGACAGAGCATGAGAGGGGGAGGGGCAGAGAGAGAAGGAGACACAGAACCGGAAGCAGGCTCCAGGCTCTGAGCTAGCTGTCAGCACAGAGCCTGACGCGGGGCTCAAACCCACGAACATGAGATCTGACCTGAGCCGAAGTCAGAGGCTTAACCAACTGAGCCACCCAGGCGCCCCACCATCCCCTTAGTTTCAATCTGAGGGTGTCTTTAGGTCTAAAATGGGTCTCTTGTAAACAGCATATAGATGGATCTTGTTTTCTTATTCATTCTGTTACCCTACATCTTTTGATTGAAGCATTTATTCCATTGACATTTAGAGTAAGTACGGAAAGATACGAATTTATTGCCACTATGTTTCCCGTAGAGTTGGAGTTTCTGGTGGTGTTCTCTGGTCCTTTCTAGTCTTTGTTGCTCTTGGTCTTTTTTTGTTGTTTTGTTTTTATCTTTTATCCCCTCAGAGAGTCTCCCTTAAAATTTCTTGCAGGGCTGGTTTAGTGGTCATGAACTCCTTTAATTTTTGTTTGGGAAACTTTTCATCTCTCTTCCTATTTTGAATGACAGCCTTGCTGGATAAAGGATTCTTGGCTGCATATTTTTCTGATTCAGCACAATAAATGTATCCTCCCACTCCTTTCTGGCCTGCCAAGTTTCTGTGGATAGGTCTACTGCAATTCTGATCTGTCTTCCCTTGTAGGTTAAGGACTTTTTT
Organism: Suricata suricatta; assembly: GCF_006229205.1. Classification (NCBI taxonomy): domain Eukaryota; kingdom Metazoa; phylum Chordata; class Mammalia; order Carnivora; family Herpestidae; genus Suricata; species Suricata suricatta. The sequence goes on along the minus strand of NC_043706.1, from coordinate 73,676,505 downwards.
TTTTCCTTTGCTGCTTTCATGATTTTTTTCCTTGCCTGAGTATTTTGTGATTTTAACTATGATACGCCTTGTTGATGGTCGGTTTTTGTTAAATCTTGTAGGAGTCTTCTATGCTTCCTGGGTTTTGATGTCTGTGTCTTTCCTCAGGTTACAAAAGTTTTCTGCTATGATTTACTCACATAATCCTTCCACCCCTTTTTCTCTCTCTTCATCTTCTGGGACCTCTATGATTCTGATGTTCCTTGTTAATGAGTCACTGATTTCTCTAATTCTTAAATTGTGCTTTTTTGCCTTAGTCTTCCTCTTTTTCTGCTTCATCATTCTCCATGAGTTTGTCCTTTATATCCCTAATTCACATTTCTGCCTCATCCATCCTTGCCTTCATGGCATCCATTCAAGATTACAGCTCAGTTACAGCATTTTTTATTTCATCCTGACTAGCTTTTACTTCTTTTATCTCCTCAGAAAGGAATTCTAAACTGTTTTCGACCCGAGGTAGTATTCTTATTATCATGATTCTAAATTCTGGTTCAGACACTTGCTTGTGTCTGTGTTGATTAAGTCCCTCTCTGTTGTTTCTTCCTCTTTCTTTTGGAGTGAATTTCTTTGTTTCATCATTTTGAATGAAGAAGAGGAATTAATAAGGTAAAAAATTTAAATTAAAAAATTAAAAATAACCCTCCCCCACACAAAAATAAAATAAATGATGCTAGATCCTATGTGTGTTTTGGTCTGGATGTTGAAAGGAGCTTGATATATTAGAAAAAAGTGGGGGGGGGGAAGCATTTGAAAATTTGAAAAAATCAATACAATGAAATAGAATAAAATGAAATGATGGAAGAAGTAAAATAGGTTTTGAAAAATATAGAAAAAGCTAAAAAATATATAGAAAAAATTAAAAATATTTTTAATAAAAATTGAAAACAAATAATTTTTTCTTTCTGTATCAAGAAAATGAAAAGAAACAAAAAGGAAAATTGGATGGACCAGTAAACAGGCTGTAATACGATTGAAATTAAGTCATTTTCCCCTAGAAGTCAAACTCTGAAGCACTTTATAGTCCATAAACTAAGGTGGAGAGGCTTGTGGTGTTCCTACAGCGAGGTCGGCCCAGTTGGGCGGGGCTTAGTGTACCAGTTTCGTTTTCTACTAGATTGGGCGGCTTAGCTTCCTGGGCTTGTTTGTTGCGGAGCTTGTAGAGGTGGACATGCATGCGTGGGAGGGGTGAAATTGGCATCACCCAGATACCCAGCTCTAGTATTCAAACTCTGTGCTCTCCCCTACCAGCAATTGAGAACCCATCCTTTGTCTTTGGTTTCTGACCACCTCCCTGTTTTACACTGTCTGCTACCAAGTTGTAAGATTGTCAAGCGGCACCTCCCTCCTGACTTTCATGTCAGGTGCGGCTGTGTTTCCCATCTCCTCACTTTTTTTTTTAATGTTTTATTTAGTTTTGAGAGAGAGAGGGAGACAGCGTGAGGAGGGGAGGGTCAGAGAGAGAGGGAAGCACAGAATCTGAAGACAGGCTCCAGGCTCTGAGCTAGCTGTCAGCACAGAGCCTGATGCAGGGCTCAAACCCACAAACCGTGAGACCATGACCTGAGCCGAAGTCGGAGGCTTAACCAACTGAGCCACCCAGGCGCCCTGACAACTCCTCATTTCTGAGGGACTGAGGCTTTGACCCGCTCAGACCTTCTGGGGCAAGGTCTTACTGAGCTATGGCCAGGGGCCAGCTGCACCCAGGAGCATTCATGGTACCATGCTGCTGTCAATGCCCAGAGACTGCAGCTGGGTGCCAGCCCACCCTAGATAAAGTTCACGTGATTATATAGGCAGCAGCATTTCTGGGATTATGGGAAATCCCAACACTCATCTGGCACCAGGCGTCACCCTTAACAGCCTTATTCCAGCACCAGCAAATGTGGTGGTTCTCTGGGGTCCACTGGGAGCTTTGCCTGTGGAGTGGCACACAGCCTCTACCAAATGTCCTCCCCGCAGGGGAATCACCTCTCCCAGTGTGGCCTGAGCACTCCCCTGACTTCATTCTGTTGCTGGCGATTCGCTCTTCCCACCAGAGCACCACCCGGTATTGAGCTGGAGAGTTTCAGACTTTGTGCTCCCCCTGTTTATAGAGTCTTAATGGAATTAAAACCTCTTTTTTTTTTTTCTTTTCTCCCTCTTTAGTTCAGTCCCTTCTGCTATTTCCACTTTTCCACTCTTTCTCTAGCTGTTTTTTGGGGGGAGGGTGCTTTTGCCATACGTTCACCCCCCTACCCCCCTCCCCCAATCCTCGTCCTCTCTCTGCAAGCAAAAACAGTGCCTTGCCCTGCACAGCTTCTCAGTCCCCCAGTTCACCGCTCCACACCACGTACCTGCTGAGTTCTGTGGTTCAGGCTGTGCATTCTTGTGTTAATTCTCAAATCAGTTTTCTAGGTGTGCAGGATGGTTTAGTGTTGATCTGCTTATATATCATGGATGCAAGAGGCACAAAATGCTTCCATGCCGTTCCGCAATTTTGGCCCCTCCCCTGGAATTTTTTGATGAGGAAATGTAGTTTAAATAATTTTCTAAAGCTCATCAGTTCTATTTTAGTAGCAGAAGAATGAAAACTGCATGATTTTACCTGAGAGATTTTAGATGTTGCTTAATGTCTGAACTATCATGTTTAACTCCTCTCCCTCCTCTCCTCCACATACACATGTGCTCAGGAAAACTTTTGGACATTTTCTCCTAGTTTGGGCTAATTTAAGCTCTCAATAGTGAGAGTACTCAACTTTGTGAAGAAAGAAAAGAGAAATCATGTATTGTTCATATAACCCAACTGTGGAAAGGCAATAATGGAGTTGTCTTCAATGTGACTTATCCATGTTTGAATAGTGTCAGGACTCTGGACATATGTCCATTTTTAATCTCAGCTTCTGTGTTGTTAGCTGTTATTCTTGGAAATGTCTTCATATGGGAAGGACAAGTAAAAGCAGCTATGGAGTCACATGGTGATAAACAGAGTGACCAAAAAAGTTTTTCTGTCTATATCCATACACATATAAAAGCTCATGGAAGGATTCTTATGTCTTGGCTTAGATCGCATGTCTGTCCCTAGGCCTGTAACTCAGACCAAGATGATCAGATGCTGTAATTGTGAGGCCTGGGTCCTATGCTTCCACACAGGGCTAGGAGATTGGTTCTGTAATTAACTGTCACTGGAACTACCTGAGATAGGAAAGATGTGGTGTCTCCCAAAGAATGGGGCTCTTTTTCAGGAGTGGACAGAGAGGCTGGATAGACAAATATACAAGTGCACTTCTGGCTCTAGATGTTCATTTTAGCTGACTCTTTCACTCAGCTGTGAACAATGTAATACTTATTTTATTCATCCCTGTGTCACTGTAAAGCCCAGCGGCACTTGGCAGGAAGAGGCTGATGCATACAGAAAGGCTAGTTTGTGGGGGGTGGTAAGGTAAGTTGATGTGGAATGTACATGGAGGGTGTTAAGAGGCAGGGATGTGGCCTGTGTTCTTCGTCTCTCACCTTTTATATGACTTGCAAGGGTGAAAGTAGTGTCGAAGGGACCAGGGCATCTGCCTCTGCCTATGATTCTGAGCCAGTACTGCAGGTAAGGTGATCCTGTCAGTGACCTCAGGGTCTTGGTAACTCATGCTCAGACTCCCAGATTTTTGAATCAGATAAGTAAAGAGGTATTTCAAGAGAAGGAGGAAGCAGATAGGGATGTTGGAGAGTAAAGGAAAGTAGCTGTTGTATAACCTCCAAGAACTACGTGGGAGCACAAAGGCTGGTGGTAATTTTTTTTTCAAATAACCACAAAAATACAAAAAGTTCAACTGAACTTTTTGACTTAATTGACTTAATTGACTAATGAAGTAAAATGTATAAGAGACAGCTGTGTGGACACTGACAGATACAGGTAAGTTAAGGGTGGCAGGGCAGCTGAGCACCACGGGAGGGATGGCACTGCTGAAGCATCGTGTGTGGCCTGTGGGATTGCACCACGTGCTCAGAATTATTCTGTGTTAATTTTCTAAATTGATGAAAAGTTTTAAGATATTTGTGTGGTCTTTGTAACAGATTAATGATCTTCCATAAATGATGTGCATATGTTAATTATCATAATTTATTAATATTTCTAATAGGTACAAATTCTCCCTCTGTTAGACCCTTCTGGCATTATTTGGCTTATGGCTGGTATCTAGCAGAGATTAATGGTTGTCTCAGCTCTGCTGTTGAGCCCACTGGTGTCTCTTGATTAGTCTTGAAGGGGATGACTACTAATTGAATATAATAGTATACTATAAAACTTAAGTACTGAAGTTTGTGTGATTTATATTTTCTATTTATATTTGAAATGTGAATTATATTAGCTTCCATGTTAGTCCCATAATGCTACTCTCATTTATTTGCATTATTGTGTGCTTTCCTGAATGGGATGGTCGAGCTAAGCAGTAATCACATATTCAAGGAACCTGTGATTCTAGGGGATGATAAGGACCAAGGTCACATGACTTATTCTCAGTAGTGTCGTAGATTAGTGATTTGATAATCCCATTTTCTCATTTTAACCCAAAAATAGATATTTAATAAGGAATAAGGCAAGGGTGCATGAAGAGAACTTGCAGAGTAATAATACATCTGTGCTGTAGATGAGCAGCAATGGTGCTATAAGCATTTCTTAGTTATGACACAAAAGTTAATGATTACAAAATCAGTTTCATAACATAAGTTAGTGAAATTTTTAGAAACACTATTTATATTAATGCTAATATATAAAAATACATTGTGATTTTACCAGTAAAAGAAAACTTATTTGTTCTACATTTATTTTAAAAAATTTTTTTGAGAGAAAGAGAGCGAGTGCATCGGGGAAGGGCAGAGGGAGAGAGAGAGAATCTTAAGCAGGCTCCATGCTTAGTGAAGATCCCAACGTGAGGCTCCACGTGGGGCCTGATCCCACAACCCTGGCATCATGAGCTGAGCTGAAATCAAGAGCTCAACCAACTGAGCCTCCTAGCTGCCCCTAAGACTTATTTATTCTGTAGAGTATAAATTTCATTCCTTCATTTGTAGAGTACAGATCTGAAAAAAATCATCATCAGGTTAAAAACTTATGGCTTAATTAGAAATTTGATTAGCCATATTTTTCTTTATAAAATAACATTTTAGGGTCTGATTTTATTATAAATACGCTTACAAATTATTTAATGACTAATCAACCACAAAAGTTTATAATATTTACTTTTATAGTGTTTTTGGCTTTCATAAACACCTAGGTATCATGTGAATGTATATTGCTGGAAAGTTACAAACTGAGTATAATTTTCAAGACAGACTTAGAAGGTAGCGTTTTTGTTCTTAAACCATCTTATACATATTTGTTATACTTCAAAATTCTCAGAGAATTCTCATTTTTGATTGTCTAGATTGGGGCATATTGATTTAGAGGAATCTCAAGGTAATTGGGAGAGAGGGCATTGATTTTCACAAAGGAAACCAAGAGGCTAGAGTTAAATTCTCACTCAGCCATCTATCTTTATAAAAGATAATTTGGGCCTAAACCCAAAGGCTTAGCTGGTTAGATGCTCCCATGTGAATGGAGGCATAAGGACAACCAGAGGCCTTGTAGGTGGAGGTTTGGTGAACACAGAAGCCCCAGGGCAGTGCACAAACACGGTTCCTATGACAGGATTTAGCCTTGCCTCACTTCTGCTTGCTCTCCATTTTCTAGGCTTCTCTATCCACGCTTTATGAGGAGTGTGGGAGCTAGCTAATATCCTTCTGATATGTCTCTGCTTACAGACATTTTGTTTTTTGCAACTAAGAATCCTAATGAATAATAAGCCTGTGATTTTCACTGTTACTGTGTCAGGCACCCTTAGTAGAGATCAGAGTTAAATTGTTTTCGTGTCCTAACTAGCTTATTTGTTAACCAAATGTTTTCCTGAAATATTTTATTCAGCACTACTCACTAGAGGTTTAAAGATCTCCTAAATTGTTATAAAAGCTTAAAGCTCCTTTTTTTTTTTTTTTAATGTTCATCCATTTATTTTTGAAAGAGAGAGTGTGACAGTGTGGGGAAGGGGCAGAGAGAGAGGGTGTGAGAGAATCCCATGCAGGCCCTGGGCTGTCAGCACAGAGCTTTATGCAGGGCTCAAACCCATGAACCATAAGATCATGATCTGAGGGAGAATCAAGAATTGAACGCTCAACCTACTGAACCACCCAGGCATCCCAAAGCTCCTCCTTTGATGGCATTGGATAGGAAAACTGGTGGCTTTTGATTTGTGATAGTTGAGCCAAATCACCTAAAATGTATCCTATTTTACCAGCACAAAAATAACATTAATTATAATTTATTTGCAAAATGTGTAAGTTACAGAAGCTGCTGGTTGCACAGGGTTGCCCCCAGCTAATTGCATGTATCATGCCAGGGGACTGTTTTAAGGGAGGAATTGTGTCCCCTGAAAAGATGGTGGGGACATCTTATCCCCACTTCCCGTGGATTTGACCTTATTTGGAAATAGTGTTTTTTCAGATGACTAAAATGCAGTCATTACCGTGAGCCTAATCCAATATGACTTTGTCCTTATGAAAAGGGGAAATTTGGACATAGAGACAGCCATACACAGGGGAAGGGTCTAAAAACAGGGAAAATAACCAGCTATAAGTTAAGGAACGCCTGATGCTACCAAAGGCTAGAGAGAAGCTTGGAGAAAGTAGATTCTCCACCACAGTCTTCAGAAGGACACAACCTTGCCAGCTTGATCTCAGACTTCTAACCTCCAGAAGGGTGAGACTATAAATTTCTGTTGTTTGAGCCATCCAGTTTGTGTCAGTTTATTACAGCAGCCCGGGTAACTAAATCAGGAAACTTTCCTAATTTTGGCAAGCGTATCCATGTATCTATCCATGGGCCACAGACTCCTTGAGGGAGCAACTTTTTCTAATGGACAACTATTGGCAGCCTCAACTTTCTTCTAAGAAACCCGGCTAGCTCTTTGTTGGGAACTGCTGAAGGCATTTCTGCCACCAAATGGGTGTAATGGATTCAGTTGATCAAGATAGAACAACTGGTTTATTGTGTCATCAGTGCTTGAAGATGATTCTTAAATGCATAACCAGTTCAGATAAATTAACTAAATCCCCAACATTGTCTGACGTGGGCATTTTCATTTTTGGTAAACAACCATAGGCCTCAAAACGATTTCTACATTAGATTCTGTACATGAAATCCAGAAGATATAAGAGTATTACTTAAAATATCCTTTATTTACTGTTTTCTTTTATCTAAAAATTGTATACATTTTTCTTGTTTTTGGCTGAACAGGGGTAGGGAAGGTTATAGATGGCAAGGGACTTATGATCAAGAGAAATGATACCAGTGATAAACCATCAAAAGTCTTCCTTCAGTCATATTGTCTCGGGTTACAATGTTTGCTTCAGAAAAGAAATAACTACCGAAGACAAGGAGCTTATCTTCAGTTTTATTGCACAATTAAATCTACAATTGTAAGGTGTTTGAGGTCATTTCTTAAACCACTGCACAATACATGCACAGATGTTTAGAAAACTTAGAAAAATGTTCTTTAAAAATTTGTGCCCTAATAGAACTTACTGTATTTTATTGGCCAAGCATAAAAAATACACTCCAAATGCACCTTTCTCTAATTTTTCTCTTCCAATCCTATTGACGTTTGTTTATAGATAACTTGTATATGCATAGAACTGAGGACATTACTTTATTGCAACAGCCTTTGTAAAGATGTTATACAATTTTAAAAGTATATTTTGTATCAAGAGTACTTAATATTTGTAAACATTAACAAACACTCCCTCTCCAAACCTCTAGCTGCTGTTTGCTCACCATGCTTTTTTAAAATTTATTATTTTTGAGAGAGAGAGAGAGAGAAAGCGTGTTAGTGAGGAAGGGACAGAGACAGAGAGGGAAGAGAGGCTCTGAAGGGGTCTCTGTGCTGACAGCAGAAAGCCCTACAATGGGTCAAACCCATGAAATGTGAGATCATGGCCTGGGCCAAAGCCGGATGCTTAACCAATTTAGCCACCCGGGCGCCCCTGCTCACCATTTTCTAAGATGAAGGCTCCCATTTCTCCTTGACTCATTTGTGCAATGCTGAGCAGGCTCACATGGTCTCACAACCACCTTAGCAAGTATTTGTTCTTTTGGGCATAAATCGTTTCATCAGTCTGGGTGTTTCCTGAGCACCCATTCAGGGGCTCACTCCCAGGAAGAGTTCTCATATCCATACTTGAGAATGACTTAGAGTGTCCAGATTTGCAAGCAGATCTGACTCCAAACTTTTTATATATACCACTTTTAAAAATCAACCCTTGTCTCCCCTCGGGTTTTCCATCACTGGGGTGGGGGATGAGAAGGCAGAGGGGGCAGAGAGAGTAGAACGATCAGGGTAAGGACACTGCTGGCCTCTTGCTGGGGAGGACAGGTACAAGTTTAGAATTCCACCTTATCTCCGAAGGTTCTCGTATACCTTCACATTAGAAAGAAGGGAGGAAAGAGCACAGAGGCAGAATTGAAGGGATCTCATAAAATTGTTAACCGCTAATACCATGTGTCAGGTACTCTGCTGCTACTCCTTAGCAGATCTCTTTAACAGATCTAAATGCGCTTCAGCTCTTTTTCTTCCTTAATGTATATATGTTGTGGGTGTCCTGTTCTTCCTTTTCTTTTCTCCCTGCCCCCGGACTATTTTTTGCGGGCTCTGGCCTTTCCCGTCACCTGCTGCACAATTTGTACCCTGACTTGTTAAAGGCACACGGGTGGTATAGGAGGGAATGCCACCCTGTGTTTAGTCCATGAAACTCAATTTAACAACAGGATCTAAAAAGGGAAAAGTTAGAGATCTGAAATAAAGCAGAGACTTGTCATCTAGGAGCTTGATACTGTTGATAGTTATGAACAGAGAAGACCATCACGTATCATTCTGAACAGCAACTGGATGTACTTGAAAGAGTGCTGGACTTGAGGTCCGAAGACCTGGGTGCAGGTCTTAGATCTGTCACCTTTCGCTGTATGGCTTTGAACAAGTCAGCTCTTTCTGAGATTCAGTTTCCTGTTTGCCAAATGGGAAAAAACACGTGCCTTGCCCACCAAATAAAGTTACAGGCATCAAATAAGATAATGTGCCTAAAACTCCCTTGTAAATGATAAAGTTCTGTGTAAACATCAGTTGTTTGGTGGATTAAAATGAATATAAAGGAGAAAATGATTTCCATGGTTTAAAACTGTTAATAAAATTTTATTAAAATTTGCATATGTAAACTAAAGATGGTTGGCTTTCCCCTCAAAGGGCTCATTTTCATTTTTTCCTGTGTGGTCAGTGACTTGCTGATCCTGAGTGATGATGTCAGTGTCTTCATTTACAAGCCTCCAAGCTCAGCTTCTAGGGGCCCGCAAAGATGGTCTGTACCCTCACCCAGGCAGTTCCTAAAATGCAGACTTCAATCTCACTTGAAAAAAAACAATGCAGTTCCTCACATTAATGGCAAGAGGAATTTTTGGCTACTGGTATAAAACAATGATCACTGCCAAAAAGGAAAGAAAGACTAGAGAAAAGCTTCCATGACAATGACTTCCTGCAGAAAACTTGATCCGACCTTCAACTGCTGGATAAATTACTTTCATTTTTGAGATATATCCAGAAACCACATTGATATCTTGGTCACCTAGAAAAAAATATATATTATTTTAATTACAGAATAAGTAAGTACCAATTAAGAGTAAGAAGGGGAAACCAATGTATTTCTCTAAAGTCCTTTGTAATTATAGGAGGGAAGATACTACTTTCATAAGCGAGGATAAAATGTCACAAAAGACAAGAAGAGTGGTGATTACAGGTGCAAAGAATTTGATTGCTTTTCATGTTCCAGATGTGAACTGGTGCCCACTGTTGACTACTAGGTAACTGGAGGGGATAGAGTCAGCTGTGAGATAACTCAAGAAAGGTGGTTGGCCTTTATTATTGCTTTTGAACCACTCCAAAACAAGAGCATTAGGGAACCGATTGAGAACAATTAGTTGAGACATAAAAGTTGCCTCCTTCTGCGTGCCTGGTCAGAAGTCATTTTTGCATAATTGACAGTGAGACAATGGAGACTTCATTTCCAAAAGACAGGACACCTGATAAAGAAATACTAATTGCCTATAACTACAACAAACCCATAGGGACCTGACAAAATTTTGTTTTAAAAATACCACTGAACAGATCATATATCTGATAAGCAGTTAGGTTAATACCCAAAATATATAAAGAACTTCTACAACTCAAAAGCAAAACAAAAATAACAATCTGATTTAAAAAATGGGCAAAGGATCTGAATAGACATTTTTCCAAAGAAGACCTACAGATGGCCAATAGATATATGAAGAGATACTGAACATCACTAATCATCTGGGAAATGCAAATCAAAACCACAGTGATCTCTCTTCTCTGTTTAGAATGGCTATTATCAAAAAGACTAGAAATAACAGGTGTTGGCAAGGATGTGGAAAAGGGAACCCTTGTGCACTATTTGTGGGAATGTAAATTGATGTAGTCACTATGGGAGACAGTATGGAGGGTTCTCAAAAAATAAAAAATAGAACCACTATCATCCAGCAATTCCACTTCTGAGTATTTGAAGAAAACACACTAATTCAAAAAGAAACGTGCACCCCCATGTTCACTGCAGCATTATTTATAGTAGCCAAAATAGGGAAAATACCTAAGTGTTCATGGGTGGATGGATGGATAAAGGAAATGTGATGCACACATACATAATGGAATACTATTCAGCCGTAAAAAAGAATGAAATCTTGCCTTCTGTGATAACATGGATGGACCTTGAGAGCATTGTGCTAAATGAAATCTATCAGAGAAATACAAATACCATCTCCTCTCACTCATATGTGGAATTAAACAACAGCAACGAAACCAAGCTTGCATAGAGAGAGAACAGACTGGCAATTGCCGAGGGTGGGGGGGTTGCAAAATGGGTGAAGGGGGTTAAAAATCCAGACTTCCAGTCACAAGTCAGTCCTAGGGATGTAATGTGCAGCATGATGACTAGAGTCCATGCTGTACTGCATACTTGAAAGTTGCTACAAGAGCAGATCTTAAAAGTCCCCATCACAAGAAAAAAAATGTTGACTATAATGTTAACGAGACATTGCGATGATCATTTTACAATATGTATGTATATTAAACCATGTATACCTGAAATTAGAATGTGTTATATGTCAATTATACCTCAATAAAAAAATAATGTTACTAATATTTAAAAAAAGAACACTCTGCAGTGGTTCTCTCTCATCCCTGCATTAGAATCACGGGCAGAGTCTTTTCCCCAACACAATTATATTGGAATCTCTTCAAAGTTGGGGCCAAAGTATTGGTATTTAATTTAAAATGCTCCCCAACTAAGTCTGATATGTAGCTAGGGTTGAGAACCCTCAGGGCCAAGGTCTCTGTGAGCTCCCCTCTAAAACTCAGTCTGGGCTTAATCAGTCTGCACAGCCCCCAGCCTCCGTCTCATGCGGGACTCAAGGGGACACCCCTGTAAGCCTGCGCTTCCGTCGTCTCTCATGGCGTGGACAGAAGCAGCGAGCGTCTTTCCCAGCAGGAAAGGCTGCCTCCTTTGCCCTTGCCTTGCTCTCCACCCTCCTTGAAACAAGAGCATAAAATAACAGACCCACCACAGGAAAGCTGGGGAGGAGCTCGCAGAGCTGCTTTCTGGAAATGCAGAGGAGCCGAGCACATGCTTTATAAGCACACTGGCTTCTGCCCCGAGAAGAGGAAGGCGCAGTATATTCTGTCAGTGGGCTTCATGCATGTGAAGGGTTTTGTTTTTTTTTTTTAAATGACCCCATGCTGGTGGTATCCTCCGGGCCTCTGTGGGACTCAAATCTACCATTCAATGGACTTCCACATGAAGGTGTTCTTATAATTGATTTTTAAAAGTGAGGTTGGGGTATAATGACCCTAAATGCTGCCAAAATTATTGACTAAGGTCAAGTGCGGTTGTTCCTTTCATTTGCTCCACGAACCCAATGTGCTGTGAAGGGGGAGGGAAGCATATCCCATCTACTCCTATCTGACCTTCTCATACTAAAAGCTTTAAGAAAATTTATAGGGTTTTCCAGATCCAATCTAAAGTTCTAGAGATGAGGTTTTTTCATTCAGTGCAAAACTCATTGATATTTCAGAATTTAAATCGCTGTTTATACATACTTAAAAGAGTTTTAAAACATTTTGGGCTTGGATGGGTGGCTCTGCGTGCTGAGGAGGGGCAGGCACATTCTTCAATGAAGTGCTGCTATTTTTGAACAAACAAAGCAGGAGGGAGTCAGTAACCCAGGGGCAGGAGGTTTCTGGCACTGCTGTCCTAGTGTCCTGAACAGCTCCCCTCTCTGGACTAGTTTTGTTGCTCTTGAGGACTTGCAGGGAGAGGAAGAGACACTTGTGCTTACCAGAGTCATGTCTTAATGCTTCATCTTTTATCATCTGGTATCCATCTCCACCACTGGCAAGGAAGCTTGGGAGGATAACCTTATACATCTCATCCATTCTGAGAGGCTCGTACCTGGGCACCCGACACCGGGTGCAAAGAACGTCTAATTTGACCACTCTGTCCCCAGGTTTTCGGGAAAGATCATACACCACATGAATTCCTAGAAAAGAAATAGTCTCTATGTTTTCACTGGATCCAGAAGGACCTTTCTGTTTTCTAACAAAGAGATAATGGCCAAAATCTGGAATTGGGGCACTGGGCTTGTTTTTCACTGGGTTTGAGTTTCAGTGAAATTTCAGCAAGAGTGCTGAGGTGACATTGCAGCATTTGGTTAGAATGCATTTGCATTTCTTTGTTAGGTTTATCCTTGAGTCCTGGGAGGTCTGGGAGCCATTGGGAGGAAACAGGCTCTGGCTCAGAACGGGCTGGGGTAACGGTGCAGCGAGAAACCACATCTTTTTAAAATCCTAAGTGAACTGTTTGGCAACCTGGTTCAATGGCTTTGGAAAATGAGAAATAGATAAGAGGTGCAGAACAGTTCTTCTAATTTTGAGGACTACTAAATGATAATAATTTGGGTTTAGACGACTTTCACAAAACATGTAACTACCCAGCTACCAGTTACCCATGTAACTGTGATGGAGCATTCAAAACCCTGCTGTCCCCCCAACTCTCTTCTGGAAAAATGCAGAATTATCTGGGTTACCCCACAGGCAGCAGGCCAGGGCTCCACCACCATCTGCAGCTCCCCCTCAACCCAAGAGCTGGGGGTTCTGTAGAAGGAGGACAAAGTAATCACACCATCAAGTGAGGCCCATCATCTACAGTATAAAAAATGGAAGGGGGGGGCAAAATATGGTGTCAAAGTTATTAATGATTAATTCTTTGGACTGTGGAAATCATTACTGACAAAAATGTTTGAGAAGTCCTTGCAATTTGGGAAGCATTTCTTTTCATTCAGTTTTTACTGTGATCCATCCGATGAGCAGGGCAGATTTTCTCAGAACATTCAGAGAAGTTGAAGACCTGTCCCAGGTCACAGTGGAACTAGGGGTCCCGATGTGTCTATGTAGTTGGCTGCCGCTCCCAGAAATCATCCTTGCTAATCCTGATTGGACACTGAGTTCCTTTGAACCTCAGCATGATACCAGGCAATTATGAATAGAACAGAGTAAGATGGTTTTGGTTTGGTTTTCTAACAAAGAATACTAAGTGTTTAAACAACTAAGATTTTAATAAAAACTAGACCTCAAGGCAGCTGACCTGCTTAGAATCTGGAGGGCCAGCTCCTATAGTGGGTCCATCTGACATCCAAAGCAGGCATAGCAAATACTGCTCATTGCCAGGGCACTGAGGCTTTGACCTTGACCTTATCTCAGTTGGTCTGGGAGCCCACGACCACTGAGAGACTATGCACTTGTGTTGGGTGGGGGGAAAACCTAAACAAATCTTCAATGGAGGTCCTGGTGAGTGGGGACCTAAGCCAACCAGCATGAAAAATCCACCTTACTTCAAAAGGTGACTTACCGCCCACCTGCAGGAATTCTCCAGTAGACTGGCCATAGCGATACACACTGTGCTCAAAGGCCTTCTTCAAGGTGGAGCCTTTTAATTGGACCAGGTCAAAAGTTCCTCCAAAGGGCAACACAGCAGCCAGGTTCTCCCAGGTAATTGTGCCTGAGGGTAGTTGTAGATGACGCAAGAAGGAAAACAGCTTGAGAATAAGCTTACCCCAAGGTGAGCTTCCTTTAGGGTTGGTGGAGACGAGGGCAATAAGAGGCTATGGGAAGGCTATTGGGACAGCATCAGCTGTGTGAGTGCTTCCTGACACTCAGGGAGGGGGTGGATTCAAGAGGCCTCTGGCCGTGCTCTCTACCACTGGGCAAGATGGCAGGCTCTCATAAATGGCTGTGGCTCCAAAGTCACCAGTGCGCTACCCTGGATCTCTGACTTACGGCCGGATCTGCAGTGGGTGTTAAGCATTGCTCAGTTCCTCCAGACAGGCAGTGTGTCCCTGCTACCTGTCCCTGTTTGACCATGCGATGAGCTTGAGGCTTTACACTGAGACTGCCTGGTCTGACAGCATATCAGGGAAGACTGCAAGAGTGTCTTGAATATCTGACTAGTTGGTTTGTTTTACCATCCAAGATCCAGAATGTCTGTAAATGCACTAAAAGAATTTAATCCAGCAGGGTGTTTTTTTCCAGCACAGACCATGGGCAATCTGTCTCTTTCTCTTTCCAGGTATCAAGGAGGAGGCTGTTGGTAATCAGCAATAATTAGTATTTGTGTGTCAGAAGTTTAGATCAAGATTGGGTTCCGTTTACCCTAGCTCTCCACTCTGTGTGTGAACACACATGAGAAGACACAGGCATGTGTGTGCCCTTCTGCTTAGGCACTGGCTTGAGGAGCAGTTAACTGAAAGTGAAGAGACGGACACTGTGGTACATGGATGATAAGAAAGATGAGATGAGGCTGTCCAGGGGCACGGTCAGAGAGAGACACCGAGATGACACCCCAAGCCTGGGAAGCATACCGTTATTCCGCTCGTCAATGGGTGACCGGATGCCACCTCCATTTAGAATGCACATGGACACATGGTTCCAGAACATCTCATCAGAGTGTCTAATGTTGTTGTTAATCTGAAATGGTAGCATGAATTTACATTAGTTATTCTAGACCTTCTTCCTTAGGATCAGTTTTAGAAATTTGGTTAGCTCTACCATGGAAATAAAGTTGCTTCTTCCCAGCTCCTGTGTTCCCATAGTATAATCAGTCAGAACTAGTTTAATGTTCTGAGAAGCAAAAATAAGAAATAGTGGCCAGTCCCATGTCAGGCTCTTAGAAGCAAGCCCTGAGCCCCCATACCTAAGACCTTCTACTCTCAAGCCAGTGGACGTTAGCAGAACTGGCCATTGTGTCAGGCCAGGGTCTCCATGCAGACTGGGCTGCCACGCCTCTCTTCTCGCACCTCTTCCAGGCCCCACAGCTGCTCCTGAAGGCGCGACCTGAAAACTTTTCCACTCCAGACCTCAGGCCAACAAGATAGATCCCTGGCCTCCATGTCAAATTCCCAAGTTGGCAATTTTGGAGGCACAAAGATGGCCTCCTGAAATGGGAAATCCGTTTCCTTCTTTTCTTTTACAAACTATGTGTTTAGTTACAAGAAATAAAACGAATATATTCTCATTTGAAAAAAAATAGTGCAAAAGCAAAAGTTTTCTTAACACTTGCCTCTGCCTCTTAAAAGAGAGGTAAGCACTGCTAACAGCTTGTTCCTTCCAGACCTTTCTCTAAACTTTCCCATACTGGATACTCTTTAGCTACTTCCCCCCCCCCATAGTATTATTCTTTAATATTATGATTTTTAAAATATAATTTATGGTCAAATTGGCTAACACACAGTATTTAAAGTGTCCTCTTGGTTTTGGGGGTAGATTCCCCATGGTTCATCGCTTACATATAATACCCAGTGCTCATCTCAACAAGTGACCTCCTCAATGCCCATCACTCACTTCCCCCTCTCCTCCACCTCCCATCAACCCTGACTGTTCTCTGTATTTGAGTCTCTTATGGTGTGCCTTCCTCCCTCCATGTTTGTAACTTTTTTTTCCCCTTTCCCTTCCTCCATGGTCTTCTGTTAAGTTTCTCAAGATCCACATATGAGTGAAAACATATAGTATATGTCTTTCTCTGACTGACTTATTTCACTCAGCAAAATACTTCAGTTCCATCCATGTTGCTGCAAATGGCATAATTTCAGTCTTTCTCATTGCCAAACGTATTCCATTGTATATATAAACCACATCTTCTTTATCCATTTGTCAGTTGATGGACATTTAGGCTCTTTCCATAATTTGGCTGTTGCTGAAAGTGTCACTATAAACATTGGGGTACATGTGCACCTATAAATCAGCACTCCTGGATCCTCTGGATAAATTCCTAGCAGTGCTATTGCTGGGTCATAGGGAAGTCTTATTTTTAATTTTTTTAAGAGCCTCCACACTGTTTTCCAGAGCAGCTGCACCAGTTTCCCACCAACAGTACAAGAGGGTTCCCTTTTCTCCACATCCTCACCAGCATCTGTTGTTTCCTGAGTTAATTTTAGCCACTCTGACCAGTGTGAGGTGGTATCTCAGTGTGGTTTTGATTTGTACTTCCCTGATAATGAGTGACATTGAACATCTTTTCATGTGTCTGTTGGCCATCTGGATGTCTTCTTTGGAAAAGTGTCTATTCATGTCTTCTGCCCATTTCTTCACTGGATTATTTGTTTTTCAGGTGTGGAGTTTGGTAAGTTCTTTATAGATTTTGATACTAGCCCTTTATCCAATATGTTATTTACAAATATCTTTTCCCATTCCGTCAGTTGCCTTTTAGTTTTGTTGATTATTTCCTTTGCCATGCAGGAGCTTTTTATCTTAATGAGGTCCTAATAGTTCATTTTTGCTTTTAATTCCCTTGCTTTTGGAGACGTGTCAAGCAAGAAACTACTGTGGCTAAGGTCAAAAAGGTTGTTGCCTGCTTTGTCCACTAGGATTTTGATGGTTTCCTGTCTCACATTTAGGTCTTTCATCCATTTTGAGTTTGTTTTTATGTATGGTGTAAGAAAGTGGTCTAGTTTCATTCTTCTGCATGTTGCTGTCCAGCTCTCCCAGCACCATCTGCTAATGTGGCAGTCTTTTTTCCACTGGATACTCTTTCCTGCTTTGTCAAAGATTAGTTTTCCATACACTTGTGGGTCCAATTCTGGGTTCTCTATTCTATTCCATTGGTGTATGTGTCTGTTTTTGTGTCAATACCATCCTGTCTTGATGATGACAGCTTTGTAGTAGAGGCTGAAGTCTGGGATCGTGATGCCTCCCGTTTTGGTTTTCTTTTCCAATATTATTTTGGCTATTCGGGGTCTTTTGTGGCTCCATACAAATTTTAGGATAGTTTGTTCTAGCTTTGAGAAGAATGCTGGTGCAATTTTGATGGGGATTGCATTGAATGTGTAGATTGCTTTGGGTAGTATTGACATTTTAACAATATTTATTATTCCAATCCATAAGCATGGAATGTTTTTCTATTTCTTTGTGTCTTTTCAATTTCCTTCATAAGCTTTCAATATATAGATCTTCTATATCTTTGGTTAGGTTTATTTGTAGGTATTTTATGGTTCTTGGTGCAATTGTGTATGGGATCAGTTTCTTTATTTCTCTTTCTGTTTCATTATTGGTGTATAGAAATGCAAGCGATTTCTGTACATCGATTTTGTACCCTATGACTTTGCTGAATTCATGTATCAGTCCCAGCAGTCTTCTGGATTTTCCATGTAGACATGTCACCTGCAAAAAGTGTCTAGTCGCATCTTTTGTGTGACTGCATAATGCTGAAGAGCCAGCACTGGTCTGACCTTGGTGTGAACATTGTCATTTACTTGGCAGTCAGTGACTGAGAGTGGGTGCGTCAGGCTCTGGGCTCCAGGTATCAGGCACCGGGCCTAGCACAGACAAAAATTAGCCTCCTGGGTGCGGGCTTTCATGGCAGTGCTGAGTCTGGCCTGGGGACCCTGGTTCAGCACAGGCCCTGAGGTGCTGCCAACGGCCAGTCTGCCTGCTGACAGGTACACAGTGGGGTGTCTTCTTGGGTGATCTGTTTAGCCACAGGACTTACTTTAACTGCATGTCATCATTCCTGCTTGTGAAGGCTTTCAGTCACACAAGGCCTTGTTCTCTGGATCCAAGAGGGCAGATCGGTGAGACACTCCAGCCAATTTAGGCCTAAACAGCGTGTTTTATCGACTGTATCTACATTTTCAGAGCAGTAAAGTTTCATGTATTCAGATCATCTAACAAAAGGAAAGCAACATCCAAAATTCAGGCATCCAAGGTGAATACCTATCAATAAAGCTTTCAGTTCATGTAAAGCAATAAAGTGATTGTCAACTGGTCTAGTTCAGGCCCCTTTCCAAGGTGCTCATATGAATCCACCCCACGCTTTTCTTTGAGCATCAATTTTTAAAGACCCTCATTTTGTAACAGGCTGTCCCTCCTTGCGCCCTTCTTCCCTGCCCTGTCCCCTCAGGCACAGGCCCTGCACCCCTGGGGACCACTCACCATGGCATCACAAATCAGGTTGCCCATGTTGCATTCAGTAAAGCGGCATGACTGAGTGGAGCCATCCAGATAGACAATTGTTTTCCCTAATTCCTGAGTAGAATAATTATCTAATTTTATCCTCCATTGGTTAATGTCTGCTTTTATGTTTGGATCTAGAAAAAAGCAAAACAAAAGAAAACAGAAAACAAAAAACATCAGCTCGCTGGTAAGGCAGATCTCACCCTGGCCTAAATTTTGGAGAAGGAATCAAAGATCATTTAACTTACTTGTTGTGACTCTACATTTCTTTACCATATTTGTCTACATTTTAGTTTTGATTGTAAAATTTCCTCAGAAAAATTCTGTTCCTTGGTAATAAGACTAGGAATGGATCTGAATTTAAAGATGCACTGAGTATCCTAACATTAACACCTGAATGAGCACCTGTGGACCCATCTGGGATAGTATTAGTGATGGGGGTGCAGGGAAGAGTGGGGGTGATGAAAGGTCCCCAGGGCAGGTCTACAGGGCCTTCTGAGGTCCCGCTGTGTGGTCCTGGCCTCTGGCTCTGGTTATTGAGAGGGTCTGTGTTGTGGCCCCAGGCTCTGCAGGGCACCCCACTGCCCATCTCTCCCTGGTCCAATCATGGTGAGCAGTGAAAGGCAGGTGAGAGAGGACAGGAGCTGAGTGGCTTTCCTACAGCTGGACAAAGCTTGAAAAGACACAAGAAGCAGTGACATCGTGTCTGATGCTGAGAGGAACTGGGGAAGCAAACGGGATTTGGGGCATTTGAGTGTTTTTTCAATCTTCTTATCCATGAAGAGGGCAAACTTAATTCAATTCTTTAAAGGTATTACAGTCTTGCCCTGAAACATTAACAACAAGAACAAAGTCCAGCCATCATTCACCCACCTTCTGCAATGCTGCTGTTGAGAAGAATGGGATTTCCATGCGAAGCGAGGACATTTCCTTTTTCATCAAACTCAACCTTCAAATAGCCTAAGTATTTGCCAAATGCATAGGCCTGGACCACAGGAACCTTCCGCCCATCATCGGACGTGACTATGAATGGGTACTTCCCAGCCGGCACCTCTTTGGAAGGTGGAGTGCCTAAAATAGAAGAGCCAAAGCTGAGCGAGTCAGTCCTTGTATACAGCGGGCTGCAGGCCAGTGGGCCACTGGCCAGATGACAGGGAATTCTGAATTGATGATGTGCTAGCTGCTGCCCTACAGAGCTGGTCTTTCAGAGCCACGCTCGGGCATCTGCCCCGGTTTCTGAAGGCCCGTTTAGCACATGAATCCTTCCATTTTCAACTCAGCAAGTGTTTGGTAAGCTCTTCCCATGTCCATGGCCCCATGCCTGGTGCAGTGGGGGACACAAAATGCGGTGCTGCCAAGATGATCCTACCTCTACCCTGACCCAGCCTCAGTTCTCAAAAGCCAGCTAGACCAGCCAGGCCACTTCACTTCCCTGTATTTCAGTTTCCTCACCTGTAAAATGGGAGAAATAATGATGCTTATTTCATAGGGCTGTCTAACCTTCCTAGCACACAGATAATAAATGTGTATTTTTTTCCCTTACGAGGTGATGGCAATCTCTAGAAACCCTGGACAATACTCTAGAGCTTAGGATCCTTAGTGGAACATGGGCAGAAATGACAGAGCCTGTCCTCAGGTTTTGCTGCTAAAATCTGAGTTCCTTTCAGAAGGTCACATTCACCCTGGCAGTCAAACAAGCACACACACAACTCACCCAGCCAAACCTCAGACGGGTCTGGTTCTGCTGACTTCTGTCTCAAAGGGGTCCCTGGGACAGCCTGGGAGCCAACCCATCACCCAGCAGAGGCTGAGCAGCTCCCCCCACCACTGCCTCCTGGACAGATACCCTTGACCCATCACTGTTTCTACTCACTCTTCAAACACCCTGACTGGTCCCTCCTACTAGAGGTTTACAGAGGGCCCAGGAAACTTCCGCATGTTGGTTACTCATATGGACAAGTTAGGAGAGCTGGCCGAGAGCCAGGCCCTAAGCATTCCATGAGGCAGTTTCCCTTGCCATCTCCACTTTACAGATGAGAACGTTGATTGTCTTAGGCAATGTGCCCAAGGTGATGTCACAATGGTGCGTGTGTTATGCACAGTGTGGCTGGTATGTGAGGGAGAGCAGACTGAAAGCGGGCTGTGAGGCTGGAGGTTCTGTTCTCTCCACTGGCCCACACAGCCTACGCCTGCTCGTCTCACTAAACCCGGTGTTGCACCTTTGCACCCCAAGCTGTCTCTGGGCTTCTCCTCTCGCCCAAGACAAGCTGGGGCGGATGTTACGAAAGCCCCACTGCTTCTCTGCTCCTATGAAGCAGCCCCCATTCCAGCTCAATACCAGAGAGCAGGAGTGCAGCAAATACTGGCACCTCAGAAGTAGGAAACAGCTGTTGCCCACCTTAAGTTCCCATTTCCTTGCTCCCTCTGGAAAAAAAGAAGAAAAAAGACAAAAGCTTTGGAACTCTACTCTTACAGAAGCACCTGACTAGAGGCCCCTTGCAGGGCTTGCCCCATCTCCATCTGTGTTGTCCAGCCTGATGGGTGACTGGCAGGGGTTGGCTCTAACAGGTATAGATGATCTCACGCATTGCAGAGTAGCAGGGAAGGCGAACACTGGCATCATCCTCATTCTACTCTGTGCTGGTTCCTATCTGGGCAAGCCCGAGCCTGGACCGGGGCGGGTGTGGTAGCCCCGTCTCATCTCCTCACCTGGGGAAAGTTAAGGACAGTAGTTTCTCCTCTGAGCCCAGAGATGCAGGTGCGATTGGGAGGTGCAGTTCCCAACATGTCCACGAGATGGCGGAGAATGCCTCGTCCAAGAGGAAAAAGCACTGTCCGTTTCAGAAAGGACTTTGACAGTTTCCTGGAAACCCCAGAGAAGGGCAAGCCATTTTTTTTTTTCTTTAGCCCTTCTTATTCTGCCTCACAAAGACATAATCAAACAAAATGAGTGTATCGGAGTTTCGAGGCGGATCCGGTCGAATGCCTCATCAAATCAGCATACACTCTCCAAATAGGAGCTTCTAACCCCAGCTCCAGTCTGACAGGGGACATTCTCTGGTTCTGAAAGGCCTTGATGTTCCTTTTGTTAGAACATAAGATGTGTGTCTTCTGCTTCTTAACGGAACTTAATCAGGAACAAGGAGGATCCTTGCAGTGGCTGAGGAAATAGCTGATCCAGTTTGGCTAGTCTCTGTCTCCTCCACAGCCGAGTGCTCTCTGCTTCCCTAACTTACCAACCCTAGAAAACCACTGGCAGAGAAAGCCATCCAGGGCTTAACATTATCCATACTATTCTATTCAGCCAAAGATGCTCATGCTCAAAATATTATTTCCACACGGAGCCACAGATCTGTCTTTAGAAACCCAATTTGTCATCTTGGCAGGAGAGAAATTCTTCACCAGAACTCCATTCTAGCCATCTAGCAAGTAAATAATCTGGGAACCAAACATGGGCAAGCCAAGGAATTGTGAGCTGACATTTAGAGTTAGTAGGTGGGGTTTTTCCTAACTGTGAGAATGTCTAACGGGACCCACCGGGGCTCTGTCCTGGGGGCCTTGGCCACAGCGCTCCCCAGGAATGTGACAGTTCCAAGTACAGACCTGGACAACTGCCCTGCCAGTAGGCAGAAGGGGCCAAGATGGTGGATCATGTGGCAGAGGTGCTAGGGAGCAGGCCATAGTTTTCAGTTGGCTAAATTATTATAGAATGTTTCAAAGCAGTCCTTGCTACAATTTTATTGTGTACAGGGACTGGTGTAAGAACTTCCATGCTTCCTGTGTGGTACAAATATACAACACGATATTAGCCATAAAAAAAGGATGGGATTCTGCCATTTGCAATAACATGGATGGATCTAGAGGGTATTGTGCTAAGTGAAATAAGCTGGACTGAGAAATACCACATGATTTCACTCATACGTGGAATCTAAAAAACAAAACAAATTAACAAACAAGCAGAATCAGACCTATAAATATAGAGAAAGAACTGATGGTTGCCAGTGGGGAGGAGGGTGGGGGTTGGTCAAAACAGGTGAAGGGGAGTGGGAGATACAGGCTTCTGGTTATGACATGGATAAGTCACAGGAATAAAGGGCACAGCATAAGGAACATAATCAATCACATCATAATAGCCTCGTAAGGTGACAGAGGGTACCTACAAGTTGTGGTGAGCACAGCATAATGTATAGAGATGCTGAATCACTACGCTGTGTACTGAAATTAACATAATATTACATGTTAAGTAGACTAAAAAAAAATAGAACTTCCATACTTTTGATGAAAGGACTGGATAAAAGTAATTAGTAATTAGCATATTTCACATCATTGCTTCTAAGGGACTTGAGTCTCTTTTCTAACTTACTTGGAAGTGCTCGGTCTGTCTACTTCTCTACATTTCCTCAGGCAAGCCACACTCCTGGTCGGCATTATCTTGTGCCTGGGTTATTCCAAGGGCCTCCTAACTGGTCTATATGCCTCTTTGCCTCTTTCTAATCCAATCTCCACACAGCAGCCTGAGTGAGTGTTCTAAAACAGAAATATGATCATGTGCTCCCTGGTTTAACGTATCTCCTACCGTCGTAGGTAAAACAGGACAATTTTTGACAAGAATATCATAACCTACATGACGTGGCCCTTTCCTGCCTTGCCAGCTTCATCTAGACCCTCCGTCCTGCACGTCAGCGATCTTAGCTTCTCTCACTCCCAGGCCACGCCTGCCTCCAGAGGGGGTCGATGGAGGGCCACCTGGAGCCAAAGACCTATGTGTGCATTTGTGACATCATTTTGCTTCAATTTAGTCTTCTATAAAATGGAGAAAATAACAATACCAGTCTCCAGGCTTGCTGGGTGGATTACAGAAGTTAATGCAGCCAGGGAAACCGACGCAGGTCATGCTCAATAAAGATGAGTGATCATTATTTACCGACTTAGCTCCTGGATGTCTTTCTGATCTCAGCCCAAACATCAGCTTTTCAAGACAGCACCATGTGATGATACCCCAGCGCTGGTCAGGTCTTCCTATTTGTGCTCTCACAGCATCTGGAACTTCTCCCTTAGGTAGCACGCTTTGTAATTATATATGATAGGATTGATTTGTTTGCATACTTAAAAAGAATCTGATCAGGGTCGATATCCCTTATCAGACAAGTTCCAGGAGAGCAGGAGCTGCTGTGTTTCCTGGGTGTGCCCCGCACTCAATGTTTGCTAAATCACTAAGTTTACGTAGGTCAGCCAACACTTTCCCATGGATCAGACAAGACTTCTCTGCTTTCCCTGTAGTGACCTCCATATGCCGAGGGGGCAGGGTCTGAGTGCCCACCCCTTCTTCCAACTCCCCTCAATTCAATTTTCTCAACTAATGAGCTGAGTGGAGCTTGTAAAACAGAACCAGGGTAGGAAGTCAGGAAAATAGGTTTTGGTGCTGGCTCACTTTCAATGTGGTTTCATGACCTTGAGAGACAGACATTCAACTTAAACTGGGGGCCTAAATTTATCTCCTAAATTTGTAAAACAAGAGATTTGACTAGTGGGTTAAACCAAAAGTGGTTTAATTTTTTTTCTTTTTTTAAGCAATGATATCTTCCGCATGCAGGAAATCGTGAGGCAACACGAGCCACAAAGGAGACTGCTCCTAGTGCATGCTGAGGCGTGCTGGGTGAGTCCAGCTTCAGGCTCCCGGCCATGGGTGCTCTTCAGGGCACACACAGTTTGGTGCTCAGCCAGTCAGGTTTGCTGCTCCGTTGCCTGCCTCTGGTATAGCTACACCAAGCAGCTTCAAGCATCTAAGACCAAGGGCTCTCTCCTGTTTTCCCAGCCAAGAGGTCTCTGGCAACCAGAGGGGTCAGTCACAGTGTCCTCAGCTACCTCTGTCTCTGTATCCAACCTTAACACCATGACACACTAGCTGTCATGTTTCCTTAAGGGAACTCGGTGGGCCACGTAACATTCTCCACATCTGGATGGTGCCCTCTGTTTTGCACATGCTTTGATTTACTGCTCAAATTCTCACTCTTGGACATTCAGTGATGACTGGGAGGTCTGAAAGAGATGATGAGTCACGAGTGGTTCCCAGAGTGGGCACAAAACCCTCATGAAATCCAGTATAGGCTGTTGGCCTGTACCCAGTCTTGGCTGGTTGGAGCAAATAAGGGAGTTGTAGGGTAGGAAAGACGTCACTACAAATTCATTCACTCATTCAACAAACATTTACCAAGCTACAACAAGTGCCCAGCGTTCTGGATCTCTACTGCCCTGCAGGGCCAGGCCCCATGTCTTTGCTTTATCTCCATGAGGTCAGGAGACACTGCTTGATGGAGACAGAGCAGGGAAGGAGTAATGCCCCAGCTGCCTGCCACCCTCTTCTCTTCCCCAGAGGATCTAGCCATCCCTTTGGCCTACTAGCCTTCCAGATACCAGGCTTCCCATTCACTTTTTATATTACAGAACAGGGTTTTATGTAACAAAGTAAAAGGAAAATTGTAACACTGTTTTATCACTAGAGTTTTAACACTATAACTGTTAAAAGGCTTAGATTCATTTGATCTGAAGAGAAACCAGAGTATACTATGGCCCGTTAAAATGCAGAGTCCAAATGAATGGGATGGGGAGAGAGAGGCTGGTTCTCTTCTTAACATGACCTTCTCACAATTTCATTTACGCACAGTGCAGTTTTTGGGAGTAATAACTATTTCTTCCATTTAGTTCCTTTAGAGAAAACATCTCTTCCTTGCAGCTTTCAGATTCTGTAAGCCTAGCTGGCCTCACCCCTTCGCTTCATTTCTGATGTGGGAGCCGTCAGGTAAGCCTGGGGTCAGCTGCGAAGTGCACAGTGGCTGTGCTCAGAAGAACCTGGAATGAGGTTCAACGTTGCAGGGGGAGGAGTTCATGTACTGTTTTGGTCATGCCTCATTTAAAGCTGAGTTTTGAAAAATATGAGCTAGCTACAGTACAATGAAGTTAATTTGATAGGTGGTAACCAGCATTCAAAAAAGTTAGATATCAGAACAGAAAGTATGAGGTGCAATCCGGATGCTTTGTGAAATTTTCTTTCAGGTGCGTGTGCGTGTGCCTGTGCATGTGTGTGCATGTGTGTGTGTTGGGTTCTGTGCAGGGTAAGATGTAAATTTCCAAGGGATGTATTATTTTAATGATATTTTTATTTACTAATCATATTTAAGTTATGCTAGTTCCAAAAGCAATTCAGAGGAGGTTTTATTAAGGCCGTGCAAGTTTATTTATTTTTTTAAATATATTTTTTAATATTTTATTTATTTTTAATACAGAGAGAGAGCATGAGAGGGGGAGGGGCAGAGAGAGAAGGAGACACAGAATCGGAAGCAGGCTCCAGGCTCTGAGCTAGCTGTCAGCACAGAGCCTGACGTGGGGCTCGAACCCATGAAGGTGAGATCTGACCTAAGCTGAAGCCGGAGGCTTAACCGACTGAGCCACCCAGGCGCCCCCGTGCAAGTTTATTTAAACAGGCAAATATGCTTCATCCCCTCCTGTGTCCTGGAGTTACCCTCAACTGTTAGGTGTGTCCCTCAAAATCAAGAGTATCAGAGTTGGATATTTTCATGAGAACAAGTTTCATCTGACTAAGCAATCATGAAATGTGAAATAAATGACTAAGACTACAGAGGCAGATTTTTTCAGAGCCTGTAATTATCTACTTCAAGATTTATGTATAAACAAATTATGATATATATCCCCAAATCCTTCTTTCATCCAGTCATTCATTATTAACTAAATTCGTCTACTTAGCAAAAGGCATGTATTGTTTTGCAGGACTTGGTTGGCTGGAACGAAGTTACAGGGACAAAGGACAGGCTGCAGCGTTGATGGGAAGCCAGGCATGATCACCGGACCTTTCAGGTCAGTCGGGGCACGCTGATCGATGGCCACACACCAAGGCTACGGATGACCCAGTTGTGCTGTTGTGCTGTAGGATGGTGTACGAGCAAGTCATGAGGAACATGGGAACGACTTTAGCACCTTAAAGGAGGGGTAGAGCCCTCGGACTGTTTATGCTCTGTTTCAGTCATATTTCATTTGGAGCTGAGTTTTTCAAAATATGAGTCACCTACCATATGAGGAAATTAATTTAATGGGTGGTAACTGACACTTAAAAAATGAAACAGTAGGACAGAATATATCAGAGTACATTCCAGGTTCTTTGTGAAAGTTTTCTCTGTGTGTGTGTGTGTGTGTGTGTGTGTGTGTGTGTGAGTGTGTATTTGTGAGTGTGTACAATGCCTTTCTTACTATGGTTCAAAGCCAGTGCAGTGTGAAACCACTACTCCCCAGGACTAAGTGGGTGAGGCAGACATCTAGGTCCAACTGTGTTCCAGACATTGCCTCAGAAAAAAGCCGAGAAAAGGCTCCAAGGGAGGGTTTTTCACAGATCTCCTCCAGAGAGTTGGGGCATAACTGAAATAAGGACAGCTCAAGTACTAGGCCTTGGCCTGAGGGGCCTCAGCCACACCTGTTCATTACATACGTCAAGTCATAATGACCGTTTATAATAGGGCTGTTTCCATCCTCACTCTGCAGATGAGGAGATCAGACAGAGACTGGCTCCTGTCACCAGTCAGTGGGGCAGCCAGCACGACACCAGTCTGCACTTCTACCCAGCGGTGCCCCCGACTTACTCTGATGGGATTTTACCTGGTCTGGTGCTCTCAGCCCATCTAACTCCCCTGGAGTTACTTAAATGGCTTCCAGAGGTTTGACTGCAACACTGCTCACACTAAGAAATTCACATCACCACCACGGCCACTGTCCTTGTCACACTTATATCCTGTGTGCTGTGCACTTGGGAGCTGTCCTCACTGTCTCACATGCATCTTTTTCCATGAACAATATATGTTCATATGAATACTGTTAAATGCCTAACCTATTTTAGTTTAGTCTGTTAAAAGAACTTTTTTTAACTCACTACATTTATATCACAACTACTAATGGGTGTAATCAAGTTTGAAATTTTTCTCTAGCCTGTGTCTACCAAGAGATAAAATACTTATGAAGGAACTAGATTAGTAAGGAATTGGTTATGTGGATACCTGCATCCTTTTTATTTTATTTTATTTTATTTGAGAGAGAAAGAGAGAGAGGGAGGGAGGGAGGGAGGGAGGGAGGGAGGGAGGAGCAAGCATGTGAGAGGGGCAGAGGAAGAGAGAGAGTGTTAAGCGGGCTTACTCCCACAACCTTGGGATCAGGACCTAAGCTGAAATCAAGAGTTAACCAGCTGAGCCTCAGGAGCCCGCAGCACTGCATGAAGTAGTTGCCCAGGGTCACCATTCTGACTGGTGTGTTTTCACTGGTGGGCAGCCTCGACACCACCGCACTCCAGAACACAGCTATTTATACTTTACAAAGTGTCTTCCCATGAATACATATACCATCTAACATCATTCTCACAACAACGTGGCACTTTGAACATTATCCCCATTTTGAAACAAAAGGGTGAGTGACCTGCTCAAGGTCTCTGATGTGAGTCAGGAAGGAAGACTTCTGACCCTATATTGTATTTCTTTTCTTTCTTTCTTTCTTTTTTTCTCATAATTTGTTTCTTTTTCTGATTGCAAAAGCAACATGCATTCGTTACTTGAAAATACTGAGAAGTGCTAAAAAGAAAGTAAAAATTACCTGTATGCTCTTTTTAGTGATAACCCCTTTTAATATTTGGGTATTTTTTTGTACTGTTTAGGGTACTTTAAAATTTTGCTCTTATAAAAATAGGATCACCTTAGATAGCCCACACAGAGATGGCCAAAGCAGCAACCTCTTCAAGGAGGGGGTTGTGTCTGTCCCCCCAAGCCTGCCTCCTTCGCTGATGAAAGTCCGTTCCCAGCCAGGCCTCCTCCTCTTCTTCCTGTTCTGGAAAGTACTTCAACACCCCAGGTGGTAGGGGCAGCCAGGGGGCATGGAGGAAAGGCTTATGGAGCCAGACTAAGTTCAGGGACATTATAAGTTCCAAATAGAAGGAAAAAAGAGGTTTTCTAACTAAAACTACCTAACACTAAGGAGAGAGAAAGAGGGAGGAAGGTGGGGGGAGAGGGCATGCTTTCAAGAGCAACAGTGCCTATCGCTTCCCGGACGCTCAGAGTCCTGAGTCCGATGCACCGTAGAGTTAGGACTAGCATGCAGAGTTCCTTCCGGCTCCTGCTCATGAGCCTACAAATCAAATCCTGTCACCTTGATCTATGAAGGCCTTATTTACATTATTTTGTTTACACTTAAACTTTTTTATATGACATGTCACTCTTTGATATAAACTGACTTCTGGCTGTGGCTAAGTAATCTTTTTATGTTACATATATAGTTTATTTTACTTTAAGAAAAATTTAAAGTTTACTTATTTTTGAGAGAGAGAGAAACAGAGTGTGAGTAGGGGAGGGGCAGAAAGAGAGGCAGAAAAAAACCAAAATAAACCCCAAAACATAGAATCTGAAGCAGGCTTCAGGCCCTGAGCTGTCAGCACAGAGCCTGATTTGGAGCTCCAACCCATGAACTTCGAGATCATGACCTGAGCTGAAGTCAGACGTTTAACCAACTGAGCCACCCAGAAACATGTATATTTTATACATATATTTTAGAGGTGCCTGGGTGGCTCAGTCAGTTGAGCGTCCGACTTTGGCTCAGGTCATGATCTCATGGTCCATGAGTTCGAGCCCCACGTCAGCCTCTGTGCTGACAGCTCAGAGCCTGGAGCCTGCTTTGGATTCTGTGTCTCCCTCTCTCTCTGCTCATACTCTGTCTCTTTCTCAAAAGTAAATAAATGTTAAAAAAACCAAATATATATTTATAATATACATAAGTAAATGGAATTAACATAATCATTAAACCAATAAATTATTCTTAATAACATCTCTGAATATAAGATTACACATACACACTATAAAAATATACATAATATATATATGATATGTTAAATTTTAGTAAAAATAATAATGGCAAAGAGACAACATAAGTTATCTAGACGTCCTGGCCAGCATGCTGCTTCTGGAACAATTACCTGTATAAAGAAATGTGTTAGAGTGTCCTCCTACCACGATATCCACGCCCTTCACCTTCTGAGCGATGAGTTTATCCATTTCAAAACCAGAGTGTCCCAGTGCAATGATTTTGTTCACATTTAGAGTTTTTAGTTTATCTACTTCAGGTTGCAACGCAGCGATTTCATCTTCAAATATTAAATTCGTGCCTAAGGAACAAAGTAAGTAAAATGCACATTTATTAATAATTTTTATTGTATTTCTTATTACACATACTAGCACATGGATTCAAATCACCTTAATCTACCAAAGCTCTTAAATTACTAAAAACAAACCATATTTATAAATTAATTTTAAAATCCCTAAAATGCCAATAAAAATTCATGTCAATATCTTTAGTTCCATTCACTTAATGTTGTATTAGCTTAAGGTTGTGAATGAGACCACGTTGCTCTAATTCAATTTCAAGCTATGAGGAGGCTTCAGATCTGGAAACCCATCTAAAAAAAATCTGCTGTCGCCTGAGCACATGAGCATGTTGTGCTATACATGTCAAGTCATTACAGTATCGACACACCTTAAATGTGTAAGTGCTCTTTGTTGGTTGTATCTCAATAAAACTGAACGTGGGGTGGGGGAGCCTGAATGAGTAACTCTACGGCTTTGTTTCCAAATTCAGGATAATCAGTCTTCAAACTTAAAACTCTGTCAGCAATTAGTCCTTGAATGTCAATCTAACACACCAATTGGCAACTGTCTTGTTCATTTGGTAAGGTCAACACTACAGTAGTACTGAGCTCTGCATCAGACGGCGATCAGCCAGACACTGCTGGCTCTGGGGTGTGGACATTCTTCTCCGGCCACCTACCCCCTCTTATAGTAGTAACGGGGCTTGCACCCAAGGGACAGGCTGGCGAGTGTGGGTGTGACTGTGCAGACCCACACTCTGAAAATTAGCAACTCACACGTGCCATGTCGGACTGGTAGTGCGGTCACTAACACACAGGCGACATTTAAGCATCAGGGATTGTAACAGCTTTGCCACCACTGTCTGCCATGAAAACATCAAGAATAATCTACTTCTTGCTGATCACCTCAAGAAGTCCAGGGCTCCCTGGTCACTCCTCAGTGCCATGTCACTTTCTCTGTGAGTTCCCTGAGCCTCCCTTTAAATTGACAAGGTGTGTCATCCCCCATGCCACACCTGCCACTCCCCTACTACTTAGCACTTACCGCCTCTGAAACACCAAATATCTAACACATTTATTTGCCATTTGCCCACTAAACCTGTAAACTCAGTAGGCAGAGATTTTTTTGTTGTCGTTGGTAAGCAGCCCTGGTGCCTGCACATAGGCACTCAGAGGAAAAAAAGAAAGAATGAATGAATATTGAGACCTTTTGAGAACACTACCATCCTCTGAGATGTTACAGTTTGGCTGTAACTAGTTTTTGGATGAAGTTCAGAGAAATGCCTCTGAGGACAAAGAAATGTATTCTTCTAACAATCAGGAGCCTCTGGGGATCAGTCACCACACATAAAAAAGCATGGGATATGTTTCAGGATATCTTGGGGGGAGTTGTAGGAATTCTAGCTAAAATAAATTAAATGTGCTAGAAATACCAATTAAACCTGTGGGCACCCAGGAGGCAGGACTGGAGGGATGGGGCTGGATCAGGAGCCGGAAGTCTGTAGGACCCATGCACTGGGCCTGTGCTCTTCATGGGGAAGCAAGTATCCCCAGAAGTACTGTTCTACCCGCCAAGCCTCCCCCGTGTCCCAGCGCTGAGATCAGTTCCAACACAATCCAGCCTTTCTCTCCCGGGAACTGCTATGAGCGCATCATCCCTTCAGATCCCCTCTGTCCTAACCAAGTAAAGGGCTAATATGGGGTGCTATCAGAATCCCAGCAAATGGGGACTGACTTCTGGAGCCCTGTGTCTCTACACCAACAGCCTCTCCTTTCCTATTGGTAACTATGCAAGAAGGGATAACCTTCCCTTCCCATCATGCCTGAGCTCCTTGATTAGTCATTCAGGAGGCCCTATAATCCAGTTCTCACCCAATTTTTTGCTTTCCCTGCTTGGAACCTGTGTTCCATGAAACTGAGCTATGTGCTCTTTTGTGATTGTGGCCCCTATACTTCTCTGCTCCCATGTGTTCATTCTGGCAACATTTGTTGAGAATTTCCCATATGCTGGATATGGTACAAAACGTGGAGGAATGAATGAGACAGGTAAGGTCCCTTGCCCTCATGAGGCTTGTGTCCTAGCAAGTGACCTCACCACTGGAATGCCCTTTGCCACAGGATGCTTTTGTGTGCCCTTGAGGGGGCCAAGGAGGTTCTTCAAGTCCATGGGAACTTCAAGCTGGTCACTCACCCCCTGCTCCTAAAAAATGTTGCTCCACTCCCTGACTTTGTTAACTCTCTATGGCATTTAATTATATATTTTAAATGAGCTCAAAAATCAGTGGATAGAATTGAAATTATAGAGACACATAATTATTCAGTTATTCAGGTCCACATCTTTATCCAAGGATATTGGGTTCTGGATGTTGACTCAGAAGAGACCCAGACTCTGTCCTCAGCTGTTCAGGCCAGCACAGGAAGCTGACAGGAAGAGACAAGCAGGGAGGTGTTTGCTGTGGGGGCTGGGGACCTAGAGCAGGAGTGTTCAACCTGATAGGAACAAGGAGCAAGGGCAGCAGACACTGGGCCATGTCACCCTAGGCGTACCGACCCTGGCGATTGCTCTGTTAGCGGTCATGTGGCCCGTTCACTCTGCAATCCCCACACGGTCCTCTTTGCAGAAAAACCCTGGGAGGCCCAAAGCACAGCACCCTTCAGCCCCGGGGAGGTCAGATCACCAGAGCGGGAAGCAGCAGCCTGCTGGCCTGCCATACGCAGAATGAGGGCGAGGGCTGTGGTCGGCTGGGTGGGGTGCAGAGCAGGCAACACTGTCGGGTCCCACAGGTGGGACCACACACTTCTTAGAAGAGCGCTTCTGAAACATGTTGAAAGCTGGTGATTCATCCTGTCCACAACTGCCCCCCGGCTCCACAATGACCTCAAAAACAGCTATTTATTGATTGTGTGTCACATAGTATGCATAGGTTTGGTCAACTGTGGGACAGATGCCTGCCTGCCACCCACAGTGCCTGAGGATCCCCACCTCCCCTACTGGTGGAGGAGAGAAGGCCTGTGCCTGCCGGGCCTCAGGCTGGCCTCCTGACTCTCCCCTCAGAGCACAGCCAAGCTGCTCCGCGCCAAGCAGGGCTGACCTTGGTGTTGTTTCCAGCGGCCTGGACCTATTGTAACAACAACCATAAATACATCATTTTTTAAATTGTTAAATGATAGGAAGTCCTTTATCAGTTTCATTCTTAATGAAAACCCTTGTTTCTGGATAATACCAGCTCCTAGTTATCCTTCTCTTCTTTCTCCCTTTCTTTCTCTCTCTCTTCCTTCCTTTCATTTTTTTTTTTTTTAATGCTATGTTCACCTCAAGGTAGCTACTGACTGGCACTATGCAATGTTACTACAATACCACTAACTTCCCTATGCTGTATCTTTTATTCCTGTTAGTTTCCTTTTTTTTCTTCAAATATGAGAAGAAAATTGGTTTGTATAATTTAGAAAAAAATGTCATTTTTGTTCTTACTGCCAAAGTGTTTTTGGTGAAAGTGTTCCTGTAAAAGTGGCTCAAAAATGTTTCCTTTTTTTGAAGTAACCATTTTTTAAAGTTTATTTATTTATCTTGAGAGAGAGTGCACGAAGCAGGGTGGGGGGGGCAGAGAGAGACAGAGAGGGAGAGAGAGAGAATACCAAGAAGGCTCCATGGTGTCAGTGCAGAGGTCAATGCAGGGCTCGAACTCATGAACTATGAGATCATGACCTGAGCAAAATCAAGAATCATTGCTTACATGACCAAGCCACTCATGTGCCCTTAAAAATGTTTCTTGAATGACTTTAGGATTATATATGTACACATACAAATATATATACTATATGAAATATAGCATATATAAAATATTTGTACTAGGATATATATACCATAAGACCTTTCAAGGATATGTATTTCTCAAAAAATCGGATACAACACGTCATTAAATAGTGAAAAGGGAAAATGGAGAGTTAACTGGACATAGTAATGATACTAGAAAAGAAAAGGTAAGGTACATCGAGGTAACGCCCTTAGCTCTGGGCTCTTTGGCTCTACAGGAAATAGGGCAGCGAATTACACGGTTTTCATTCTCTAGTAACTCACTCTGTAATGTTTAGTGCTGGATGTAAATGGCTTTCTTGTCCAATTTTGAATGCACTGAATTAAAGATACTGTGTATGTCAACAAAGAAGTTCATTGAACAAAACAGCAATGTCTATAAGACATAATTTAGAACAACGTGGAAGCCACCAGACTGGTTTTATCAATGTTAAGCTAACATTTGCCCAACATGGCATGCTGTTCTTATTTTTGCCTACTGCCCACACAAAGAAAGCCAAGCTCTGACTTAACACATCTATTTGCAAGCAACAAGTGCTATAAAAGTTGAAAATACCTGGATTGGAGAGATAAGGGGTTTCTTTTGAAGTATATCCAACAATTCCCACAAGTTCATCACCAACAGTAAGAATTTTATATGGCAAATAAAGTCCTGATATTTGAGATGCTAGTGGCCCCTTGGCTTTAATATTTGCACTCAGAATTGGAAATCTGGCTCCTCTGAGGAGTGGATCAATCAGTCCTTCTACACCATTATCAAATTCGTGATTTCCCAGTGCCTAGTAGAAAGGGAAAAGAGAACAAGATTAGGTAGTCTGGAATTTCTGACAAAAACAAAAACACACTGTAAAGAGTATTACATTAGCCCCGTGGCTCCCCAACATGATAGGGCTCTCGGGGGCCGACGGCATGACCTCTGTCATCCTCATACTATGAGATTTTACTCAGTGACCCACTCAGATTTTACTCAGTGGTTGGGCTGATGGACACACAGACCATCAGGCTCATTTGAGAACTGCTTTCCAGGTCCCACAGCACCTACTGAAGGTGGCACCAGTGCATGTAAGAGTCACCTGCAATGCTGTCCCTACTGTCCCCAGATCTGGGGCAAGTTGGAGAATCTGCCATTTCCTATGCTCTGTCCAGACTTTTCAGGTTGGTTTCTCTCATAAACCCACATCTCAACCCACCAGCGCAAATGTCCCAATAGCCCATCTGCTGGGAGAACCATTAAAAGGTCAACAGGACTTTACCAAAAGGTGACTGGAAATGTATTGTTAGTAGAGACGCCAGTAACCTCTCCTCCTGTGTCCGCATCTCCCTGGTCATTACTCCTTTATGTTCCCACCACTATGTTTTTCCAAGGACCATGTGGTCCTCTAATTCTTTGGGGGGAAATGAAGATCTCCAAGGGTAACAGGAGATGGCATTCTCTGCATTTTGCAGGGGGGGCACGAGTTTCCTCCTCTGGGCAGCTCTGGGCCGCTGTGGGTTTCATTCCCAGCAGCTTTGCGTACCAGGAAGACTGAATAGTGAAATGTTCACCGACCTTCAGGGCATTGTTGACACACGTGGAGCACAGGGCTTGGCAGGGAGCTGGCCTGGTTTACAGATGGCCTTGCCTCCCACCTTCTTTGCTCTCTTCTGCTCCTCAAGGCTCTGGGATTGGCTACTGGGTGCAAAACAAACCCTTTTACATCTGGCAGCTTCCCCCACAGTAATACTGACCAAACACGCATTCCAGCCACCTTCGTGAAAGTCCCTCTACCCCTTTCTCCCTTGGCCTCCTAGCATAAGCTCATGGCACCTTCCTTCCTTCGCTGGCTGCAAGGCGGTTTTGCTAACTTAGCACTTAACCAGTGAATCTCAGACTTTCCCGATGGCACACCTGATTTTGTTTCATTTTGCTGTTCGTCTGGGAATAGGACTGGAAGTGCTGACTGACGACCTCTCAACCCAGGGTAGGGCCCTCCTGAATCCTCTTGCAGGCCCCACTCCCCTCTTTCCCCGCACACTGCACACTCCCATGGAGTGTCCAGCATGTCTGGGAAGTGGCTCCCTGAGCCATCACGTCCTGCTGTCCTCACCCTGCTCAGTGCCGCAGCCCTTCCTCCAGTCACACTGGCGCCCCTTTGAACATCTGTGACTCAAAGAATTGTGTGTGTTTATGTCCTCATGCATATATTTATAGAGACAAAGCAACACAGTGTCTTCACATTCCCACACACCTGTCTCCCTGATGAAAGTCAGAGTTTCTGAATTTGCCTCCCCCCACCACTGAGTGTCCATTTTTATTTTTTCCTCTTCACTAATTCTCTTTTAAAGGCTGACCTAAGTCTTAAAGGACCTTCCAGCCTTGGGTAATCATCTTTTTATCTTCTCTTTATTATTTTTTAACGTTTATTTATTTATTTATGTATTTATGTATTTATTTATTTATTTTTGAGAGACAGAGAGAGACAGCGTGAGCAGGAGAGGGTCAGAGAGAGGGAGATACAGAATCTGAAGCAGGCTCTAGTCTCTGAGCTGTCAGCACAGAGCCCAATGCAGGGCTCGAACCCACGAACCGTGAGATCATGACCTGAGCTAAAGCCGGACGCTTAACCGACTGAGCCACCCAGGCTTCCCTGCTTATTTATTTTTGAGAGAGAGACAGAGTGCAAGCATGGAAGGGACAGAGAGAGAGAAAGAGAGAAAAAGAGAAAGAAAGAGAGAAAGAGAGAAAGAGAGAGAGAGAGAGAGAGAGAGAGAGAGAGAGAGAGAGAGAGAGAGAGAGGGAGAGAATTCAAAGCAGTCTCCAGGCTCTGAGCTGTCAGCATAGAGTCCGACATGGGGCTCAAACCCACAAACCATTGCAAGATCATGACCTGAGCTGAAGTCAGATGCCTAACTAACTGAGTCACCCAGGTGCCCCCTTCTTATCTTCTCTTTAGAACATCATGATTTCTTTCTGTGGTGAAATCAGTCTCTCTTATGAGATTACAATTAACTATCTTGCTTAACTGTAAAGTCTTAAAAAGTGAATATTTCTATTGTTCTTTGTGGAAGATTACCCAATGTGTCAGCCACCTTGCAGTTTACCAACAGCATCATATTGTTACCATTTGGCAATACCTGGAGTTACCTTTTTCATTTATTTGTTACTTTGTGTGATGTCTCCTCCCCTGACTTGAGTGTAACACCCTGAAAATGGAAACGTTGGCTGTCTTTTCTTCACATCTCTGTGGGGAGAGGTGCCCTGATCTGGGTGCTCAGTACAATGTGTGGACCGGCTCAATGACCGTATTCACATTCACATATTCCACTCCAAAGTGAACATCTGCAGTCCTGATGTTCCCCCTGACCTTCAGCTCTCTATGTCCAACTGCCACCTGACCACTTCCCTCCCAGGACTCACAAGCACCCACATTGTCATGTTCAAAGCCCCTTCCTCCAGGAGTCCTCATGTTGGTCCAAGCTGCCATCACCATCCTGCCAATAAATGAACAAGTAAATAAATAATTGGCAGGGGAGGAGGAAAAGTGACAAAATTAATTCCCAAGGCTGGGCCTGTTGCTGATTGCCTCCAGCAGCCTCCTCCATGTAACCTAGAATTTTGTACTAGCATCATCATGTCTTGTGTGTGCTGCAATGAGAAACTGCAGTCTCTCTGGCCTCTAGTACCAAACTGGCAGAGTTCTGTTTTGGAAGCTTCTGATGAATGGTCACAGCAGGCATAGAATGGTAATTTTAATAGGAAAGTTGGTCATAGAAGGCAAGGAAGCTGCAAATCCCTGGGAGCTGAGAAAGCCTCACAGGCCAGGAATCTGTTAGGCATCACCTCACACAAAGCCTGCATTCTTAACTGGGCAGCAGTTCCCAAAATAAAGCTGTGAAGAGGCCACAGTGACCCAGTTCTGACAAGCTCCTGGTGTAGCATCCTTGTCAGATTCTACCTCAGCAGAGTTTTTATTCCAAGTGTTACGAGAAAATATAGATTTTTTTCCTAAGATTTGAAACGACCCCTTCCCCTCTCCATTTCAGGCTCCCCTGGCCTGAAGCTAGGCAAGGTAGGTGACAGACACTGAATATGTGCCCATGGGATAGGCCCAGTGGCCCAGAGGCCTGTTTCCCTTTCCTGTTTCTTGTTTTAGGGGACACTGTATGGAGCTGTCTGACAGTGGTCTGGTGGTCACTGCCCTTTCTCCTCCGCCCTCCCCATGGTTCCCCACTCCTCCCTATCTGCTGGCCATTGAGGAGGTCCCTCCAGGTGGATGACCAGCAGAAAAGGACACTTATTTCTGGTAAGCCTTTGAGTGAGACACTTATGAGGATGCACCTGGTCCTGGGGTTAGGAGAGATCCTTTACAACTGCCAAGAAACATGCAGAGAGGCAAGGAGATGCCTGGGCAGCCTTCTCCTCGTCCCCCTAGCTTCCCACTCGTGGCCAACCAGCCATGATACCTGTTGCTTCTGCTCATACACCATCCTCTCTCAGGTGGTCTTCTTCACCACATTTCTACTGCCCCCTCCACATCCTCACTTCTCACCCACACCTTTCTGGAGTCTTCAAGTCAGCCTCCTGGCCACCAATCTCACACACCTTCTGCCACTGCAGGCCACCAGAATGCACTTCTGAAAACGTGCATGCAATTGCTTCTAGCCCCTGCTTTGAGTCCCTCCAAGGCCTCTTACATCCCACTGAAATCACAGTCCTGACTCCTTAGACACCATACAAGCCCCTTCCTATCTCCCTGAGCTGGTTCATTTCTTCTGCCAGACTGCAGGTGCCCTCAGTTCCAGGAACGCTAAACCACCCACATGTAATGAGGTGCCTCAGATGCAGGTCAAGTGTGATCTCCCTGTGAAGACTTCCATGGCGCCTCCACTGTAGACACGCGCTCTGACCTTCCTTGCATGCATAGCTCTGACAACACATGGCCTTGCTGCAGTCGTCTGCTCACACATCTTTCTCCCAGAGACAAGGGTGGCATCAACTATCCCCATATCCTTGGTGATGCCAGATGAATACCTGGCACCAGTGCCCAGCATGTGTTTACTGAATGGATGATAAAACCACCCACTCCACCTGTCCATTTAAACGGGCTCCAACTTACTCTCTGATTTGGTATGTGAGCCATTAAAACTTTTCAGAACAAGGCAGGATTTTTTAAAAACTTGGTTAAAGTAGTTACATAACATTTTGTGAAGCGAGAGAAATCATGTTGCTTGGAAGCTTAGTCAACTGCATCACTGCTCCTGCTGACCCTCTTGGGGCAACTGGCGTGGTTCTCTTGTTTTCATATTCTGTGTTTTGTTTTGTTTTGTTTTAGTGTGTGTGTGTGTGTGTGTGTGTGTGTGTGTGTGTATGTGTGTTAGTTTGCTTTTACTTATTTTTTGAGAGATAGAGAGTAAGCAGGGGAGGGGCAAAGAGAGGGAAACACAATCCCAAGCAGGCTCCTCACTGTCAGTGCAGAGCCCTATGTGGCGCTATAACTCACAAACCATATGATCACAATCTGAGCCGGTCGCTCATCCAACTGACCTACCCAGGTGCCCTTCATTTTCTGTGTTTTAAATTTAGATTTCCACTAAAATCTTACTGACCTTTGTGAATGAAGCAGATTTTTTTTTAAAGTTGGTTGAACTGTTCTGTGTCTTATGTGTGTACATGAGAACATTATATAGAGTTCATAATGACAGGGAGAAAAATGGAACTTTTCAGAGTCTCTTTCTATTGGAAATCTGCTAAGATATCCAATTATCAAAG
Organism: Suricata suricatta; assembly: GCF_006229205.1. Classification (NCBI taxonomy): domain Eukaryota; kingdom Metazoa; phylum Chordata; class Mammalia; order Carnivora; family Herpestidae; genus Suricata; species Suricata suricatta. The sequence continues at coordinate 73,637,104 of NC_043706.1, read as the reverse complement.
GATGCGTATGTCTGAATTAGAAAGGGCACATTTCAGAGCCTCAGTTTTGTTCAGAGGAGACTGTAAAATTTTTTTTATTCATTATGTTCATGTTTATTGTTACACAACTTCAGGATATTGACAGAAATGCCCACCCACCATTAACAGACTCAGTCTTAAATGCATTAAGATCTTTGGGAAGTCATTTCTCACGTAAAGTTTGAACCCTCCTTTTTAAGTGGCCTCTATTGTAATAATCACATGATCTATGGCCTATGTCATTACAACCTACCTAAGCTCAGTGTTCTATGCTCCATCTCCATATAAATATGAACCATTATCCAACAGCAAGTAAAAGTATTCCTTAGGCCTATAGGCATTTTAGATTATATATGGTGATGTTGACATGAAAACGAAGTGTTAATTTACTTTGATCAAAATTCTTACATTATCCAGGCATTTCACTACAACACACTGAATGTTTTCACAAGTGTCTGAACTCCTCATAGATTATTATGTCATGTCAGCAGAGAGAGAGAGAGAGAGAGAGAGAGGGAGGATCCTTTTGGAATTTGAAGACATTCTCCTATTCCTGCCACTTTCCTTCCTCCCAATGCTCAACCCAATCTTTGTTGAAGCCAATTTTTTAAAAATAGTTTATTGTCAAATTGGTTTCCATTACAACACCCAGTGCTCTTCCCCACAAGTGCCCTCCTCCATCACCTCCACCTCTTTTCCTCCCTTCCCCTTCAGCCCTCAGTTCGTTTTCAGTATTCAATAGTCTCTCAAGTTTTGTGCAGAGGAGACTGTAAAAATTAACAAGGATTTGACATAAGGGAAATCTCAAGAAAAAGTTTTTTAAGGACAAAAAATATGACAGAAAGAAATGTTAATAGTTAAGACCTTCATGCTACATGGACTGGCGCTGTTCACATATTAACTTATTTAATCCTTATAATGCTATTATGTAGGTGCTATTATTTGCCCTTTTCATAGATGGGGAAACTGAGGCACAGGGCTCTCAAAGCTGAGGTTTGAACAAAGGTAGTGAGGCTTAAGCATCCAGGGCCCTTAACCATTCTGTCAAACTGCCACTAAGAAGGGTATCATTCAACTGGTTTCTTACAGCGTTATAGAGTGCCAAGTACCAGTGCCCCAGTAAGTCCTTGTCCTCAGGAAGCTGAGAAGACAGATGGGGAGCGGGCAGGACGTGAGCACATCCATCCATGCATCCATCCATGCACATGTAAGACATGTGGCAACCACAGACAGGGGTGTTTGTGAAACAGCCCAGCAAAGACATGGGCACATGCTGCCCACTCAGAACCAAAGGGGCTCAGAGTGGGAGCTCTGCCTCTCTGGCACTGGCTGGGGGAAGCTCAGAGGCAAATGGCATCAACTGTATAAACAAGTGAGGCAACCAACACATGGGGGCAGAAGTAGTCAAATGTTCTAATGAAGACAAGAGCTTAAACATGATGTTAGAAGAAAAAGGAAGGAGATAACTGATTTAAGGGCAGTGCAGTAAGCATGATACAGAGGAAGAGAATTTGTTTTAATCCACACAAATCCATTGTTATAATGTCAAAAAGCCATTTGTCAGAAATCTACAACATCTGTATTCAGCTGGTCACTGACACACTAGCTCGTCTCATTAAGGACTGGAGGCCGCAGCACACCTTATACTCCAAGGATTAAGGGGAGAGCCTGACCTATTACACATTGGGGCTTAGTTGCCAATCACTCAGGGAGACCCAACAAAGACTTGAAGAGGAGAGGATTACAAATTCGGTTTGGTTTAGTTGTGACATTTCTGGAGTTGTGGACCATTTCCAGTGCTGGGTTGTGCTCTCCCCGACCCCTTAGCAATGGGCCAGGGTATGAGGGTCCTGGCAGGTGAATGTGGCCTCTGACTAAATGACAGAAAGGATCTCGGGCCTCAGCCCAGCTCACATGCACTTCAATGTTTGTTGACTGAATTTACAGGTACTGAACAGAGAGCATTTCACATTTCCCATATAAGATGGAAACATTTACAAACTCTCTATGTGCAAAATACATGTATCAGTGTTACATTTAGAATTACCTACTCAACTGATTGGGTTCCACGCAGGTTTAACTATATCTCTGAGGAGCTAGAGGATTCCAACTAATGTGTGGATTATATATGGAATCAATTATTCAAGGGAGGAGAAAGAGATGTCCAGAGAATTTTAAAATTCTAGTTATGTGGTTAAAGAATATAGACAGAAGGAGTTCACACAGTATTCAGATGTATCTGTTACTGAAGCACAGAAAGCTTCCAGCTCAATGTGTTATCTGTTTTTTTTTCTCCCCAATTTTCAGTTGGGTAAACACAGAGGCCAGAACAAGGACAAGATGAGCTAAGAAACCGCCTTTGCTTCCTCCCTTGGTGTTTGAGGCGGTCTCACCCAGACCAGCTCTGGTGTAGAATTCACTCTGGAAGAGAGGAAGTAAAAAGGCCATGACCACAGCCACAGGAGCGGGTGGGGGCCATTGACATCGCTGAGGCTTGGGGATCCACAACTTGGTTACCCAGACACTCAAAACTTCTGAGGTCTGGGCTCTAGGAATAGCTACTAACTCACCCCCAACCATTGCCACCAGTATACCTCTTTCAAGCTTTCCAAATTAGCACTGCTAATTTGTCTTCCTTGAACATGGGTTTGCTATTGAAGGTAAAGTAAATCTGAGAGTTTATTTGATGTGAGAGACTTTGTAAGCACCAGAATATAAGGTGACCTCCCCTTGCTTAGGGATTGGTGTTCTGTGGAGAAGAGGAATCACGGCCACCATCCACGTGGGTATCTATGACACATAAATGAAGGCCTGATGGTGTGTCTTCTGCAGACCAGATTTTGATTCCTAAACTCCCATGCTCAGGTGTTAGAATTTCAGTCATTTTTGCTTTGTGTTGCTTATGCTCCGCCTTTATAGGGAGGCTTGCCCAGCCTCTCTGTGTGTTCAAAAAGGGCTCAAATGGGCACTGCCCCTCTAGCCACTGAATAGCAGGTTTTTCTCTAGCAGTGTTTAGTGAGTATTTGTGGACTGAATAAATAAATGAGCCTCCCTTAGGCCATCACTTTCTATTACAAACAGAGTAATGCTCCATCCGAATCCTGTGAGCCTCTATCTGGAAACAGTGGCCAACTGAAAGTACCTGGGAGAAGATCCAAGCCATCTCTCCACAAGGAAATAGCTATCGTAACAGTAACTGTGAGGGAGACCTAAGAGAGTTGTCATGCAAGCTGAGAATTGTATATAAAGTTAAGTTCTGGGACAAACGAAGATTAGAAGCAGATTAGAAGCAAGACAAAGTCTGGGCAGGGCCTGAGCTGCTAAGCAGTGACATGCAACAGACCACCCTCTTCAATTCCCCCATCCTACAGATGAGGAATCCGGTGCCCAAACTCACATAGCTAATGAGTGGGAAGAGATAAGCAGTAACACCTGGGTGTGGTGATGTCCCGTCCAAATCTCTTCCCACAGCCCCTGTCTGCCACAGTGCCAGCGGTCCAGTCCTGTCCAGTAAGCTGAGGAGAAGCCTTTAGACTGTGATTCTGTGCTGTAAATAGCAGGCTCCAGCTGTCAGGGTGTAAGGGTCAGTAGAAGAGTCCGTGCTCCCGTGTGGTCGTGGCAAACTCTGCTGACTCTCCCAGTGCCCCTGGCTTGAACCCTCTTAGTCATCTTTTGATTGCATCCTCTCCTGAGTCACCCCTGCCAACAGAAGGTGAGCACTGCCAGCACTTCGTAACACCTTACCAAGAGCTGGCGTCCTGTTAAGCATCTTCCATGTGCTACAATCTCCTTTCAACCCCACAACCACCCATGTGATGAAGACTATCATCACAGCCATCTTAAGCATGAGGAAATGGAGGCTTCAAGAGATTAAATAACCTGCTCTCAGTCCACAGAGAGGGAGCCTGATCCCTGACAGTCACCCCGGAGTTCATTCTCTTCGCCCCATACCATCCTGCCTGCCCGCTGAAGCCTCCCCATGGACTCAGCCTTTCTCCCTGCACCTGCCCCCTCCTCCCCCCTCCCCCCTAGTTCTGTGACCACCTCACCCTAGACTGCTGCCCAGCCTCTTCTCCAAACTCCTCTTGGGGGTTTTCTCCCTCCCACCCATTTCTCTCATCTTCCAAAACTGTGAGTTCCCTATGTCACTGAGAGGTTCTTTCCTCACATCAACCAACTCTCCAGTTCTCTGGGGTTACAAACTGGGTGCCCAACAATTCGGTTCAAGTCTCACACTATTTACCTGGAATGAGCACCAGACCCCACCACTAAAAGGGCTCAGTGCTACAGGATGGCCCCTACTTCAGGTGCCAGCGGCCAGTCCTGTTATAAACCAGGGATTTGAGGGACCTCCTCCACAGGTTGGTAAAACTCACAGATGTCAGGAAAGTGCTTTAGTTACTATTACTGGTGTATTATAAAGGATACAACTGAGGGACAGCCAAGCAGAAGACATGCATGGGGCAAGGTATGCAGGGGGCCGGGGTGTGTGTCTGTGTCTGTAGGACTTCCATGCCCTCTATGGGGGCCGGTGTGTGTGTGTGTGTGTGTGTGTGTGTGTGTGTGTGTGTGTGTAGGACTTCTGCCCTCTATGGGGGCCGGGGTGTGTGTGTGTCTGTGTGTGTGTGTGTGTGTGTGTGTGTGTGTGTGTGTGTAGGACTTCCATGCCCTCTATGGGCACACCTGCATCCCGTACTTCAGTGTGTTCCCCAAACCAGAAGCTCTCTGAACCTCATCATTTAGGGGGTTTTGTCACACAGGCACAACTGATTAAATCATTGGCTGTTGTTGATTAATTCAATCTCCCTCCTCCCTCCTCCCTGGAGGTTGACAGGAGGTTGAAAGTTTCAACCCTCTACTCCTGCCTCGGATTTTCTGACTGCCAGTCCTTATGAAGCTATCTAGCAGTTCCTAGCCATCAACCATCTCATTAGCATACAAAAGGCTCTCCTCACTCAGGGGATTCCAAAGGTTTTGGGAGCCGTATGCCAGGAATTGGAATAAAGACGAAATATCTGTTTTTTATTATACCATAGTCACCTTCTACTCAGAAACCTCCAGTGCCCCACCCCCCTCCACCTCACTGTGACAACAGAGAAGAGCCCAAACTTTTCAGATGGCCATTGAGCCTTATCTCCCATGATTCCTGCTTCCTCAGCCCTGGTCCAGGCTGGTCCAGAATCTTGCAGATTCCTGTGATTCCTGCTTCTGCACCTCTGTCCTACCCTCCTGCCCCTTCACTGAATCAAAACACTTCACTGAACTGAAACAGAATCAAAACATTTATCTTAGGATAAGTGTATTAAGAAATGTGTAGAACCTCAGAGATAAGGTAGATCAAACCTCTTATTTTATAGATGAGGAAGTGGTGACCCAGAGAGGTGAAGGGCATAGCCCCAGATTACAAATTTATTATTGCTTAAGAGGCAGAAAGAACAGTACCAATCTCTGACTTTCTAGTGATGAGTGCTGGAGATGATAAGCTTCAAATTAATAAAATTAATAAACTTTTATTTAAAATGTTTATTTATTTATTTTGATAGAGACTATGCACATGAGCAGGGGAGGGGCAGAGAGACAGGAAGACAGAGGAGTCCCAAGCAGGCTCTGCAATGCCAGCTCAGAACCTGATGCAGGGCTCAAACTCATGAACCATGAGATCATGACCTGAGCAGAGATCAAGAGTTGGATGGTTAACTGATTGAGCCACCCAGGTGCCTCAACAAATTAATAAACTCTTATGTAAATTTTCAAAAGCACAAATCACAAGGCAAAAAAAAAAAAAAGATTAATTTGATTATACCAAAAGAAGGATTTCTGTTCAATTTTTTTTTTATGTTTCTTTTATTTATTTTTGAGAGACAGAGAGAGACAGCTGGAGCAGGGGAAGATCAGAGAGAGAGGGAGACACAGAATCTGAAGCAGGCTCCAGGCTCTGAGCTAGCTGCCAGCACAGATGCGGGGCTCGAACCCACGAACCGTGAGATCATGACCTGAGCCAAAGCCGGACGCTTAACCAACTGAGCCACCCAGGCGCCCCCAAGGATTTCTGTTCAATGAAGGATTGACTTAACAGACATAATCAGAAGATACTTGCAATGCCTTGCAATGCCTAAAATTGGTCACAGATCAATACCTAGAACTCCTGAAAATTAGGAAAAATAGAGTAAAGCCAATTTTTAAAAAAGAGCAAAGGAAGTGAACATGCATTTAGAGAAGAGGAAACGTCAAAAGTAAATATACCAAAATCAGTAGCTATTGGAAAAATATAAGATCAAATAATGAGATGACATTTCATACCTACTGGAAAGTTGGAGAATGCTGTGAGATAGGAGTAAGGACTTGGGGATTCACATCTGTGTGTGGGTGGAGTTCAGGGAAGTAGAGCATACCAGTCCCACAGGAAAGCAATCTGGCAGTCTTTAGTCAACTTAAGGATACACATCCCTGAGACCAGCAATTCTGCCTTGAGTATGGATCCCAGAGAAGTCCTCCCGGGCAGAAAGGGGAGGAAGCTATTTGGAGCAGTGTATTTATATAATTGCAGCATAATTGGTGCCATATCCAAAACCATCACTGGAAGAGCAGATGGTAAAATCTACAGAGATCTCTGTGGAGCACAGTACATAGTATACACAGGATGACATGGACAAACATAAAAACAACCAGTTTAAAAAGGCAGGATCAGACCTATACGTACAGAGAACAAACTAATGGTTACCAGAAGGAAGGGGTGTGGGGTTGAACAAAATGGGTGAGTGGGAAATACAGGCTTCCAGTTATGGAATGAAGTTACAGGAATACAAGACACAGCATAAGGACTATAATATAATAATACTGTAACAGTGTTGTATGGTTGCATGGTGACAGATGGTGGCTACATTAGTGAGTATAGCAGAATGCATAAACTTGTCCAATCACTACCTTGTAACTTGAAACTAATGTAACATTGTGTGTCAAGGATACTCAGATAAACTTAAAACAAAAACCCACACAACCAGTTTAGGGCAAAAGAAAGAAACAAAATGAGCTGAACAATAGGAGGAGTTATGCAATTTAAAACCTATGGGGGCACCTGGTGGCTCAGTAGGTTGAATGACATGGGCTCAGGTCATGATCTCACAGTTGGTGTGGTCGAGCCTCAAGTGGGGCTTTCTGTTGTCAGCCTGTCAGCACAGAGCCCACTTCAGATCCTTTCTCTGTCCCCCCTCTCTCTGCCCCTCCCCTGCATGTGCTCTCCCAAAGACAAATATTTGAAAAAAGAAAACAGAAAAGAACCTTAACTATAATAAGCTTCTGCAAGTACACACAGAAACAAAATATAAACATCAAACACAGAAAGGTTGCTTATGCAGGAGGTGGGAAATGTTGATGGAAAGCGAGTTGGTTAGAGATCCGCTGAGTGAGTTAAAGGCAGGGGCCCTGGTCCCCCCTCCCCTCCCCCCCACCGTCTGATGGCCCAGGCACCAAGGAGCAGTCTGCTTAGGCTGCAGTCCTTTGGACAGAAAGTGGACGCAGGGGGATGCATGTCTGAAGCAAGGCCAGCTACAAAGGAGGCTGCCCTTCTCCCCTGAAGCTGTCTTCCTCATAGTCCACTCTGAAGGCAGGAAGCCCACCTCGGGCCAAGAATTCCTCAGACTGTGTGCTGCGGGGTGGTGGTTCACAAGTCTGCTCAATGAGTAAAATAGTTTAGAAAGTGGGGCTTAGAAAAGACAGAGGAAGGGGCAGAGGAGGGATGGTAGAGTGTGCCAGGTGGTTGTTACCAGATAAACTAACACTGCAAAACCCAAACTTTCCCTTGTTTTGCTTTCTTCCTGGCAGCGCCCCCAGAACTAACCTTTACTGAGGTCCAGCTATGATCCAACAGGGTGCTAGGGATTTTCACACTTGCTGTCTTACGTAAAATCCAACCCAGGGAGGTGGGAGTTATCTTGTTTTGTAGTCAGGGAACAGGAGGCTCAGAGAAAGTATCCCGAACGCGCTCACATTGTGACTGCATCCATACTGTCTTCCTCATGCCCTCAGGCATGCCAATCCTTCCACCCACACAGCTATGCCAACTAGTGGCTTCTGACATTCTCTCTCGAGAATTTGCTGCTTAGCAGATGGGCTTAGGGGGTCTCCAGGCTTGCCCCAGGGCCTCCAGAGGTATCAAAATTGCTCAAGAAGCTCTGGCTGGGACACGCAGTTCTAGAAAGTCTACACCTCCTCAGAGGCCCCTGCTCTAGGGAACGCCTGGGGTTGAGCTAGATTCTAGTAGGTTCTTCTTTGCCCTCTATACTCTTGAGTCCTTAAATTTGGTTCCTCTAACCAAGTCCAGTTTCTAGAGAACTGAAGATACCCCCGCACAACTGTTTTCCATCCTACCCTGAATCTCCAGCGTCCTGGTATTCAAGATGTGGAGGAAGAGTGGGTGGAGTGAGAGAACATTTATTGCAGAACAGCAATGAATTCCCTGAGAGTAGAATAATATAAACAAAGTTGACAGTGAAAAATCTCCTAATCGTATGCTAAAGCAATACAAGACTAGAATTTTATGCAGGTCAAAGCATGTTTGTCAAACCCCAGAATCACAGAGTAAATCCTGATGTGATACTATCAGGAACATGGCTATCAGCTTCCCCCATGTTACCTCCTGTTAACATTATACATCAGCTTATTTTCCTCAGGCCCCAGTCCAATTATTTTGAGTGAAGCTTAAAATTACTGCATCCAACAAAAAGCATTCTCAATAATTCCTAGGGGTGAACTGCTGTAACTTCCAGCAAATGGCTCCAGCCTCACCCAGAGTCCTATCATATACACTTGATATGATTATTAATATCATCAATTTGACTTGATTTGACTTAAAAAGGAAAACATTAGTTATTAGGCAAAACTAGGAATTCTCCTTTTTTTTTTTTCTCCACCAAAAGGAGTTTACATAGCTATGGAGAAAAGGATGTCACAGGAAGAAAAGTTTCAAGTTGTGGTTCACATGAAATCAAAACAAACTCACATAATGTTTATTTTCATTTCTGGGAAGATATGAAGATATAGGTTAATGACGATTCAATTCCATAAATATTTATTTTGTCAGCATTGCACACAAAGCATCAGGCAAGTTGGGCTGTGGAAATACCAATGCTAAGTGACCACACAGGGTTCTTGAGACCCATCATTCTTCCGTGAAGTCCAGATAGATGGTGGTGTGCCCCTTCCCCCCATCTGTGCACTTGAAGGGCTTAGGGATCCGTTTGAATTGTGCTTTCAGTGACCCTGATAATCTTACAACCAACAATCAGAATGGAGAGGAGCTCTCTGTCCATCTCTCACCTCTCTGAAATGAGCTTTCTTGTTGGCAGAAAACAATCAAACAGCTCTACCTTATCATCTTTTCCCATCTTCCTTTCTCCAAGTTTCCAGGGGAAAAAATAACTTCTGTGCTCTTCTCATTCCAAGTGTATTGTTAGACCTCTACATCCCAGCCTGGACCACACCTCTCCTTCCTTTCCCTACACATGGGCTCCAGAGAGTTCCCTGGGCCCTTGCTTTGTTCTTCCTCTTACAAAGCTCTTAAGACTTCTTATCGCCAGTTTCTCCACAGAATCCCTTTAGTCTAGGATTTTACACAGGATTAAACTTGGGTGGTGGTATATATGTGTGTGTGTGTGTGTGTATATATATATATATATAAACAAACTATATATATATATGTTTTGATTACATTTATTACTGTGTAACCCCTCTCTGCTCATTTTCTAGAATTTAGTCCACAAATAAGGCATTATCTTTAATAGAGCATTTGGGAACTTGGATTTAAAACTCTTGCACATGTTTTAAGAGTGCCTCATCTCTTCCTGTATCTCTGCTTCCAAACTGATTTTATTGAAATTCTTGGAAACTCCAATGTTGAAGCATTTTGGGTCTCTCTGGAAGTTTTTTCCTTTCGTTAAAAAAACAAACTATAGTGTAGTATCTGGTAATAATAACTAACATTTACAGAGGCCATACTATGTGCCAGACAACCCTCCGATGTAGATACAATTATTATCCCCATTTTATGGAGGCTGGAACTGAGGCACAGAGAGACAATAACTAACTTGTACACAGAAGGTAGCTGCACCAGGAACCTACCCCAAGCTTGTGAGCTTAATCGTGCTCAAGCTCCAACATCAAAGGGATCTGCAATCCATTCTTACCGTGTCTCTCTTTCGGAGCTAGTGGCCAGGACACTGTACATTACCTTTTTGAGTTGAGTTTTCCTTCCAATGAAAACGAAATAAGACATTCTATTCCTGTCCCTGGCATTGGATAAACTGCCAATGCTCCACGTACCTCAGCTGACCCCACTTCGAGGTAGGGCCGAGTCCCTCTCCTCTAAATACCCCATCTCCTAGCTGGTGCTCAAACGCATCAATCCATTTAAGACGAATCATCCAAGGGACTTCTACGTCTGCATCTACCTGGACGCCGGAGAAAGCGTCCTCTCTCCCCACAGTGCTCGGCGCCCTGTCCCGGCCCGGCCCCCGACTTCCCTCTATGTCCGGGGCTCCCAACCCGGGCTCCCCAGGCTCCCCGGCTAGCGAGGCGCCCTCTCACCATGGCATCGTAGCGCAGGGCGTTCATGAAGTGCACCACCTCGGCGCCCTTGTACACGGTGAACCAGATGGTGCCCTGGTACTGGTCGCCGGCGTCAAGCAGCAGCACGTGCGGCTCGGCGCGCCGGATCCGCTGCACCTGGGTGAAAAGGCGCGCCACGCCGCCCACGCAGCGGCTGGCGTTGACGCACTTGCTGGAGTCCTCGCTGGTCTGCTCCAGCCGGCTGTGCACGTCGTTGGTGTGCAGGATGGTGAGTTCCCAGGCGGCGACTGCCGGCCACAGCAGCGCGCCCAGCGCGAGGAGCCGCAGCGCCGGCGCCCGTGCGGCTCCGGGACCCATGGCTGCGGC
>NC_043706.1:73614129-73626057 GCF_006229205.1 Suricata suricatta | reverse complement strand
CAATTAGTTATCTAGCCGCTTTAGGAAGGGAAGAAGAGAATGAGTTTGGAGGCCCTGTGCGATGTGCTACGATTTATACTTTACCGAACAGCGTATGTCGTCCTCACGCTTCCTGGAATGCATCAAGTCAGTACTGTTGGCTTGGTTTTTTGTTTTTTGGTGTTGTTTTTTTAAAGCTTTTTGGGATAATACATATATAATGTCTATATTACCATCTTAACCGCTTTTAGGTGTACAGTTTAGTAGCATTAGTTTCACTCACATTGTTGTGCAACCATCACCACCATCTACCTGCAGGACTTTTTCATCTTCCCAAACAGAAACTCTTGCAGCCATTAAACAATAACTTTCTAACTGCCCTCTCCCCCCAGCCCTTGGCAACCATCATTCTGCTCTGTCTTCATGAATTTGTATACTCTAGGTATCTCATATAAGTGCAATCAGATGATATTTGCCTTTTTGTGGCTGCCTTAGTTCACTTAGCATACAGTCCTCTTCACGGTTCATCCGTATTGTAGCATGTGTCAGAATTTCTTTCCTTTTTAAGGCTGAATAATATTCCTTAGTATGTATCTATACACCACGTCTTGTTTTATCTATTCACCCATCTATGGACACGTGGGTTGTTTCTACCTTTTGGCTATTGTGAATAATGCTGCTATGAGCAGGATATACAAATAATCTGTTTAAATCTCTACTTTCAGTTTTTTTGGATGTATACCTAGAAGTGGAATTGCTGGATCATATGGTAGTTCTATGTTCAATTTTTGAGGAAATGCCATACTTTATAATGACTGTGTCATTCTACATTCCCACCAGCATTGCTCAAGAGTTTAGTTTCAGGGCACCTGGTTTGCTCAGTCAAGCATCAACTCTTGATCTTGATCTTGGCTCAGGTCATAATCTCATGGTTTGTGAGATCAAACCCAGAGTCAGGTTCTGTGCTGACAGCACAGAGCCTGCTTAGGATTCTCTCTCTCCCTCTCTCTGTCCCTCCTCCCCTACCCCCCCCCCCCCCGCCGTGCACATGTGTGCTCTCTTGTTCTCTCTCAAAATAAATAAAATTAAAAAAAGAGTGCCAGTTGCTCCACATCCTTATCAGCACTTGTTTTCTGCTTTTTGATAATAGCCATCCTAAGGAATTTGGAGTAGTGTCTCACTGTGCTTTGATTTGCATTTCCCTAATTTTAAATGATGTTGAGCACCTTTTCATGTGCTTATAGGCCATTTGTTTATCTTAGTTGGAGAGATGTCTATATAAGCCCTATGATTTACCCATGTTTTAATAGGATTATATGTGTGTTTTTTGTCAGTGTTCTTGAGGAGTCTATATATTCTGGATAATTCCTTATCAGATATATATGTTTTGCAAATGTTTTCTGCCGTTCTGCCGGATGCCTTTTCATTCTGTTGATAGTGTCCCTTGATACACACACTTTTATATTTTGACAAAGTCCTATTTAGCTATTTTTTCTTTTAGTATCTATGCTTTCTGTGGCATATCTGAAAAAACACTGCCATTATCTGATGTCATGAAGCTTTTTCTCTATGTTTCTTTTTCTAAGAGTTTTATTGTTCTAGTTTTTAGGTTTAGATCTTTGATACATTTTATATCCAATATGTAATATATACATGGAGAGAAGGAGAAGGACAGAGAGAGATATTTATCATAAGGTATTGGCTTACTTGTTTATGAATGCTGAGAAGTCTCACAAATTGCTGTCTGCACTGGAGACTCATGAAAGCTGGTAGTGCAGTTTGAAGGCCTGAATGCCAGAGAGCCAAGTCATTTACCAATGATTTAATTTTTTTCTCTTCTAATGTTTTATTTATTTTTGAGAGAGAGAGAGAGACAGCATGAGCAGGGGAAGCCAGAGAGAGAGAGGGAGATACAGAATCCGAAGCAGGCTCCAGGCTCTGAGCTAGTTGTCAGCACAGAGTCGGATGCAGGGTTCGAACCCACGTACCACGAGATCATGACCTGAGCTGAAGCTGGATGCTCAACTGACTGAGCCACCCAGGTGCCCCTTACCAATGAATTTAAAGAATATAATTTTGTGTTTCATTCTGTACTGCTAATGCTGTTATTACAGAGTGCAAATTTGGGAATTTGGGGCATGACAAGAATTTGGATTTCTTCATTAAAACCAAAATGTCTAAAGTCTATGCTAATATGATAAAGCATAGGATTTCAATTGCAATTAAAATGTATTATAATGAGAAAAATGGTATGTTTCAGGAAATAGTTCTGGCAGGACTCAGTTAATCTGGAATTATATGAAACCATAAAAAAATTCCCTCTTGAATATTCTGGGTAAGATTCAGTTACCAATCAATCACTTTTTCCCCCCTTTCATGTGGTCTCTTTAGATATTATATAATATTTTAGGTTGGCTGGGGGAAATTTGACTTTTTATTATATTAAAGTAGTAGTTATTTGTATTTATCCAGTGACTTGTGAGAATTTGCAGTTCTACGCTGTGTGTATCTGCAGTTAAAATATCATGAAGCTTTTTCTCTATGTTTCTTTTTCTAAGGGGTGGTTTAGGTGGCTCAATCAGTTGAGCATCCAGCTCTTGACTTCTGCTCGGATCATGATCCCAGGGTCGTAGAATCAAACCCTGCATCTGGCTCTGTGATGAGCCAGCTGAAGATTTTCTTTCTCTCCCTCTGCATGCTCTTTCTTTCTCTCTCTTAAAAAAAAAAAAGAAATCCTAGTAATATGAATTTTACCTAGGAGCCAAGACTCTTCCAAACAAAACCTCAAAGCCAGAATTGCCTGCATTATTATTTTTTGTTGTTAATTGGTGGAATTATAAAGTACAATAAAAGTATGTAGTTACCTCCTTGATATCCCTGCAGAAAAATAAAAAATTTGACTGGTTAATATACCAAGTGGAAGTGTCAATTTTTTATAAAATATTTATTTATTTTGAGAGAGAGAGAGAGAGAGAGAGAAAGTGAACAGGGGAGGAGCAGAGAGAGAGGGAGACAGAGAATCCCAAGCAGGCTCTGTACTGTTGCACAGAGCCTGTCAAAGGGGCTCAAACTCATGAACCGTGAGATCATGACCTAAACAGAAATCAAGAGTCAGATGCTTAACTGAGCCACCCAGGTGCCCCAGGAGAGTCTATTTGATGTTTATGATGCAAACTTTAGAATAACAATCAATTATATTTTAAATTTATAGGATAATGTTGCACATTTAAAATGACAAGATCTTACAGATATGAAAAGATTCAAAAATGTAAAATTTTTGAAGATGAGGCCAGGATTTAACAAAGTTAAAAATATATGTATTCAAATTTAAGGATTCTGATGTGACTAGAAATTAAAGAGATCAATTGATTTTTAGGTGGAAATGATATGAGCCTTTAACTTATAACCAAGTCATTATAGATGAGCCCGAGGGTGATGACAAATAAACTATTCTATGGAAAAAGATCTAGGGTTTTTTCATTATCTCAAGATAGAGGAGATCCTTCTTTTAGGAGCTAAAAACAGCAACCTATCTGAAAGAAAAAGAATCACTGGAAAGTTTTGAACTATGGTCAGAATTAATATTTTCAATGGTACTGTATTACTTTTAACTTAAATCATGGGCTAAAGTAAATAAATTATTATATTAGTTTTATCAGGAAAAGGATTAGTATAAGATACTCAGTTTGGAGGAAATCAAGAATTTTAGTAGGAACCCTGACCTTTGGCAACTGGATTGGAAGTAGCAATATGCTATTCTTTTATAAGCAAAACCTGTTTCACTGTCCTACTGAAATAGCCCAGGAGCAGTTTGACCCCATGAGACACTAATGTTCAGGACGATATGGTCTCTAATACCATCTCCACTGAAAGAGCACCAAGGGTCAGCAGAAATAGCTGATTCCATGTCTGGATCTAAAAGGCCCAAGTAAACGTAAGATTCAGGCAGTGTACAGAACCTGATTCTGGGAAAGTGTCCAAAATAATCATTTTCCTCTTAAAAGTATGGAATCATGGACACAACAACTGTAAGTAGGGTTTTAGGCATCCTGTGAAGGTCAAAAACAAGAATCTAGGCAGCTTCCTGGGCTAAATTAGTGGTAAGAGATGAAGTGATTAGTATTAAAACAAGCAGCAAGTGGTCTTCCAATCACTAAGATGAGAGACCAATAGCCTTAGTAATCTCATGAGGTTGCTCATGTTGGTTCCAATAGTTGGAGGGCATATCTGCAGTCTTTATCAGATATTTATTTAGTTTAATTTATTTATTAAATATTTTTAATGTTTATCATATTTTGAGAGAGAGAGAGCGAGCGAGCACTCAAGTAGGGGAGGGACAGAGAGAGATGGAGACACAGAATCCGAAGCAGGTGCCAGGATCAGAGCTCTCAGCAGAGCCCGATACAGGACTCGAACCCTACCTTTGGATTTCTATACTGTTTACTTTTTTTTTTTTTTCATTTTTACTTGTATCTTTTCGTCATTGCCTTGTTTTACACAAGGATGAGTTTTCTGGGTATAGTGTCAGACTGAAGCTTATCTTCACAATGTCTCTGAAGTTTCTTCTCATGTTATTGTGTTAATTATTTCTTTTTATATTTAGTTATTTATTTTTTTAATTTACATCCAACTTATATTAGCACACAGCGCTATGATGATTTCAGGAGTAGATTTTAGTTGATTCATCCCCTATGTATAACACCCAGTGCTCATCCCAACAAGTGTCCTACCTGATGCCCCTTACCCATTTAGCCCATCCACAACCCCTCCAGCAACCCTCAATTTGTTCTCTGTGTTTAAGAGTCTTGTATGTTTTGTCCCCCTCCTTGTTTTTATATTATTTTTTGCTTCCTTTCCCTTATATTCATCCATTTTGTATCTTAAATTCCTCATATGAGTGAAGTCATATGATATTTATCTTTCCCTGACTAATTTTGACTAATTATACACACACACACACACACACACACACACACGCACCACATCTTCTTTATCCATTGATGGACATTTGGGCTCTTTGCATACTTTGGCTATTGTTGATAGCACTACTATAAATATTGAGATGCATGTGCCCCTTTGACAGGACATCTGTATCCCTTGGATAAATACCTAGTAATGCAATTGCTGGGTTGTAGGGTAGTTCTATTTTTAATTTTTTGAGGAACCTCCATAGTGTTTTCATGAGTGTCTGCACCAGTTTGCGTTCCCACCAGCAGTGCAAAAGGCATCCTCTTTCTCTGCATCCTCGCCAACATCTGTTGTCGCCTGAGTTTGTTCATTTTAGCCATGTGACTGCTGAGGTTGTATCTCAATGTGGCTTTAATTTGTATTTCCCTGATGATGAGTGATGTTGAGCACTTTTTCATGTATTTCTTAGCCATCTGGATGTCTTCTTTGGAGAAGTGTCTATATCTTTTGCCCAATTTTTAACTGGGTTATTTGTTTTTTGGGGTGTTGAGTGTGATAAGTTCTTTATATAATTTGGATACTAACCCTTTATGTGATATGTCATTTGCAAATACCTTCCCCCATTCTGTTGGTTGCCTTTTAGTTTTGCTGATTGTTTCCTTCGTCGTGAAGGAGTGTTTTGTTTTGATAAGGTCCCAATAGTTCATTTTTGCTTTTGTTTCCCTTGGCTGTGGAGACGTGTTGAGTAAGAAGTGCGGTCAAGGTCAAGTTGGTTTTTGCCTGCTTTCTCTTCTAGGATTTTGATAGTTTTCTGTCTAATGTTTAGAACTTTCATCTATTTTGAGCTAAATTTTGTGTATGGTAAAAGAAAGGGGTCCAGGTTCATTTTTCTGCATGTTGTCCAGTTTTCCCAGCACCATTTGCTAAAGAGACTGTCTTTATTCCACTGGATGTTCTTTCCTGCTTTGTCAAAGATTAGTTGATCATATGCTTATGGGTCCATTTCTGGTTTCTCTATTCTGTTCCATTGATATGAGTGACTGTTCTTGTTCCAACACCCTACTCTCTTGATGAGTACCACTTTGTAATTAATACAGGTTGGAGTCCAGGATTGTAATGCCTCCAGCTTTGGTTCTTTTTCAGGATTGCTTTGGCTATTCGGGGTCTTTTCTGGTTCCATACAAATTTTAGGATTGTTTGTTCTAGCTCTGTGAAGATTACTATTGTTATTCTGATAGGGATTGCATTGAATATGTAGATTGCTTTGGGTAGTATTGACATTTTAACAATAATTGTTCTTCCAATCCATGAGCATGGAATATTTTTCCCATTTTTTTGTGTCTTCAATTTCTTTCATAAGCTTTCTGCAGTTTTCAGTGTATAGATTTTTCACCTGTTAGGTTTATTCCTAGGTATTTTATGAGTTTTGATGCAGTTATATATGGGATCAGTTCCTTGATGTATCTTTCTGTTGTTTCATTATTGGTGTATAGGAATGCCACTGATTTTTGTGCATTGATTTTATATCCTGTGACTTTGGTGAATTCATGGATCAGTTCTAGCACCTTTTTGGTGGAATCTTTTGGGCTCTCCATATAGAGTATCATGTCAGCTGCAAAGAGTGAAAGTTTGACTTCTCCTTGCTGATTTGAATGCATTTTATTTCTTTGTGTTGTCTGATTGCTGAGGCTAGGACTCCCAATACTATGTTGAATAACACTAGAGAGAATGGACATCCCTGTCTTGTTCTTGACCGTAGGGGGAAGGATCTCAGTTTTTCCCCATTGAAGATGATATTAGAGGTGGGTCTTTCATATATGGCCTTTGTGATCTTGAGGTACAATCCTTCCATCCCTACTTTCTTGAGGGTTTTTATCAAAAAAGATGCTGTATTTTGTCAAATGCTTTATCTGTATCTTTTGAGAGGATCATGTGGTTCTTGTCCTTTCTTTTATTGATGTGATGAATCACATTGATTGTTTTGTGGATATTTAACCAGACCTGCATCCCAGGTTTAAATCCCACTTGGTTGTGAATAATTATTTTAATGTGTTGTTGGATCTGGTTGGCTAGTGTCTTGTTGAGGATTTTTGCCTCCATGTTCATCAGGGAAATTGGTCTGTAGTTCTCCTTTTTAGTAGGACCTTTGTCTGGTTTTGGAATCAAGGTAATGTGGGCTTCATAGAATGAATTTGGAAGTTTTCCTTCTATTTCTATTTTTTGGATCAGCTTCAAAAAAATAGGTGTTGGGGTGCCTGGGTGGCTCAGTCAGTTAAGCATCTGGCTTCAGGTCAGGTCATGATCTCACCGTTTGTGGGTTCAAGCCCCACTTTGGGCTCTGTGCTGACAGCTAGCTTAGAGCCTGGAACCTATCTTCGGATTCTGTGTCTTTCTGCCCCTCCCCTGTTCATGCTGTCTCTCTTTCTCTCTCTCTCTCTCAAAAATAAATAAAAAAACATTAAAAAATTTAAAAGAAAATAGGTGTTAACTCTTCCTCAAATGTTTGGTAGAATTTCCCTGGAAAGTTATCCGGCCCTGAACTCTTGTTTTTAGGGAGACTTTTGATTACTAATTAAGTTATGGGTCTGCCCAAATTTTCTTTCTTTTTGTTTCAGTTTTGGTAGTTTGTATGTTTCTAGGAATTTGTCTATTTCTTCCAGATTACCCATTTTTGGGTGTATAATTGCTCATAATGTCCTCTTATTATAATTTGTATTTCTGCTGTGTTGTTTGTGATCTCTCTTCTTTCATTCTTGATTTTATTTATTTGGGCCCTTTTTCTTTTTGATCAAACTTGTTAGAGGTTTATTAATTTTGTTAATTTCAAAGAAGCAGCTTCTGGTTTCATTGGTCTGCTCTATTTTTTCTTTTATTTCAATAGCATTGATTTCTGCTCTAATCTTTATTATTTTCTGTCTTCTGCTGGTTTTGGGTTTTATTTGCTGTTCTTTTTCCAACTCTTTAAGATGTAAAGTTAGGTTTTGTATCCGAGACGTTTCTTCTTTAGAAAGGCCTGTATTGCTATATACTTTCCTCTTCTGACTGCCTTTGCTGTGTCCTAGAGGTTTTGGGCTGTGGTGTCATCCTTTTCATTGGCTTCTGTGTATTTTTTAAAAATTCTTTTAAAAGTAATTTTTTTTTTGAGTTTGTTTTGAAAGACACAGAGACAGCACAATTCTGGGAGGGCATAGAGAGAGGGAGACAGTTAATTCTAAGCAGGTTCCACACCATCAGCATGGAGTCTGACATGGGCCTCAAACTCATGAAACTATGAGGTCATGACCTGACCCCAAATCAAGAGTTGGACACTTAATTGACAGCCATCCAGGCACCCTGGCTTCCATGTACTTTGTAATTTTCTTTTAAACTTTTTGGTTAGCCCATTCATTCTTTAGTAGGGTGTTCTTTAGTCTCCAAGTATTTGTTATCTTTCCAAGAGTTTTCTTGTGCTTGATTTTGAGTTTCATAGCATTGTGGTCTGAAAATGTCCACGGTATAATTGCTATCTTTTTGTACTTGTTGAAGGCTGATTTGTGTCCCAGTATGTGATATATTCTGAAGAATGTTCCATGTGCACTCAAGAAGAATATGTTTTCTGCTGCTTTAGGATGAAATGTTCTGATTATATCTGTTAAGTCCATCCGGTACAGGGTGTCATTCAAAGCCATTGTTTCCTTGTTGATTTTCTGTTTAGATGATCTGTCCATTGCTGTAAGGGGGTGTTGAAGTCTCCTACCATTATGGTGTTATTATCAGTGAGTTTCTGTATGTTTGTGAATAATTGATTTATATATTTGGGTGCTACCTCATTTGGAGCATAAATGTTTACCATTGTTAGATCTTTTTGGTGGATAGACCTTTTAATTATGATATAATGCACTTCTTCATATCTTGTTACAGTCTTTGTTTTAAAATATATATTGTCTGATATACATACGGCTACTCCAGCTTTCTTTGGTGACTCTTAGTATGATAGATGGTTCTCCATCCCCTTAGTTTCAATCTGAAGGTGTCTGTAGGTCTAAAATGGGTCTCTTGTAAACAGCATATAGATGGATCTTGTTTTCATATCCATTCTGTTTCTCTATGTCTTTTGGTTGGACTGTTTAGTCCATGGATATTTGGAGTGAGTACTGAAAGATATTAATTTATTGCCATTATGTTTCCTGTAGAGTTGGAGTTTTTGGTGGTGTTCTCTGGTCCTTTCTAGTCTTTGTTGCTTTTGTTCTTTTTTTTCATCTTTTCTCCCCTGAGAGAGTCCCCCTTAAAATTTCTTGCAGGACTGGTTTAGTAGTCATGTACTGCTTTAGTTTTTATTTCTCTGGGAAACTCTATTTCTCCTTATATTTTGAATGACTGCCTTGCTGAATAAAGAATTCTTGGCTGCATATTTTCTGATTCAGCACACTGAATATATCCTGCCACTCCTTTCAGTCCTGCCAAGTTTCTGTGGATAGGTCTCCTGCAAACCTGATTTGTCTTCCCTTGCAGGTTAAGGACTTTTTTCCCTTGCTGCTTTCATGATTCTTTCCTTGCCTGAGTATATTGTGAATTTGACTATGACATGCCTTGTTGATGTCATTTTTTTTGTTGAATGTAATGGGAATTCTCTGTGCTTCCTGGATTTTAATGTCTATGTCTTTCCCCAGGTCAAAAAAGCTTTCTGCTATGATTTGCTCACAGAAACTTTCTACCTCTTTATCTCTCTCTTCATCTACTGGGATGCCTATGATTTGGATGTTATTGCTTTTTAATGAGTCAATAGGTTCTCTAAATCTTATACCATGCTCTTTGTCTTTGTTTCCCTCTTTTTCTTTGCTTCATTATTCTACATAAGTTTGTCCTCTATATCTCTGACTTGCTGCTCTGCTTCATCCATTCTTATCACTGTGGCATCCATTGAGATTGCAGCTCAGTTACAGCATTTTTATTTTTGTCCTGACTAGATTTTACTTCTTTTATCTCCACAGAAAGAGATTCTATGCTTTTTTCAACCACAACTAGTATTCTTATTATTGTGATTCTAAATTCTGATTCAGACATTTTGCTTCTATCTGTGTTGATTAAGTCCCTGGGTGTCATTTCTTCTGGTTTTTTAGGGGTGAATTCCTTCACTTTATCATTTTGAAGAAAGAAATAGACTGCTGAGTTCTGTGGTTCAAGTTGTGCAGATTGTGTGTTAATCCTCAAATCAGTTTTCTAGGTGTGCAAGATGGTTTGGCATTGATCTAGCTGCATTTCAGGGACGAGAGAGGCAAAAAAAGTTGCATGCCCCTCTGCCATCTTGGCCCCTTTATTAATTATTATTTCTAATCAAAACTGACTTTTATTTGTGTCATGGCCTTTTTACCCCCTTTTTTAAAAATGTTTTTTAAAATTTATTTTTTTTTGACAGAGAAAGACAGAGCGTGAGCAGGAGAGGGGCAGAGAGAGACAGAAACACAGACTCTGAAGCAGGTTATAGGCTATAAGGTGTTAGCATGGAGCTGATGCAGGGCTCAAATTCATGAACCACAAGATCATGACCTGAGCTGAAGTCAGCCACTTAACTGACTGAGCAACCCAGGAGCTCCATGACTTTTTTTCTACCAGCAAGCTAGAAATTTGTAGGAGTGTAACCATTTGTGGGAAAACCCATGTACTGTTTGTATTTTTTCTTTAAAATATAGCCACGTCTTCAAACATAGCTACGTAGATTTTCTTTAAAACATAGATATGTAAGTTTTAACAAAAAAGTAGAAAATACATACAAGTTCTTTATATATTTTGGATACTGTTTATCAGATATGTCATTGGCAAATATTTTCTCCCATTCCATAGGTTGTCTTTACTTTTGTTGATTGGCTCTTTCACTATGCAGAAGCTTTTTATTTTGATGAAGTCCTGCCATTCTGGAAAAGAATATGGATATTCCTCAAAAAGTTAAAAATAGAACTACCCTACAATCCAGCAATTGCACCACTATATATTTACTCAAAGAATAAAAAAAAAATACTAATTCAGAAGGATACATGCATCCCCATGTTTATAACAGCATTATCTACAATAACCAAACTATGGAAGCAGCCCAAGTGTCTATTGACTGATGAATGGATAAATAAGATGTGGTACCAGTGGTGCCTGGGTGGCTCAGTTGGTTGAGTGTCAGACTTCAGCTCAGGTCATGATCTCATGGTTTGTGAGTTGTAGCCCTGCGTCAGGCTCATGCTGATAGCTTGGTGCCTGGAGCCTGCTTCAGAGTCTGTGTCTCCCTCTCTCTCTGTCCCTCCTCCTCTTGCACTCTGTCTCTTTCTCTCTCGAAAATAAACATTAAAAAATTACAAAAAAAAAGAAAATGTAGTACATATATACAATGGAATATTAGCTACAAAAAAGAATGAAATGTTGCCATTTGCAACAACATGGATGGAGCTAGAGAGTATTATGCTAAGTGAGATAAATCAGTCAGAGAGAGACAAATATATTTGATTTCACTCATATGTGGAATTTAAGAGACCAAGCAAATGAGCCAAGGGTAAAAAAGAAAGAGATGCAAACCAAGAAAAAAACCTCTTAACTATAGAGAATAAACTGTTGGTTGCCAGGGGAGGTGGGTGGAGGGATGGGGTAAATAGGTGATGGGGATTAAGGAGTGCACTTGTGATGATGAGCACTGGATGTTGTATGGAAGTGTTAAATCACTAATTCTACACCTGAAACAAATATTACACTGTATGTTAGTTAACTGGAATTTAAATAAAACCTTTAAAAAAACACATGCTTTTTTTAAACTAAGAAAAATGAGGAGGGGTAAGCTTTTAAGGAGGGCCTTTTTCAAACAACCAAGCCTTGTGGTGGACAATTTATCTTTACTATTTTATTAAATTCTCACAGTAGCCTTTTTATTATTTTATTTTATTTTATTTTTTTTCCATAATATTTTATTGTCAAATTGTTTTCCATACAACACCCAGTGCTCTTCCCCTTAAGTGCCCTCCACCATCACCATCACCATCACCTCTTTTCCCCCCTCCCCCTTCCCCTTCAACCCTCAGTTCATTT
>NC_043706.1:73586790-73614029 GCF_006229205.1 Suricata suricatta | reverse complement strand
GGTCATAAGGGAGTTCTATGGATAGTTTTTTGAGGAACCTCCACACTGTTTTCCAGAGCGGCTGCACCAGTTTACATTGCCACCAACAGTGTAAGAGGGTGCCCGTCTCTCCACACCCTCGCCAGCATCTATAGTCTCTTACAGTAGCCTTTTTAAAGTTGAGGATAATAAGTCACAGAGAGATGAAACACTTTCTTCAGTTTAGCCAGGTATGTCTGGCTATCTATCCTTGATGGTTGAAGATTATATGTATTTTTTATCTCTTTTGAATGAAAAAGCACACTATCTGAAACCTTGGGCAAAACGCTTGTTTCTCCTGTGGTTTAATTTCTCGTTTTACATAAGAAGAAATGATGTAATAATCCACTCTCCAAAGCTTACAAAACAGGTTCCTGAGAAATTGCCATATAGTGACATGGTGGTTGGTGATGCAGGCCTGGGAGCAGGCCTTCCTTGAGAACAGAGGGAAAGCTGAAAGTCCACACCCCACCCCTATAATGATTGACAGACAAATGGTAGAGGAAGTGGTAGGTAGTAACTGGAGCTGGAGGGACAATTCTATGGGGAGCTGAGCTTCCTCCACTCCCACTTAAGAGTAGCAAGTTGACATGTAGGACATACTGATATTAGTATGCCTGAGGTTTCCCCTTCCCTTTTCAGAATAAAGAACATAGGTCCCAAGGGCACCCTGCATCAGCCAATATCCATCTGATCCTTTCCATGTGCCTAGCACTATATATCAAGCTATTATATCTCATTTAATTAATACCATAACCCTACGAAGGGGTTTGTTATCTCTGTTTTACAGGAGGGGCAACTGAGGATTTGAGAGTGTAAGTGTCTTGCTCACAGCTGGTAGGTAAAGAAATAACCTTGCTTTTAATTACAAACACATTTGTATCATTTCCATAGATTTCTGTGTGTTTTTACAAAATTGTGTACTCTGAATTTCCTTTAGCTGGGAGGCTGTCAGGTTGAGAAGCATTAAAATAGGTCATGGGGGACCTGACTCAGTTGGTGGAGCATATGACTGTTGATCCTGAGGTTGTGAATTCCAGTCCCACATTGAGGATGGAAATTACTTAAAAAAATAAAATCTTTAAAATAGATCATGAATGCTCTGAGAAATTTAATCCCATTTTCATTAGAATTACTAATATAAAGTTAAACTGATCTTAGAGTCTCACCTCTTTAACCCCCAAACAGGTCCACAAAGAGTTATCTTTCCATTATCTATCAATTCAGGCCTTAAAAAGAGTTTGATAAATTATATTTTGTCATGATGTATAATCTCTTAGATTCTGTTTGATAGGAATTTTTATGCCTATATTCATAAAAGATATTAGTATATAGTTTTCTTGTCATGTTTTTGTCTGGTTGATATAGCAAGGTAATGTTGGCCTTATAGATTGAACTGGGAAATTTTCATACTTCTACTTCTTAGAAGAATTTGTGAAGAATTAGTGTTAATTTCTATTTAAATATTTGGGAGAATTCATTAGTGAAGCCATCTGAGTCTGGGCTTTTCTTTGTGGGAAGATTTTTGTTTATTAATTCAATCTCTTTACTTCCTATAGGTCTATTCAGATTTTCTTTTCTTTTCTTTTTTTTTTTTTTTTCTTGAGTCAGTTTCAGTAGCTTGTACCTTTTTGGGATATGTCTATTTCACCTAGGTTATCTAATTTGTTGTTATATAATTGTTCATAGTATTCTTTTATGATCCTTTGTATAAGGTTGATAGTAATGTCATTTCTTTCAGTTCAGATTTAAGGAACTAATTTCAGTTTTTCATTTGTATTTTTTTGATCAGTCTAACTAATGGTTCATCATCTTTTGGATCTTTTAGAAGAACTTAGAAGATTTTTTTCTATTAGTTTTTTATTTTCTATTTCACTTATTTCCACTCTTCATTATTTTCTTCTTTAGGTGTGCTTTAGTCTTCGTTTGCATTTCTTTTTCTAGCTCTTTAAGTTAAAAGATTAAGTTACTGATTTAACACAGGCATGCACAGCTATAAATTAACCTGTATATACTGCCTTCACTATATCTCATTTTTACTGTTTCATGTCCATTAGTTTTAACATACTTTATAATTTATCTTATGATTTTTTCTTTGACCTATTGGTTATATAGGAGTATGATGCTTAATTTCCATGTATTTATGAATTTCCCTTATTTATTTATTGACTCCTAATTTTATTCCATTGTGGTTGGAGGACATACTTTGTATGATTGAAATCTTTGTGAATTTATGGAGGCTTGTTTTGTCAACTAGCATATGATCTGGAGAATGTTCTGTGTGTATCTGAAAAGAATGTATATTCTGTTGGGCGCCTCAGTGGCTTAGTCAGTTAAGCATCTGACTATTGGTTTTGGTTCAGATCATAATCTCATGGTTCGTGAGTTTGAGCCCCACATCAGGCACTGCACTGATGGTACGAAGCCTGCTTGGGATTCTCACCTCCCCCCAACCCCAACCTCACTTGCTCTCTCTCTAAAAATAAATAAAACTTTAAAAAAAATGTACATTCTTTTGTAGTTGGGTGGAGTGTTATTTAAATGTCTGTTATAAACTCTCCTCTCCTATGCCCTTTACAGGGTAAGAAATTCCCTTTACACCAAGAAGGGGTAGGCCAGGCTTTAGGGGAACAATGTTACTTCTACGTCAGTAGTTCAGGAATTATACAGGATAGTCTAGCTGTGGTTCGTGGCCACCACAAGAGAGGACAAAAATGAGGAGTCAAACCAAAATTGGTAAATACTATTTATTCTGTTAATGGTCTTAAGAGCATGTAGCCTTAAACCAGAACAATGGTAACATAGCTGACCCAGGATTGGGTCAGTTACAAGACAGAGGGGGGAATGTAAGGATGCAGGTCTGAACCAAACTGACTCTAATCATTAGACAATAGAAGGGCACACATTGCCCAAGACATGAGGGACCACCCTTGTAATACCCTTAACATTCCTAAGGGCAGGCCTAGAAATAGAAGCTATAGGTAATCACTTATTGCTTAAGGCTAGTTACACCCTACGTGAGGGTCTTGGGTCCTGGGTCTACTCTGTGATTGGTTAACACTCCAAATGTTGTAATTGGATAAACCTGCTGTCAATAATATTGTATAATAATGATTAGATCACTGTACCTATGTCACCATTTCCTGTAACTCCCCCTTCCCAAACTCATAAAAGCCCTACTCCACCTTTGTTCGGGGCTCTTAGCATGAATCCACTGCACCGGTAAAGTCTGTGAGCCCGAGCTTAGGCTTGGCCAGCCTAAACTCATAATAAAGCCCTTTGCTTTTGCATACGTGAAAAAAAATGTCTGGTATGTCTAGTTGGTTTATGGTGTTTTGAGGTCTTCTATTTCCTTTTTGATTTTCTGCCTCATTGTGCTATCCATTTTTGAAGTCTATAGTTGTTATTGTTGAATTGACCATTTCTTCTTGCAGTTTTGTAACTTTTTACTTCGTGAATTTTTAGGTTTTGTTATATGCATACATGTTTATAACTGTCATTTATTTCTGATAAATTTACCTTTTTATCATTATAAAATGTGCTTATGCCTTAATGTCTATTTTGCCTGTTATTAGTATAACCACTCCAGGTTTTTGGATACTCCATACTCTATGCATATATCTCTTTTCTCATCCTTTTATTTTCAACTTATTTTTGTCTTTCAATCTAAACTTTGTTTCCTGTAAGTGGCATATTGTTGGATCATGGTTTTTTTTCTTCTATTCTTCCAAATCCTGCCTTTATATTTAATCTAATAACTGATTTGGTAGGATTCATTTTGCTCTTTGTTTTTCATATTGTATCTTTTCCCTCTGTACTTCCATTACTACCTTCATTTTTGTTATTTTAACTTTTTAAAAATTATTATTTTAGAAAGAGAGAGTGTGTGTGAGTTGGGGGAAGGGGCAGAGGGAGAGAGAGAGAGAGAGAGAGAGAGAGAGAGAGAGAGAGAGAGAATCTGAAGCAGGCTCCATGCTCAGCATGGAGGCCTGACACAGGACACAATCTCATGACCCTGGGATCATCACCTAAGCTGAAATTGAGAGCTGGATGCTCAACTGACTGAGCCACCCAGGCACCCCTTTGCCATTTTCTAGTGTACATTTTAATGTTTCTTCATTTTTAAATTCTATTTTTGAGTTATTTTCTGTCAGTTCAGAGCCAGACACAGGGCTTGATTTCATGAACCATGAGATCATGACCTGAGCCAAAATCAAGAGTCAAACACCTACCCAGTTGAGCTACCTACGCACCCCATGTTTTTGTCTTTTAATAGTTTGATGTGTCAAATGTGTATCTACTTGAAGTTTCTTGAGCTTTTTGGAGTGTAGATTTTTGATTTTCATCAAATTTGGGAAATTTGTCCCTTATTTCTTCAAATAGTCTTTTTTCTCTCTCTTTCTTTTAGTTTTTTAGTTCTATGAATATATTTATAATAGCTGATTTAAAGTTTCTGTCTAATAAGTCCAACATTTGAACCCCATCAGGGACAGTTTCCATTAGCTGCTTTTTTGCCATCTTGGTATGGACCATACATCCTATTTATTTGCATGTCTTACAAACTTTTAAACAAATATTGGACATTTAAAATAATATAATATGGTAACTCTGAAAATGAGACCATCCCTCCTACCAACCAGGGTTTGTTGTTGTTATTTGTGGTTGTGGTGGTGATTGTTGTTGCTATTTATTTTCTGAACTAATTCTATAAAAACTTTCCTGAACTAATTCTGTAAAGTCTATATTGTCTGTTGTATATAGCCACTGAAGTTTTTGCTCAGTTAATGATCAGCTAATGATTGGATAGAAATATCCTTAAATGCCTTGAACTGGACAGTCTCCCAGCCTTTGCTCAGAGTTTTTCTATGTATGTTGGGGCATATTTTCAGCATTCTGATGGGCAGTTTTTACAACTCTTCCTTAGCCTTCATTTTCTGTTTGTACAGAATCTCAAGGCTAGCCAGAAATGAAAAAATTGGGACCTTCCTAGATCTTTCCTGGCATATTCACATCTCTGTGTGTATGCCTGGCTTTTTAGATTCCCAGGAATATGTTGACATTTTCAAAGGCCCTAAGGACTCCGTACTCACTAACTTCTCCTTTAAAATTCTTTTGGCGAACCTCTTATTTGCCCAACTATTATTGCTATCTTAAATAGCTGTGATGTTAAATAATTGCCATGCAATTTTTTTTTTTTTTTTTTTTTTGACAAGCACTGTTGGGAAAAGGCAGTTCCACTCAGCAAGTGCTGAGTTAGGTCAAAAAAGAAGCCTTGTTAGTAGGGATTTTCAGGAAGCTGCCACACAGGTCATATGGTGGCAATTCTTCAGGAATGTAGGTTCTTGGGGAGTGCTAAACCTGTTCTGCCATTCCAGTGACCTCTAGGCTACTGGTGTAACAGCTGCTCTGATTGCAAAACTGTTGGGTCTCAAGACT
This sequence comes from Suricata suricatta, assembly GCF_006229205.1. NCBI lineage: Eukaryota > Metazoa > Chordata > Mammalia > Carnivora > Herpestidae > Suricata > Suricata suricatta. Next base: position 73,608,575 of record NC_043706.1, on the reverse strand, counting down.
ACTATGGGGATGGGAATAGGGCAAATTAAAGACTCCACAATGCTTTTAAAAAAAAATAGCCATTCAGACTTTTTTTCTTGAAAAAAGAAGAAAAATTGGATTGTTATAAGCCTTTGATTAATTTCCAGAATTCTGAAAAAAGCCGATTTTGACAAATTTTATTGGTGCTCTTATTATTTTTATAGGGAAGTATATTTGGGGAGGTCGTTTCTGCCATCTTGGAAGTGCTTTTCAAGATTTTTTTTTTTTTTTGCAACGAAGATAATTATACTGAAAGTTGTCCAACAGAGAAAGAGAAATTTCCTGCTTCCTTATGACATCATCCCCATACCCCATGTCTTTTTTATTTTGTTCATGATAGTTATCTTTGGAAAAAATAGTGATTTTTTGACACTTCATTCAATCCTGTAATTGTTTTAAGGAAATTTAACTTTTTAATGTTTATTTTATTTTTGTGAGAGAGAGATAGAACATTCATGGGTGAGGGACAGAGAGAGAGAGGGAGGGAGATACAGAATCGGAAGCAGGCTCCAGGCTTGGAGCTGTCAGCACAGAGCCTGACATGGAGCTTGAACCCATGGAAAGTGAGATCATGACATGAACTGAAGTCAGATGCCCAACCGACTGTGCCACCCAGGTGTCCCTCAATCCTGTAACACTTAAAGAGAAAGGGTCTTGAATTGTAAATGTTCTCTAAGGTGTGATAACTAAGGATTTTAATAATGTTTTCATTACTTCAGTTTGGATTTTAGAGCATTATTGTGTTTCACCCAATTTTCTTAAAAACTTTAAAATCTAACTCCCCCTGCCTGAGTTTATTAATATGTAACCATTGCACAGAGCAAATTAATACACGTATCACTTGCTTTGATGAATAGATATCACAGCAAAATTGATAAAGAGGAATTTCAGAATAATGAATTCCCATCAACTTCTTTTTAATCATTAGATGTATGTTTTTTTTCTAAGTTTATTTATATTGAAAGAGAGAGAGAGAGGGCAAGGGAAGGGCAGAGAGAGGGAGAGAATCCCAAGTAGCTTCTGTGCTACCAGTGCAGAGCCCTACATAGGCCTCAAACTCACGGACTGTGAGATCATGGCAGAGATCAAGAGTTGGACACTCAACTGACTGAGCCACCAAGGTGCCCCTAGATTTATGTTTTAATTGAAAAAAAATCTAACCTAAAAACTCATTATGAAGGACCAGTCAAGATGTTTGCCAAGTCTTTTAGATAAACATTAGAATATTGTAAATATTTTTATGATTCTTAATTAACATGTTATCATTTTTCAGCTTTGAGCCATCTGCTGAGTTCATGCCTCTTCTCTCTTTTTCAAATTTCTAGCCTAATTGTCTAAGATTTAGAGAATTTCCCTATATTACACACTCAGATCTGACAGTGTAACCTTTGGGCCTTGTCTTACTCCTCTTTATCTTCTCAACTGAACCAAACATTTTATATATATATATATGTATATATATATATATATATATGTATATATATATATATATATATATACATATATATATTTAATGTTTTATTTATTATTTTTGAGACAGAGAGAGACAGAGCATGAGCGGGGGAGGGGTAGAAAGAGGGAGACACAGAATTGGAAGCAGACTCCAGGCTCTGAGCTGTCAGCACAGCACGACGCGGGGCTCAAACCTACGAGCGTGAGATCATGACCTGAGCCCAAGTCAGAGGCTCAACCGACTGAGCCACCCAGGCACCCCTAAACCAAACATGTTTCATATTTTTATGTAGTTAAGTTTATCTATTTTCAATTTTGATCTCTGGGTTTCATGTTGTACTTAAGCAAAATGAAGTTTTTTTTCGTGTATTTTCTTGCAGAGTCTTCATTGTTTCATTTTATTTTTTATTTTTATTTTTTTAGAAAGAAAAGCTTTTTTTTTTCCATTGGCATTTCCACAATTTATTTTTTAACATATGCAATTATTTTCCATCATATACAATACAGTAGTTACAGTGACACTCCAAACAGAAAAGCAAAGTAAAAAAATCAAAACACCAACTTCTATTTCATGTAATTTGACTTATACAGAAATTAGAAGGTTAAGTACCAACTAGTTAATCACCTAATTTCACAGCTATCTGAAGTGGCAATGTTATATAGCAGCTTATCTCTGATACATTCAAGATAAATGATACAATTTATTACTTGCCCATAAGCTACAACACAGCCTGCTTAATACCTTTCCTTTCCTTTATTATTTTCTTTACTTTCTTTTTTTTCCTCTTCTTTTTTTGGTGGTAGGGGTGGTTATGTTTAAATGAAGTTGCTTTTACAACACCAAAGACTTAATCATCCATTTCCTACATAAAAGGTAGCTACTATTTTGCATGGACCTCAAGTCATTGTTTCATTTTAAATAGTTGATCCAACTAGAATTTATTTTGGTCTAAAGAGTGAAGTAGGGATTAACTTTTGTTATTTTCCCAAAAGGTTTGCCAGGTGACTCAGTTCTATCATTGAATAGTTTTATTTTTTCTCAATGTATAGATAATGCAACTTTTTACAAAAGAAATTTTTAATGTACTTTAGCCTTGACTATGTTTCATTTATCAGCTTGTCTATTTTGACAGAGATAACAATTATTATTGCTATAAAATCTGGTAGAACTCCTAGTTTACTGTCAAGTGGATCCAGGTTTTGTGTAACCTAATGTTGATACAGTTTAAGAAAAAGAATACAAACTCACAAAAAATTAGTACAAAAAAGAATATTGATTTAGAAAGAGAAAAAATCATCATGAATCACAGAATTTTGAAAAATGATTAACTACTGTTGCTGCTCACCTTTCTATAATAATTTCCCCCTACTTCTTGGCTATCTACTTTTTGATTGATTGTCTTTTCATATCAAATAATTTTATAATATAATTCTCTATGTAGAGAAAGGAAAAATAATTCATTCTTTTTTCTATCATTTGTTTTTTATAATTGAAACATTTTTATAATTGAAGTTTATAACTTATAATTGAAATAAATTTCTTTCATCTTTACACCTTATCATTAGTAATGTCATGTAAATTGGGAGAAACTTCAAGTTTGGCTTCCCAATTTCTATAAACCTCCACAAAATTTCCTTAATATATGAATTGTAAAATCTCAGGCATTTAGTGTTTTTTTCCCATGACTAATATTATGTATTTATTGAAATGATGGAATTCATTAACAGATAGGCTATTGATATCACTGTCACATTGTACTTTTATGTTGTGAATCAGAGAGAGTTGGCAAAATAGTAAAATATTTTTAGAAGCTATTCACATACTGAAATGGAAAGCCTATACTTTATACCCTGACGTGACTAAATACCACATAAATATATCAGATTACATCTAAACTAAATGAATCTTCCAGTCAACTAACTCTTAGCTGGTTCTCAAAATTCCCATGTCTCCAGTACTATCCACCACAAAGGAAAGTATGATGAAGAGGGAGCTGGAATGAAAAGAGACAGAGATCTTGGGGCTCCTGGGTGGCTTAGTCAGTTAAGTGCCTGACTCTGAATCGTGGCTCAGGTCATGATCTCACAGTTCTTGAGATCCAGGCCTGCATCAGGCTCTGTGCTGACAGCAGGGAGACTGCTTGAGACTCTCTCTCTCCCTGTTTCTCTGCCACCCTCCTCCACTTGCTCATGTGCTTTCTCTTTCTCTTTCTCAAAATAAATAAATAAATAAACATTAAAAAAAAGAGAGATAGATGTCTTAACCAATTGCAGTTAAAATATGTACATGTGAAAATTTTGATTCTTATATTTTTAATAGTTTATTGTCAAATTGGTTACATGTGAAATTTTAACAAAAACATATGATCATATAAATACATTGCTAGACCTCTCCCAGGGCCTTGAAAGTGATCCATGCAGGTGGGGAACCCTGAGGTTTAAGCTTTATTGGCTTTATAGTAAATCCATCTCCATACATTACTCTTGTTTTCAATTAATCTCTGGGCTGTTTTCATTTGTTTATTTTTTCCAAAGAGCTTAAGAATAATTTTATCCAGTTCACAAAAATCTTACTTGGTATTTGGTTAGCGTATCAGTCAAAGGAGAGAAACCACACAGTGATTTGAATTGGTAAAGTTTAATATAAACAATTATTAATTTCAACAGAGGATTAGAACAACAAGGAATTGACCAGTAAGACTGAACAAAATTCTAAGGAATATAGAAATGGCAGATATAAGGAACAGCCGTCACTCCTGCACTAAGTTAGGTATCCGAAGAGCACCCAAGCTGGGATGCAGATGTTGGTGGGGACTGGCTTACTGGATGGTAGAGAAGTTGCTTGGATGCTGAGCTGCTGGGACTTGCTGGGAGTATGCCCCACAAGGTGCCAGGAAGAGCTTTTCATTGGAAGGTGAACAAAATCTCCTAAGGGCAGTGGCACTAGGAATCTTCTGGTGGCTGTGCACTGAAGGAGCTAGGTTTTGTTTTTTGTTCTTCTTTTTCTTTTTAAAATAGTTTATTGTCAAATTGGTTTCCATATAACACCCAGTGCTCTTCCCCACGAGTGCGCTCCGATATCACCACCTCTCTTCCCCCTCCCCCTTCAACCCTCAGTTTGTTTTCAGTATTCAGTAGTCTCTCAGGTTTTGCGTCCCTCTCTCCCCCCAACTCTCTTTCCCCCTTCCCCTCCCCATGGTCCTCCATTAGGTTTCTCCTGTTTTCCTGTTAGACCTATGAGTGCAAACATATGGTTTCTGTCCTTCTCTGCCTAACTTATTTCGCTTAGCCTGACACCCTCGAGGTCCATCCACTTTGCTACAAATGGCCAGATTTCATTCTTTCTCATTGCCATGTAGTACTCCATTATATATATATATACACCACATCTTCTTGATCCACTCATCAGGTGATGGACATTTAGGCTCTTTCCAAGATTTGGCTATTGTTGACAGTGCTGCTATAAACACTGGGGTACCTGTGCCCCTATGGAGCTAGGTTTGGGAGAAGCTGTATACACGCAGGAGTCTGGAGAGTAAGCACAAGGGAACCAGGAGGCAAAACCTCTTTTCCTCATACAGTCTCCCTTTGACAGAGTACACTTTACTGTTTTGCTGGCAAAGGAAAAATAAAATTTAAAGGGCCCAGATCCATTTTTTGTAGAGTAGCCAAGGAATAATGAATTTGGACAAGAGATAATTAATTGCTATCTGATAATTGGTAATGTATTGGATTTATACATTCATTTAGGGAAAACATTTTTATCTGAGAAAAAGGTATGATGTTTCATTTGCTCAAGATTTTTCTTAGTAGATTTTTCTAGTTTAAAAAATACATTAGCATTAAAAGCTTATATTTTCTCAAGTATTATGCCCATTTTGTTGTTTCTACTGGGAAGGAGATATTTTTCCATTATATTTTTTGATTGTCGTTCAAGCTGTTGATTTTTGTATCTTAATTTTGCATTGACAATCTTATTAGTTATCTTAGTATCCCTATTTTTCCCCCAGTTGATTCTCTTGGTTTTCCATACATAAAATATTATTATCTGAAACTAATGAAAAGTTTTTGGGTATTTTCCAGATTTCTAGGAGATTTATATAATTTTAAGATGCTTATGTTAATAACATCTACACAGATATAATCTAAGAGGGTTTTCTATTACTTATTGGACAATATTTCCCATGTAATTTAATATACCAAATATTAAGTCTAATTAGTTTAATTTCTTATACACAGAAATTTTTTTTTCTCTGAAATGTGATATGGGTCTGCTGGCAATTTTCAGTTAGACTGTGGTCAAAACACCTTTTTGTTTTGTTTTGTTTTGGATAGTCTTTGTTTTTCTTTTTTAGTTCCTATTTAAAACACAAGTCGTTAACATACAGTGTAATACTACTTTCAGGTGTACCATTTAGTGGTCGACACATACAACACCTGGTGCTCATCACCAGTGCATTCTTTAATCCCCATCCCCTGTTTCCCCCATCCCCTGCCCACCTCCCCTCTGGTAACCATCAGTTTGTTCTTTATAGTTAAGAGTCTGTTTCTTGGTTTGTATCTCTTTTTCCCCATGATTGTTTTGTTTCTTAAATTCTATCTATGAATGAAATAATATGGTATTGGCACAGCTTCTATATCTTAGCAGTTGGAGTCAAGTTTGAAAGCCTTTCTTCCCTTGCCCCTTCTTCTTTGAATTCCTCTTTGACAATTGATTTGCTTTCTCATGTATATACCTCACTTCAGTTTCTGAAAGGAGAAGAAAGCTAAAAGGCCAAGCACTCCCACATTTTACCATAGGTTCATAGCCCTTTTTCCTATGCTCATTCCCCCCAGAGTGTGTGCTTAAGGACACATGCAACTACCAGCACAGTTGAACTTGTTTAGATTAATCTCTATCAATAAGAAAACCCTAACTACCTAGTTTAATATTTGCACTTGATGATACCCTGTGTCTGAGGTCAACAGGAAAATAGAAATCTCTTCTAATGGCCTCCCCCCTCTTTAAATCACACCAACATCATAATTAAGAAAGCGTTTCTGGTGACAAGGTCTGTTAGAGGTAAATCTTAGATCCATGTGAATGCCTAGTGTAATGGCAAGCCTCAAAAAAAAAAGTTAACTTTCTCACTCTTGTGCAGTTTCTGAGTTCTCTCCTTTGTGTGAGTTTGCATTCTGCATTGACCAGATGATTGGAAATCCCTACCTGGAATATGAAGCAATTTTGTACCTCAGTGTCAGATAGATCATTCTATGTTTAGAGGACCTTATCTCTTGCTGGGGATTGATTTTTAAATTGCCCATAAGTGAATAACAAAGTAAAACTTTTTTAATCAATTTTAATTGGTAAATATGATCAAATTTGTCTCACAAAGTCAGTGTCATTTTTTTCTTTTGGTGCTCAGTGCTGCTTTGTTCATGGCAACAGTTAACTAAGGGGCGAAGCTTCAGTGTTGGTGAGCAGGGACTCTGCTGACCTAGTATGATTTTAGGGCCCAAGGACTCAGAATTTTCTAGATAGCCTGGAAGGGAAGGTGCTGTTCCCATAGGCCTCTGTGTTTCTCCTTGCTTATCTTGCTTTTTCCCCTTTTGAGTTCTTGTGAATGAATTATTGTTTGTCCTTCGTGCTCTCCTCCCTGTTTAGACTCGTTTCCTCCCTGTTTGCTGAATAATGTTTCACATTTTCCTGAGTTCGTTGCCTGGCTGACTGGCCAGGAACCTCGGCAGCAGAAAGCACCAAAACAGCCTTGTCACTAAAAGTCTTAAAAACATAACATGACGGGGCCTGAGGTTTTAAAGCTGAGTGCATAGACTGCACAAATTCTTGTTGCCATGGATGTGGAGCTTCAGTTGTTTTTCTGATTTTGTGTGTGTGTGTGTGTGTGTGTGTGTGTGTGTGTTTGTGAGTAGAATCTGTGTTTCATGCTCTTTTTTGTTTGTTTTGTTTTTAAAAATTTTAATGTTTGTTTATTTTTGAGAGAGAGAGAGAGAGAGAGAGAGAGAGAAAGAGAGAGAGACAGAGTGCAAGTGAGGGGAGGGGCAGAGAGAGAGGGAGACAGAATCCGAAGCAGGCTGTAGGCTCCAAGCTGTCAGCACAATGACTTGGAGCTTGAACCCACAAACTGTAAGATCATGACCTGAGCCAAAGTCAGACACTCAACTGATTGAGCCACCCAAATGCCTCTGCTCTTTTTTTTTTTCATGTTTATTTACTTTGAGAGAGAGAGAGCACCAGTGAACAAGCAGGGGAGGGGCAGAGGGAGAGAGAAAGAATCTTAAGCAGGCTCCACACCCAGCATGGAGCCTGACAAGGGGCTCAATCCCATGACCCTGGAATCATGACCTGAGCTGAAATTGAGTCAATCGCCTTAACCAACTTAGCCACCCAGGTGCCTGTTTTATGCTCTTTTTGCATTCATTTGTTCACTCATTCATTCTCACCTTCTGTCTTTTACAAGATTTCAAAATAATTTTTTTCTTTTTTAAACAAGTTTATTTTTTTAATGTTTAGTTTTGAGAGAGAGAGAGAGAGAGCGTGCGCGAGCAAGCAGGCAAGTGTGGGGGGTGGGCAAAGAGAGAGGGAGACAGAAAATCTGAAGCAGGGTCCAGACTCCTAGCCATCAGCACAGAGCTTGACATGAGACTCAAACCCACAAAACAGATCATGACCTGAACTGAAGTCAGAGGCTTACATGACTGAACCACCTAGGTGCCCCTAAATAATTCTTTTTCTATTACTCTTGCCATTAAAACTGATGGTCAGGTAGTCCACAGTGGTGCAGCTGTGTTGATTATCAAATATGGAAATGCTTCTGTACTCAATGGCAAATATGTGTTGCCACAGACCCAAGCTGAATGCTCCTGTGCTGCCAAGGGGTCCCTTAGACCTTCCCACAATCCAGCTCCTAGAGGGTTCAGATCTGGCACAGCTGGGGGGCAGAATCCTTTGGGATCCTATTTCAGTGTACCCTGTGTGCCCCCATTGTGGTTATTACATATTTTGGTTACCACCTTCTGAAAGTAACAGCCTCAAGCTAATTCAGCCACAAGAATTATGCAGGAAGCACAAGGAATCCCTGAAGAGTAAGAATAGATTCCACAAAGTCTTGGCACTAATGTTCACACACTTTTCTCACAAGGACAAACTCAGTGATAACTTAGATGGTCACGAAATGGACCCAGGTATCTTGCTGAAGTATGGGCTTCTGTCTAGAACAAGACTTGAATGACCTCCCATGTCCCTACCAAGCAAATGATATTTAAGAAGTAGGGAGGGGTGCCTGGATGACTCAGTCGGTTAAGCCTCCGACTTCGGCTCAGGTCAGATCTCACGTTCGTGGGTTCAAGCCCCGTGTTGGGCTCTGTGCTGACAGCTAGCTCAGGGCCTGCAGCCTGCTTCTGGTTCTGTGTCTCCTTCTCTCTCTGCCCCTCCCCCTCTCATGCTCTGTCTCTGTCTGTATTAAAAATAAATGTTAAAAAAAAAGGAAAAAAAAAGAAGTAGGGAAACATTGCAGATTCTCCCACAAAGTGCATAGTTATTAGTACATTACAGCAAACTGATGAAAGCTAACTAAGTAAAGAACCAGGTGCTACCTCAAGGCCTCTGTTTGCCAGTCCTGGGTTTAGACACGTGGCTGCAAGAAACAACTGAAAGTAGCATAAGCCTGTAATTTTTGGATTTTATCCTGAAACAGTGCTCATCTATGGCAACCAAAGGAAGCTGGGATGAAGTGACAAGGATGTGTGTGGGGTATCAGGATGTTTGAGAGGGAAGTGGTTTAATTTTGTGAATCAGCAGTTGAGCTTTGTAAGTACAATGATGACAATGAAGGGAGGATTTATTTTCTGGAATACACTGAAGTGGAAAAATCCTTAGTGTCCTGAAACTGATGAGGTGGCTGTGGCTATAGGTCACTCCAGAGGGACATATACTTCTAGCTGTGCTGGCTCTCTGGACTCTGGAATTCGGGTGCAGTGTCTCCAGTAGCCCAAGATGAGTCTTCTGAAGGTGGTTGTGGGGGAGAGCCTGGGAGTGAAGGGAGCAGAAGCTGAGAGAGGGGCACAAAGAACTGGTCACAGAGACTTCAGGAGATCCGGGAAGGATATCAGTGTGGCTTCCACAGTTACTTCTTGCAAGTTAGCAATTTCAGCAACTTACAAATTCAGTGACTTCTTGAATGAAGTTAACTTCATTCAAGGTAACTTCAATGTGCTTCAGTTTTCTCCTCTGTAAGATGGGAATTACAGTATTTCCCCCTGTATCTTTTCTTAGTAATTGTAAATTATATGGTTGGCCATGACAAGTGTCAGTAAGATGTTTTTTCCTAGGGACCCAGGTAACTAAGTAGCTCTTGGGCAGGGGAAACATCCAAGGGGGCTTGCAGCATGAGACCTCCTTCAATCCCACATGCCCTCTGACCAAATCTGGTTGGGTTTTGTACCTTAAAATTAAAAATAAAAGTTAAATCCCAGGAAAATTGAAAGAATAATAAACACCTATATACTGTCCTCTTAGATTTACCAGCTATTGGCATCTTGCCACACACACACACACACAAACACACACACTTTCCTTTGTAAACCATCTGAAAGTACTATGAAGGCATCATGACACTTTAATTGTATATAATTCTAAATAATACAATTCTTGTAAACAAAGATATTTATCACTTTTCTATTCAGTATCATTTTCATAGCTAAGGAAACATTAATTCAATATATCCAAAAGAGTCAAATAATATTTTCTAAATTGTTTCCAGCATGTCATTAGAGTTAAAGTCAATCCATTGCATTTGTCTGCTGTTTCTTTAGTAGACTTGAGTATAGAGCAGCCTCCCCTTCTCCCTCTTTCTTATGGAATCTTTCAAGCATCCAGGCCAGATGTCCTACAAAGCCCTCCATGGGTTCCTGTCACTGTTACTTTGTTGGGTTGTATGTCTGAGCCAGCCTTTCTAGTTCTGGTCTTATGAGTCATGGGGTTGGCTTTTGATATTGTAGATGGAGGATCTTGCTAGATATTTGGGGTAAGCACTTAGGGAACTAAGAGTACATCTTTGTACACATTTGAAGGCCTAGCTTCATTAATATGCCTCTGAAGGTTTCCAGGTTCATTCAGTCCCTACTTCCACCACCTTAACCTGTGTTTATCCCACTATCAGTCATACTTGATACACCATCACCTCTGGGACCAGTTCTAAAGCATGAAGCAGAAAAGACCAGGGGTGTCTGATTTATTGTATCTCTGCCTTGATGTAGAGGCACTCTTAAGGCACCAAAATAAAGTGGAGGTTGAATGCAGACTTGGAAGAAGAGTTGTTGTTTCTGTCTTGGGTATTTATGAAGAAATCTCACCCTCTAGTTTTCCTATAACAGATGTCCTGGCAGCTATTAAGTGGCCTAGTACTTTGAGTTGTGAAGTGTCAGGTGAGTGGAGTGGCAGAAAGTGGGTTATCATTGCCACAAGCCACTCCAGCATTTATACACCTCTTCTCTTTTCTCTATGGATCTGTAGTCATGGAGACAGAAGGGATCCTTTTGCATATGAGGAAAGGGAGGCCAAGAGAGAGGAAGTGGTTTGCCCAACTGCCACTCAGCTTGCTTCAGGCAGACCTGGGATGAAAGCCTGTCTCTTAAATCCAGTCCTGTGCTTTTCTGTGAGCTGCAATGGTGGAGTCATTAGGTTTTGTATTTAGATGCTTGATGAAATGGTTTTGAAATGGCGAGTGCTGGGGAAGAAGAGAACATGAGTGAGTCAGCATATGTGGGAGACTCTCAGAGTGATTAAAAATCAGAGCACAGTGTTCTACTGCCATGTCCTTGAATCTTGAGACATGGCAAATGTGGCATTCTCTATGAAAGGGCAGAATGCTTTGCTTTCTCTGGTCTGCCAAAACCATAGTTTTTTGACTTTCAGAGTTTGAACCAAGATATTATGTATGTGGGGGTAAGTAATTTCTTGGGTTTTCATAATGGATTGTTTGTCTTTTAAATTGCAAGCTGAATCACAATCTTTTTTATAGGCATTTTCCGTCTGAAGTAATTTTGCAAAACTCTCTCGCTTCTTCTTCCACAGGCATATAAATACCCTTTGTAATTACCAGGTGTCTGTCTTCACCTGTCTATTATAGAGAGAGTTTTCAGAAGTTCCAATTATATATACCAAATTTCAGATCCTGGCTTAGATTGTACTTTGATCTTAAAAATAGAATTTAAGGTAATTTTTCTGAAACAACTTGCAAATACTGCAGTGATTTTATCTTTTTGGATGTAAATTAACCCGTTCAACTAACTTTCCTTTTTTCATTTAAAAAATGTATTTTTAGTTTCCTACGGAGAGAAAGGAAAGAGAGAAGGAAAGAAGGCAACAAAACTTACCATCAGTCATCTACACTTAGTCCCTGTTCAGTTTTTGATCAATTGTCTAGGGTGTCTAGGATTTTTAAAGTTCCTTTCAATGTTTATGAAAATCTCCTCCAGAAATAGTAAAGGGAGAGAGACTCAGTAAGATGTATATCTGTATCAGTTAGATGTTTTGGCTGATGTAGCAGAAGCAAACAAAAAATAAACCCTTAGGCTGCTTTAAATAATAAAATTTACTAGTTCATATAACAAGAAATCTAAAAATGAGTTGGCCTGCAGGATGCGGTGATCTTGTGACCTGGTGAGGTCATTAGGGACCTAGGTTCTTTCCATCTTAGCCTCCTGCTAACAACAGTATCCACTTGTTCTGAGGCTGGGTATTCTTGGGATCAAAATATGCTTGTCAGTAGCAGTTGACATTTTAAGAGTCTTTGTTCAAGTTTAGTTTGAAAGAGAGATCTTTTCCTGTGGTTTTCTCTAGCACCTGGAAAATTTTCCAGAAGATTCCAGAACAAGTCTCCTCATATCATAGTAACTGGATTTGAATCATGTACCTGTTTTTGAACCAGTTCCTGTCATGAGGAGAAGGTCATGCTTAGATCTAGTATCTTTGGGTAGGTTCCCCAGGAGGCAAACTCTGAGTAGTTTATGGGAAGGAGGTTTATTGCAGAATGCCCTGTAATCAATGCTTGTTGAGGAGTGAACGAAGTGGGATTGGACAAAGAAAGGAGTTAAATGACAAACTCAGGTTCATCAGGAACTCTTGAGCTAAGTTTGCCCTTCATAGTTGTTCTTTCTTGCATTAAGACTGCCCAGCTTTGTGCTTTCATCTTGACCAGTCACTGGATGTGAGGTGACTGCAGGCTATCATGTGGCCGTGGGCAAAGTGTCTTTCTTTGGCTTGCTTTTCCAGGGCAATTCCTAGAGAAGGACTCAGCTGACAGCCATCAATGCCCAAACTCTTAGCTTCTGAGGAGATGGATGTTGCAGTCCTGAAGTCAGCAGGGAGTGGGGTGGGGGGGGTGAAGATTGGGGCAGCACAACACAGCTTACATTTCATTTCATTTCTTGACCTTTAGGATTCACATTCTTTGTATAATATGTTTTGGGAATATAGTTCCTCCAGGATTCTGATTAGTCTGTGTTCCTGGAACTAAAAAAAGGAAGGTTACCAGTCAGGATTAGTTGTTGCCCCTTTCAGGGTGGAAGGAGTTGAATAAAGTCAACTTGCCAACAACTGGCTGGTTAGTCTCTTGAAATGATGGTGCTTACTGCCTCTCATTTCATCGGCGGTAGCAGGAAGATAGAAAAGAATATCTGAATTTGAAGAACACCAATATACAAATTTGAGTTTACTGTATTCTTTCCCTGTGTTATCTTCAGCCTGATCTTAGCAGAGTCTAAATCCAAAAGTAAGCATTAAGGAACAGATAGACCAACTGGAAAATCTCTTTAGTTCTGCCTTGAATAGCAGAAAGAAGAACGCTTATAGTTCATAGACTGAGGGAATCACCCATTTTTTCCCTTCTTTTTCTTCATTCACTTTCATTCCAGGCTTCAGGCAATCTTGTGGTGGGGGAAGAGGGAGCAGCAGTAAGATAATGTGGAAAACAATTGGAGCCAACATTCTTAGGGAAGAGAACCTTCATTTTTCATTTGGTAGTGGAACAGGTCCACAAAGTAGGGCCAAATTCTTCTTCCTTCCTTTTTTTTCTTGTAAAAACCTTCTCTTTGTCCTATTGTCATTTAGACCCCAGATGTGACTCTGTTACAGAAATAAGTGTGTGTGTGTGTGTGTGTGTGTGTGTGTGTGTGTGTGTGTGTGTTTTCTGATGGACTGAAAAAGGAGCCTTGAGGAACCAGGACATACCAGGGAAATAGCAAAGAAGGAAGAGCTCAGGAGACGGATCCCATAAAGTTGTTTGTGACTATCTGGGCTAATAGTCAACCGTGCATGTTGGACATGCTCCTAATTAGCATTCCAAAGACTATGAGAACAGACCTAACAGATAGATCTCCTCCCAGCCCAATTAATCACTGGGTGATACACTCACAGGACAGATCTGAAAGCACTTAAAGCCTTTGAAAACTGAACTGACATTATAAACGTAGGACATACAAAGTAAGCTGAAACTTGATTTGAACCTAACCAGGTCAAATGCCTGCTTACACATCAAGATTCTCTCATAGGATCTGGGGTTTCTGAAAATATCCAGAATACAGCCCAAAATTACTCAACATATGAGAAACTCTGAAACTCTGAACTTGCTTGGGAAAAAATAATCAATATATGCCAAAGATAAGAAAACACAGATATTGGAATTATTTGATAAAGACTTTAAAACAAGTATTACAAAAATGCTCAAAGGTGAATACCTTTTGAAGTGAGGTTAAAATAGAAATAGAAGATATAAAGAAGAATAAAATGGAGATTTTAGAACTGAAAACCACAATAACCAAAATTAAAAATTCACTGGAAGGACTCAATAGCAGAATGAAGATGACAAAGGAAAGGGATAGTGAACTTGGTTTCAGCTTAATGGAAATTATCCAGTCTGAAAAACAGAGGAAAAAAGATGGAAAATGCAAAGAACAGACCTTCAGAGTACTATGGGACAACAAAATGTTCAATATTTGTGTCATAACACCCCAGAGGACAGAGAAAGAATGTGGTGCTGAAAAAAGGTTTGAAGAAATGATGGCTGGAAATTCCACATATTTAGAGAAAGACACATACTTACAAATTTAAGAAGTAGAGAAAACCCCAAATAGGATAAAATCAAAGAAATCAATGCTCAAACACGTTGTTGCACTTAAATTTCTGAAATATCAAACACAAAGAAGAATTCTTGAAATAGCTAGAGAGAAACAATCTGTTATCTGTAGAACAATGATTCAATGACAGTGATTTTCTTATCAAAAACCATAGAAGTCGAAAGGAAGTAGAACAACATTTTTCAAGTGCCAAAAGAAAAGAATTTTCAGCCCATAATTCTGTTTACAGCAAAAATATTTTTCAGAAATGCAAGTAAAATACAGGAATCCTCAGATGAAGAAAATCTAGCAAACTTGCTTTGAAAGATTTGCTTAAGGGAACTCTACAGATGAAAGGGGAATAATACAAGATACTTGGTATATCAAAATGAGAAAGAGCAATTGGTAAATATTTGGATAAATAGACTATTCTCTTCCTGAGTTCCTTAAACTATGTTTTATTGTTGAAAGCAAAAGTACAACATTGATGAAATGTTCAGCATATATAATTTTTAAGACACTTTCATTGAAGTGCAAAATACTCATTCTAGATTGTGAAAATTTAAGTATGCATTTTGTAATTTTTAGAGCAGCCACCAAAAAATTATATGAAGAGATAATATTATAATAATAGATACAGTTAAACCTTGGATTGCTAGTAACTTGTTCTGCCAGTATTCCACAAGTATTCTCCCCACAAAAAGGCAAGAAAAGCAAAACAAATAATGAGAAAAATAATAATAAAAAGTATTCACATGCCCCCTACCCCCTCAAAACAAGGTAAAAAAAAGACAAACAATGAGAAATAGTAAGAACAAGCAGAAAACAATAGTAAAATGCTAAACACAAATCTAAAATATTAATAATTTCACTAAATATAAGTTCTTTCAATACATCATTTAATAGAGATTGTTAGAATGGATGGGGTGCCTGGGTGGCTCAGTGGGTTAAGCATCGACTTCAGCTCAGGTCAGGATCTCATGGTTCTTGAGTTTAAGTCCCATGTCAGGTTCTGTGCTGACAGCTCAGAGCCTGGAGCCTGCTTTGAATTCTGTGTCTACTTTTCTGTCTCTGCCCCTCCCCCACTTGTGGTCTCTCTCTCTCTCTCTCTCTCTCTCTCTCTCTCTCTCTCAAAAATAAACATTAAAAAATGGATAAAAAACTCATGTCTTAATTGTATCTTTGATAATGATGATGATGATGATGATATAGGTAGATTAAAAGTTAACGGATGGGGAAAGATGTATCATGCAAAAACTAATACAAAGGAAGCTGGAATTGTTATATGTCAAAGTATACTTCCGAGGAAATAAAAGTACCAGGGATGGAAAGGGATATCACATATCGATTATATAAGGATAAAAGACCAATTCACCAAGAATTCTTAAAAGTTCTAAGTGTGTATGTATGTAACAACAAAAGCTTCAAAATACATGAAGCAAAAACTGACAGAACTAGAAAGAAAAACAGACAAAAATCTAATTATACTTGGAAAGATCAACACCCTCTTCTCAGTAATAGGTAGAACCAATAAACAAAAATCAGTAAGAATATGGAGTTGAAAAACTCTCTTAACCAACTGAATCTAACTGACATTTATAGAACACTTCATCCAACAGAGGAATATACATTCTTTTTAAGTGTACATAGAATATTGTCCAAGAGAGACCATATTCTTGGTCATAAATCAAATCTTGACAATTTTAAAAGGATTAAAATTCTCAGTGTGTTCTCCTAAAAAGCAAAATGGAGAGACATGTTTCATGAGTTGGAAGATTCAACATAACAAAGATTTCAGTTCTCTCCAAATTGATCTATAGATACTTTACTAAATAAAAAATATGAAGATAGAAATAAGCACATGAAAAAATGTTCAGCCTTGTTAGCCATTGGGAAATGCAAATTAAATCATGACAGCTACAGCTACACACATAGTAAAATAGCTAACCTAAATACTGATAATACCATGTGTTGACAAGGCTGTGGAGTAACTGGAAGTCTTACACATTAAAAGTGGAAAATGGGTGTGGCCCTTTCTTATAAAATTAAATATATGCTTATAACTCGACTGTACCCCTCCTGGGTATTTAGTCTAGAGAAATGAAGTTGTATACAAATATGCATAGCATATTTATTTGTAATTGCCAAGATCTACAAACAATTCAAATGTGCTTCGGTAAGGCAGTGGATAAACTGCAGTACATACATAGTATAGAATGCTACTCAGCAACAATAAGGAACAAATTTTTACTAGCAAGACTCATTTAAAAAAAGAGAGGATCCAAATAAACAAAATTATTCATGAAAGAGGAGAAATAACCACCAACACAATAGAAATACAATTATTGCAGAATATTATGAAAACCTATATGCCAACAAATTGGACAACTTAGAAGAAATGGATAATTACTGGAAACATATAACCTACTAAAACTAAAGAAGAAATAGAAAATTTAAACAGACCAATTACAAGCAATGAAATTGAATTGAATCAATAATCAAACCTCCCCCCTCCCAAAAAAAACCCCAAAAGTCCAGGATGAGATGGTTTCACAGGCAAATTCTACCAAACTTTTTTTTTTTTAAATAAGCTCTATGCCCAAACATGGGACTAGAATTCACATCCCTGAGATGAAGAGTCACATGCTCTACTGATTGAGCCAACCTGGCAACTCTCTACCAAATATTTGAAGAGTTGATACTGATTTCTCTCAAACTATTCTAAAAAATACAAGAAGAAGGAGAAGTTTCAAATTCATTTTATGAGGCCAGTATCAATCAGATACCAAAGCCAGATAAAGACACCGCAAAAAAGGAGAACTACAGGACAATATCTCTCATGAATACAGAAATCCTCAACTACATATTAGCATTCCAAATCCAACAATACATTAAAAAAATCATATGCCAACTACGTCTTAGCATACCAAATCCAACAATACATTAAAAAGTCATACACCAACGATCAAGTGGGATTTATTCCCAGGATGCAAGGGTGGTTCAAAATTTGCAAAAAAATCAACATGATTCATCACATAAATAAAAGAAAGGATCAAAAACCTATTATCATTTCAATAGATGTAGAAAAAGCATTTGACAAAGTATAACATCTATTCATGATAAAATCCCTCTATACAGGAGGTCTAGAGGAAATATTTATTTGTTCTACTATTTAATTTCTTTTTTTTTTTGCATAGTCAGTACTTAAGCAAAGATCATTATCATATCAAGGTTTACCTCTAAGTGTAACATTAATACTATAAAAATGAGAAATTTCATATTTTCTGGGATAGCACTTAGTATGTGAGAAAACGTTTACTGTTTGTAAACGAGATGTTCTGGACATTTTGCCATTTTCTCTAGCCTTAGATACTACAGAATGGTGAAAGCATTTGGATCTTCTGAGCATACTTTGTAGGATCTTATCAAATGAGGGTCCACTGGAAAAAAAATGAGGGTCCATTGAAGTAGAATTTGAAATTGGGATAGTTTATTTGTGTTTTGGAAGGCTAGTTGTTAGAGAGGATGGATCACGGTGGAGTCAAGTAGATGGACTCCTGAGTTTCCAGCTCATTGCATTGCTCCTGGATATAAGTTGTTGTCATGGCCCTAGCTGTGGCCCATGACTTGTCTACTTATGGACACTGAGGACTGAAGTGGGGCATGTGGCCACAGCATTCTATCAGCTCTTAGTCTTTTGCTTTTTTTAATTTTGTGCATATAACATTCTGATATTTAAAAAATGCCGTATGTCTTAGTTTGGGCTGCTGTAACAGAATAGCATAGATTGGTTGGGTTAAACGTATGTATTTCTTATAATTTTGTGGAGAATGGAAAGTCTGAGATCTGGCTGTCAGCATGGTCAGGTTTTGGTGAGAGTTCTCTTTTTGGTTTACAGTGCCTCCTTGCTCTATTTTCACATGGTGAAGAGAAGGAGAGGTAGCAAGCTCTATTTTTATAAAGGCACTAATTCTATCATGAGGAGTCCATCTACATGACCTAATTACCTCCCAAAGTCTCCATCTCTAAATATCATCACAGTGGAGGTAGGATTTCAACATACATATATGGGGGTGGGGAATAAATACTCAGTCCATAGCACCATATAAGAAATAGACCTTTGCCCTCTGATATCATAGGGACAGAGGTGATTTTGTTTTTTAATTCTTTGTTGCTATTTCAGCATTTTATTCTGGGCACTTTCATAACTCATTGCGTGATAGATATGGAAACACAACTTTATCTACCACGTCCTCTATTATCATGAACATTCTGGGTATGACTAATTTCACTTTAGAAGCAACAACATTCTCCGTGTGCTGGGATTGACCCTTTCTAACTTTGTTGCACAAGCTTTATTACTTGGTTTATTTGTCATTGCTGACATGGTGGTTTGAAAGCATATTTTTACATTGTTACCAGAGAATGACTTGCCTTGACAATTCAATTAGTTTTCTGAAACATAAACTGTGCCTGCCATTTTCTCATTCTCTACTAAATGCTGAGAAATATGTTAGGTAAATGCTGACAAGCTGGAGATTGTAGACATACAGATATAATTTCTCTGCCAGGACTCTGCCCATGGCCTTCTAGTCTCCTCAGTAGGGGCTGCTTCTATCCCAGGCATATGGACAGGGCAGGGGGTGGGGGTAAAATGTGGTATTTTAAGGATCTCAGTGTCAGTAAAACTCATGCTCAGTAATTTGATTCGGTTAATGAGTCAGAAATATTAGGAGGAAAGAAAAGATGCTATGACCCAAAGGAGTGTTAAAGGGATAGAGTCCCTGCATACAGAGATGTTCCTTTGCTTGACAGATCCAGAACCTAGATATTTTAAAAATACACTGTTTTTTTTTTTTAAGAGCAGTTTTAGGTTCATAGCCAAATTGAGCAGAAAGTACCAAGATTTCTCACATACCTCCTTGTTCTTGCACACGTATAACTCTCCCTCACCAGAGTGGTTCATTTGTTATAATCGATGAAACTACACCAACACATTTTTACCACTCCAAGTTCATAGATTACATTTGGGTTCATGCCTGGTGTGATACATTCTTAATGTTTGGACAAATGTATAATGTCATGTATCCATCATGATAGCATCATATAGAGTAGTTTCACTACCCTAAAAACCCTCTGGACATTTAAGTTTCTTTTATGCCTTTTTATGGCTTGATAGCTCATTTCTTTTTAGTGCTGAATAATATTCCACTGTCCGGATGTGTCACAGTTTACTTATTCACCCAGCTATTGAAGGAAATTTTGGTTGTTTCCAAGTTTTGGCAGTTCTGAATAAAGCTGCTATAAACAGCCATGTGCAGGTTTTTGTATGGACATGTTTTCAAGTCACTGAGTAAATACCAATGAGTGTGATTGCTGGATCATATAATGAGAATGTGTTTAGTTTTGTAAAAAATCACCAAAGTGTCTTCCACAGTGGCTGTATCATTTTGCATTCGCACCAGCATGGATGAGAATTTCTGTTTCTCTACATCTTCACCAACATTTGCTATTGTCAGCGTTCTGGATTCTGACCATTCTAATAGGTGTGTAGTGGTATCTTGTTGCTGTTTTGATTTGCCTTTTCCCAGTGACATATCAGGTGGAGCATCTTTTTATAAGCTTATTTTCCATGAGTATATATTCTTTGATATGGTGCTTTGATATGGGTCTTTGACCCATTTATATTTTTATTTTATTTGTAATTATTTTTGTTTTTCGAGGGAGGGAGGGATGGGAGAGAGAGAGAGATAGGGAGATTGCAAGTGAGCAAGGGGCAGGGGGTGGCGTGAGGAGAGAGAAGTGGGGTTCACCCAAAGCAGGGTTTGTGTTTTTACCCAAAACAGGGCTCAAGCTCACCTGAAGTGGGGCATGAGCTCACACAAAGTGGAACTTGAACTCATGAACTGTGAAATCATAACCTGAGCCAAAGTCAGATGCTTAATGATTGAGCCACCCAATCTCCTTGCTCCATTTTTACATAGGTTTCTTGTTTTCTTGTTGAGTTTTAAGAGTTCTTTGTATATTTTGTATAACAATCAGATATGTCTTTGGCAAATATTTTCTTTCAGTCTATGGCTCCTCTTTTTATTCTATTTAAAAGTATCTTATACAGAGCAGGAAATTTTAATTTTAAGGAAGCTCAGCTTATAAATTATTATTTTCATGGATCTCACCTTTGGTTTTGTATTTACAAAGTCATCACTAAACCCTACACATTGACTTTTACTCCTGTCTTACTTCTTGGTGTTTTATAGTTTTGTGTTTCACATTTAGGTTTGTGATGCTTAATTTTTATGTGGGAATCGCTTCTCAGCCTTTTGGCTAAGATCAAGTGTAGTATCTGTTCTTATCAGTTTAATTTTTATGTGGGGATGTAAAGTCTGTGTCTAGGTTTAATTTTTGCATGTGGTTGCCCGGTTGTTTCAGCATCATTTGTTGGAAACAGTACCTTTTTTTTTTCATTGTTTTGTCTTTGCACTTTTGCCAAAGAGCATAGACTATATGGGGTCTATTTATGGGTTCTCTATTTTGTTCCACTGATTTGTGTGTCTTTTTCTTCATTAAAAATACCACACTGTTATGATTACTGTAGCTTTGAACATTGTAGTAAGTTTTGAAGTTGGTTATCATCAAATCCTCCAATTTTCTTCTTCAATATTGTGTTGGCTGTTGTAAGTCTTTTGCCTCTCCTTACATACTCCAAAGTTAAATTGTTGATACAATATAACTTGCTGCGATTGCAGTGGGGATTATATTGGGTCTATAGATTAAGCTGGGAATAACATCTGGACAATATTGAATCTTCCTATTCATGAACATTTCTTTAGTTCTTTAATTTCATTCATCAGAGTTTTGTTATTTTCCTCATATAGATTTTGTATATATTTTGTTAGATTTATACATGCATATTTTGTTTATGGAGATGCGAATGAAAATGGTATTCTGTTTTTAATTTCAAATTCCACTTGTTCATTGTTGGTATGTTGTAAAGCAATTGGCTTTTTCCCTAAATATTTGTTTATTTATTTTTATAATAGTTTATTGTCAAGTTGGTTTTCATATAACACCCAGTACTACTCCCCACAAGTGGCTCCCTCCATGACCATCACCCTCTTCCTCCCCCCTTTCCCTTCAGCCCTCGGTTCGTTTTCAGTATTCAGTAGTCTCTCAGGTTTTGCGTCCCTCTCTCTCCCCAA
>NC_043706.1:73510809-73586690 GCF_006229205.1 Suricata suricatta | reverse complement strand
GGGTAAATCCCTAGCAGTGCTCTTGCTGGGTCATAGGGGAGTTCTACTGATAGTTTTTTAAGGACCCTCCACACTGTTTTCCAGAGTGGCTGCACCAGTTTACATTCCCACCAGCAGTGTAGGAGGGTGCCCATTTCTCCACATCCTTGCCAGCGTCTATAGTCTCTTGACTTGTTCATTTTAGCCACTCTGACTGGTGTGAAGTGGTATCTCAGTGTGGTTTTTGATTTGTATTCCCTGATGAGTGATGCTGAGCATCTTTTCATGTGTCTGTTGGGCATCTGGATGTCCTCTTTGGAGAAGTGTCTGTTCAAGTCTTCTGCCCATTTCTTCACTGGATTACTCATTTTTTGAGTGTGGAGTTTGGTGAGTTCCTTGTAGATTTTGGAGAGGAAACACAAAAAACTAATAGGCAACTGACAGAATGGGAAAAGATAGTGACAAATGGCATATCAGCTAAATATTTATTTTTGAGAGAGAGGCAGAGAGACTAAGTGCAAACAGAGAAGGGGCAGAGAATCCAAAGTGGACTCTGCTGGTAACAGAGAACCTGATGTGGGGCTTGAACTACAAACTGTGAGATCATGACCTGAGCCAAATTCGGATGCTTAACCTATTGAGCCCCCCAGGTGCCTGACTTTATTAGTGTTTATTTATTTTTTGAAGAGAAAATGAGATCAGGGGAGGGGGCAGAGAGAGAAAGGGAGACAGAATCTGAAACAGTCTTTGAGGTGCCAACACAGAGCCCAATGTGGCTTAAACTCACAAACTGTGAGATCATGACCTAAGCCAAATTCAGAGGCTTAACCAACTGAACCACCCAGGTGCCTCTGGAAAACAATTGACTTAAAAATTTTGAAGTACAATTAACATGCATTGCTATATTAGCTTTAGTGGTATAACATAATGATTCAGTAATTCTGTATATTACTCAGTACTCACCGTGATAACTGGAATCACCATCTGTCACCGTACACCATACAATATTATTATTGATTGTATTCCCTATGTTGTACTTTTCATCTCCATAGCTTATTTATCTTCTAATTGGAAGTTAGTATCTCAATTGTGTTTATCAATTTCACCCACCTCCCCTCTTTCAACCACCAGTTCTCTGTTTTGTTTGTTTTTTGGTCATTTATTTTGTTTTTTATATTCCCTATATAAGGAAATCATGTGGTATTTGTCTTTCTCTGTATGACTTCACTTAGCATAATGCCCTCTAGATCTACCCATGTCATTGAAAATGGCAAGATTGTATTCTTTTTTAATGGCTGAATAACATTCCTTCATATACACCACATCTTCTTTATCCATTTATCTATTAGCAGATGCTTGGGTTGCTTCCATATCTTGGCTATTGGAAATAATACTGCAGTAAGAATAGGGGTGCATATATCTTTTTGAAACAGTGTTTTTGCTTTCTTTGGGTAAATACACAATAGTAGAATTACTGGATCATGTGGTATTTATATTTTTAATTTTTGAGAAAACTCCATACTGTTTTCCACAGTGGTTGTACCAATTTACATTCCTGCTAACAGTTCACAAGAGTTTCCTCCTTCCACATCCTCACCAACACTTCTTATTTCTTAATCTTTTTGATACTAGCCATTCTGATAGGTGTGAGGTAGTATCTCGTTGTGCTTTTGTATTTATTTCCCTGATGATGAGTGAGGGTGAGCATCTTTCATGTGTCTGTTGGCCATCTGTATGTTTTCTTTGGAAGAATGTCTATTCATGTCTGCTGCCAATTTTCTAATTGGATTTTTTTGGTATAGTATTGTGTATGTTCTTTATATATTTTGGATATTAATCCCTTATTAGACAGATACATTATTTGCAAATAACTTCTCCAATTCAGTAGGCTGCCTTTTTATTTTGTTGATGAATTCCTTTACTGTTCAAAAGCTTTTTATTTTGGTATAGTCCTAACAGTTTATTTTTGGAAGAGCAATGGACTTTGAATCTTAACTTTGTATTGTGCAACCTTACTATAACTTCTTATTAGTTCTGGAGTGTTTTTGTTAGTTCCTTCAGATTTCCTACAGAGATAATTATGTCACCTGTGAACAAAGTCAATTTTATTTATTCCTTCCCAATCTGTATACCTTTCATTTCCTTTTCTTATCTCATTGCAGTAGCTATGACTTCCACTACAATGTTAAAAAGCAATGGTGAGAGGTGACATCTTTTCCTGGTTTCTGATCTTAATGGGTAAATTTCAAGTTTCTTACATTACATATGGTGCCAACTTTAGGTTTTTTGTTGATATTCTTTATCAAGTTAAGAAACTTCCTCTCTCTTCTTAGTTTACTATTTTTCTTCTGAATAGGTGTTGGATTTTGTCAAAAACTTCTTCTGCATCTATTGATAGGATCATGTGATTTTTCTTCTTTACCCTGATGATGTGATGGATTAAAAGAAATGATTTTCCAGTATTGAACCAGCCTTACATACCTGGGATAATTTCACTTTGTAGTGTTATGTAATTCTTTGTATACATTGTTGGACCTGATTTGCCATATTTTGTTGGGAGTTTCTGCATCTATATTCATAAGAAATAGTGGCTTGTAATTTTCTTAAAATATATTTGGTTTTGGTAGTAGGATAATGCTGGTTTTATAGAATGAGTTATAAAGTATTCCCCCTGATTCTGATTTCTGAAAAAGATTAGATAATGGGTATTCTTTCTTCCTTAAATGGTATAATTCACCAGTGAACATGTCTGAGCCTGGTGCTTTCTGTTTTGAAGATTATTAATTTCTTTAATAGATATATCAGATTGTCTGTTTTTTGTTGTGTGAATTTTGGCAAATTATGTCTATTAAGGAATTGTTCCATTTCATCTAGGTTGTCACATTTGTAGGTACAGAGTTGTTCATGGTATTTCTTTATTGTTCTTGTAATGTTCATGAGATCTGTAGTGAAGTCCCCTCTTTCATTTCTGATATTAGTAATTTGTATCTTTTCTTTTTTCTTAGTTAGCTTGGCTAGAGGCTTATTGATTTTGCTGATTATTTTTAAAGGACCAGTGTCAATTTTTTTCTCCATTGACTTCCTATTTTCAATTAGATTGATTTCTGCTCTAATTTTTATTATTAATTTTCTTTTGTTTACTTTGTATTTAATTGCTCTTCTTTTTCTAGTTTCCTAAGGTGGAAATTTAGATGAGTGATGCCACAGATTTCTTTTATGTTGTGCATGTGTCAAGATTTTATTCAATTGATTAATGAATTGTACAATGTTATCACCAATTCAGAGGAGGTGTTGAATAAAATTTTTAAATGCTTAGTCAACCAAAGGAATATTGAAGAGAGATAACTAACAGATAGAAGGCAGGTTAATATCCTAAGGGTAATAAACTGATTTTTAAGGTTATGGTTTTTATTCTATAGTATTTATTTATTTATTTATGTTCACCAGGGAGAGATCAGGTGGATCTCTTGACAAATTTTATTTGTATTGCGCTAAGCAGCAATCTCTGGCCTTTTGTTCTCTGACAGAAACTATTTGCAGTGATACCAGTTTTTTATAAGTTAGTGTTTACCCCTACAGAATTGTAAAATAGCCACATCAACCAAAGGTACCAGTTAATCTACAAAAGATCTGCTAGAAAATGCTAAGCACTCCACTGTAAGGTCACCTAGCATCTAAAAGAACATGAGCTGGACAGTAATTAAAGTGGTAAAAATATATTTTATTTAGAAACTATTGCAACAGGGGACATAAGATCTCATACAGAAATGGGCTCAAATACAGCAAAGACAAGTAAAGATTTATAGTTGAGGAGCCATGTGAGAGTCAGTGTATGGAAAATGATTGAGAAGAGATATCAAGGGTAAGGAGATTCTTGCTATAGTGACCTAACAGGAGTTCTGTTGCAGTCAGGCCAGTCATCAGATATCACCTGGAGGTTGGTAGGAATTGAGGAATTTGTTTAGATATGAATTGTGATCACGTATCAAGGGTAGGGAAATTCTAGATAAATTGACCCAGCAGGATTATTAAAATTAGACTCTTTAAGGATGGACGTGGAAGCCCAAAGTTGAGACCTAGTTGAAAAGAGGGCTCAGAGGAACCTACATAAAGTTTAATCAAGGCAAGTGTCTTTGTCATTAGCAATCTCTTTTGTCTGTTTCCAAATTTTGGATAGTCATTTCTTGTCACATTGGACCCATGACTGAAAAGAGGACATGAGCATTGGGAGACAGGGAGGGGTATTTTCTGTAATCCTCAAAATAATATCCAAACTCCTCTGGTGGTCTACTTGGCCTTCAGAATCTTCTGGCCAGCTTGACCCCACTTCACACTCTCTCATTTGTGACCTAGCCACCTTTTCTTCAACATGCTCAAAGTGCTTTCATTCCTGTTTCCTTGCCCAGAAAAAGCCCTGGCTCTACCCCAGCCCTTGGAAGGTGAGACTATGGTACATCCCACAAATTTTGATAAATTGTGTTTTCATTTTTAGTGTATTTCAAAGTAGGTCTGAGAGAGATTTAAAAAAATGGGGAAAGGTGCAGACAGTGTGAGCAGAGGCATGAAGGGAGGGACATCATGATGTGTAGGGGAAGCAACAAATTCCTGCATGTTTCTGCAGGGTAAAATATGACAACAGGAATGGTGACAAATGAAATCAGTATGCAAGGAGGGGCAAGATCAAAGACACTTCCCCTACCACATTAGGTTGAATTTTATAGCATTTATATCATAGCTAGTTAGAAGCAGGGAAGCATTTGAAACTTCTGAGAAGTGAAGTGACATGAAGAAATGTGAGCTTTAGCTGGGTAGCTCAAATTTCACTGGCCCCTCCAATCTGGCATACATGAGGCATACATGACTTAGTGATTATAAGAGAAGTTAGGAGGCTTTCTTTCTGAGTCATCCAGACAATATTTATTGAACTACTGATTCCTGGAAATGCTCTAGGTGTTGTAAATAAGTAAATGGTATACAAAATCCCTGCTCTAGTGCGGAAAGCAGGTAATAAGCAAACAAGCACAGGAAGCATGTTCGGGTAGAGGGGCTGCCCTAGTATATGGCAAGCGATGGTGGACTTATGAACCAGGACAATGGGAATAGGGATATAACAGAGGGAACAGAGGTCACAAGTCCTTTGATCCTAAAAACATTCCATGTCAACCTGTGCCAACCCAGAGGTACCTGTTGCACTTATTTCTGTGCTTGTAATTATTTCTGGAAGACTCTATGCCTACAAAAGCAGTGTTAGACAATGCAATCTCTAATAGAGGGTTTCACTGATTATCCTGTGGCAGAAACATAAAATCTCTCAGTCTCATGCACCAGAGTGAGGAGGTGATGATAGACTTGAATTCTGTGGTTACATAGCTCATGAAGGCAGGGAGAGGAAAGAACATCCTGGGCGGGAGAACACAACATGAGCCAGCTTCCAAGGTCAGGAGATCATGTCAAGTTTAAAGAAGAGGAAAAAGTTCAGGATTGTTATGCCTTTCTAAGATTTGTAGAATGGCATGAGCAGAGGTAATTTTAGAAACATTCCACGGATGGCAGGATAAAGAACAATTTGAACAGTGGAGACATTAAAAGCAGGAAGGAGGGTGCCTGGGTGGCTCAGTTGGTCAAGTATTTAACTTTGGCTCATGTCATGATCTCAGTTCATGGGTTCAAGCCCTGCACCTGGCTCTCTGCTCTCAGCATGGAGCCCAATTTAGATCCTCTGTCTTCCTCTCACTTTGCCCCTCTATCCCTTGTGCATGCTCTCTCTCTTTCTTTTTCAAAAATAAGTAAACATTAAAAAATTTTTAGGGGCATCTGGGTGGCTCAGTCAGTTAAGCGTCTGACTTCAGCTCAGGTCATGATCTCATGGTTTGTGGGTTTGAGCCCCATGTTGGGCTCTGTGCTGACAGCTCAGAGCCTGCAGCCTGCTTTGGATTCTGTCTCCTCTCTCTGCCTCTTCCCACCCGTGCTCTGTTTTTCTCTCTCAAAAATAAATAAACATGAAAAAAATTTTTTAAGTTAAAAAAAATTTTTTTTAAAAAGCAGGAAGAAATTTAGGGCAATGGTAAGGAAGGAAGGAGATCCTAGAGGGAATAGACGAATAGAAATAAATGAAAGGTTAAAGTCCTAGATATCTCCATGAGGTAGAAGGGAAGGCATTATGGAAAGGAAAATATAAGACAGCCAAAAGTTAGGCATTTGTTAGTGAGTAGGATATAGGGATACTTTGTGTAAAACTTAAGGGAGAGTCCTGAGTGATGGAAGATTGAAGATGTGACCCTGAAAGTGAGAAACCAATATCTAATGGCTAGTAAGAGATGAGGATAAGGATGAGGATGAGGATGTTAATGATGCGTGACTTGCTTTTAGTTTCATGACTGGAGAATATAAGAGTAAAAGCCTTAGTTGGAGGTGATATAGTCACTAAGAACATGGACTGGCACATAGAGACACTCAATAAATAAATAAATGAGGTACTGGGTTTCATATATTTCCCTTTGACATGAGTTATACTGATGCCAGAACAAGCTTCAAGTTGCAGTCAGAGTCTGGCATAGTTTAACATAGGTGGGGAGGCTCTCTGATCCAAGTGAGGGCTGTTTTACCCCGTTAAAATTCTCATTACCCTCAGGGATTTGGTTTGAATGGTTCTTTGTCATGTGTGTTTGTAGAGCACATTTTTTGCCCCACATCTATACAGTACATATCATGGGTTGAAACATTTTATGACTTGTTTTGCCGGTTTGCCCTCTGTTCTTTCATGATAGTGACTCAAAGTATCTGAAAAAGCAAAATGGTGTGTGAAACCTTGAGCTGACTCTACTTAGAGGCGTATTACAAGGTTATGCTCTAAGTAAAGGGGTAATTGCACATCCTTGCAATATAAGTCAGAGGCCCAGAAGGAAACAGAATAGGATAACTTAAGGTTTTAGTTAAGGGACTATTTACAAAGGTGTGGGCAAAGCTTGGAGGCATGACTGGGGAATTAATAATGGTGCTAGAAATAGGGTCTGAAGGATTGGAAGGGTGTGGAGAGTGAGAGGAACAACCAGGACAGAGAGTCATATGGAAAGGCTGCCTTGAGAGAAGCTGGGATGTGAGGAACTTTGCTCGTTGGTGGAGGAAGGAAGCTAAGGGAAAAGATAATTTCCTGTTCCTCTCTCTGTCACCTCTTGTCATCACCAGACACAAAGTCCACTAGTAACTCGAGGGCAGGGGGTTCCATGGTGTGGCCCCTTACCTAGCCTCCAAAGCAGAGGAGAGGAGAAAAGGAAAGAGGGTTCCAGAGCTGCTGACAGGTGTGCTATCTCAGCACGCTGCCTTTCCTGTTGGCTTGTCAGGGCAAGTGACACTCTCCCAACTTGTCTGGAAGATTTACTCATCTCTAAAAGACATGGTAAACTATATCTAGGTGTAGATAAGGGATGAGCCCAATTTGTTTATATGTGCCTTGAATTTTCCCACAACGGCTAAGAACCCAGACCATAGGAAATAATGGGTAATGCATAAATGAACATATCACAATAAGGCCCAGTGGTACACTTAAGGTACTCAGAGTAAAACAATATGGCAACATAGAAGGCCCCTGAACTCCTATCTTCCCATGAATACATTGAATATAAGTGACACATAAAGCAGTTACCTCTGAAAGAAATCTAGGAACTAGCTGAGCAACTTCTCCATATTAGCTGTATGAGAAAATATTCACATTGAAACAGGTAGGAAAGGCTAAGACAGTCTTGCTATAAACCACACTACTGATATAGCACCAGATACTTGAGAGGGAAATCATAATTGCCAGATTCTTCTTGAGGAGTGAAGGGTTTGACCCAGCTTTTAAGTCTTCCACCAGAGGAATAGCCCTTCAAAACATCTAGCTCTGAAAGCCAAGAGAGCTTGCATCCCTGAGATCCACAAGACTAAAACAAAGGAGCAGTTGCTCACCGGTGGGCATATGGGGCACTCACTGGGGCTATCCCCCCATCCTCCCTGCCCAGGGCTCCACACAGAGAAAATAGGCAAAAATGTCCATCTCCAAGATATTAGCACACATCTAGGGGCTAATTGGAATCCTCCCTGGAGACTGGGGAAAGTGGCAGACACCTCTTCTGTCTTCTCCCTCTGGCCTGATCCAAGTGTCCAGTATCTCCCTGGAAGGAGCTTATGTACACATCTGGCATGCCAGCTTTTGTAGTTGTTCTCTGAGAAATGGGCCCTCTGGATTTGCCTGGCTCTGAGCCAATAGGGCTTGTATTCACAAGTCTTACAGGAAGTAGCAAATAAAGAAGCAGTTCTTAATGGGCAAAAGAGCAGCTCTCACCCTCCACCCCCAGGGTTATAAACCAGACTGACACAGAGGAAGCAGGCAACAATACTCATCTTCCAGTTTCTCCCTGAAAGAGTATTAACTACAAACTTTCCCAGCTACTGCCTGGGGGTCCAGCTTCTAATTACTGTGCATCTAGGTGCTGAATGCAATTCTCTCATTTGGAACACTGATGGGTCTTGGCATACCTTCAACTGCTGGGAGCTTCTAAGAATAAAGAGGGTGGTTTGGACACTCACAGAGGTTTGAGAGACAATTAAAAGCTCAGGCAGGACTGATTGATGAGGTTTTCATCTCCTATATAGGAACACTCCATCAAGACTGGGAAAGGTAACTGTTTGATCTCATGCTCAGAAGCCAACACAGAGAGTTAAGGAAAATGAAGAAACAGAGAGATATGTTCCAAACAAGACAACAAGACAGATATCCAGAAATAGATCTTAGTGAAACAAATAAACCATTTACTTGATAGTTCAAAATAACAGTCATAAAAATGCTCACTAAGCTTGGGAGAACAATGCATGAACAAAGTGAGAATTTCAACAAAGCGATGGAAAATATAAAAAAAGTACCAAATAGAAATCACAGACCTGAAGAATATAATAATTGAACTGAAAAATGCAATACAGGGGTTCAACAACAGACTAGAACAAACAGAAGTAAAGATAAATGAACTTGAAGACAGGCAATAGAATTGATCTAATCAGAGGAGCAAAGAAAAAAGAATGAAAAAGTGAAGATCTTAAGAGACTTATGGGACATGAGTAAGCAAACAAATATATGTATTATAGGGGTCTCCAAAGGGGGAGAGAGAGAGAGAAAGGGACAGAAAGCTTATTCAGAGAAATAATGGCTGGAAACTCCCCTAATCTGAGGAAGGAAATAAACATCCACCAGAAATCCCAGAAGTTCTAAAGCGGAACCACAGAAAGTTACATAGAGACATATAATTTAAATTGTTAAAAGCTAAAGACAGGGAGAGAATTTTAAAAGCAGCAAAAAAGCAGCTTGTTATGTGCAAAGGAACCCCCATAAGACTGTTTTCAGTGGAAACTTTGTGGGCCAGACAGAGTGGGATTCAAAATGCTGCAAGGAGGGGGAAAAAGCCCTGCTAATCAAAAATAGTCTTCCTGGCAAAGTTGTCATTCGGAATTGAAAGATGGATAAACTTTCCAGACAAACAAAAGCCAGAGTTCATCACCACTAGGCTGACCTTTAAGGAAGGCTTTAAAATGTATTCTTCAAGATGAAATGATGAATACTAATTAGTAACAGAAAAACATATGGAAAAATAAAACTTATTGATAAAAGCAAATATATAGTTAAGTTCAGAATACTCTAATGCTATAATGGTGGTGGGTAAGTTGCTTATAACTCTAGAATGAAGATCAAAAGACAAATGTATAAAAATAATTATAACTACAATGATTTGTTAATAGGCGCCCAAAGTTAAAAGCTGTAAATTGTGATATCAAAAACATAAAATATGTGTGAGAGAGTAAAAATGGAGCGCTTACAATTTTGTCAATTATACCTTAGTAAAACTGAAAGAAAAATGGAGGTACTTCCATGAACGGATGGTATGCAGTCGTTACAGTGTTTCAAAAAAGTTTTAAATGGCATGGGAAAATAAGTATGCTCCATTATGCAAAAAGCCCCAAATTTCTGTCCAATAATTTGCAAAAAAAGAAAGAAGGAAAAAGAATAGGCTTTTGTGCTTTCTACAATAAACCAGCATTACTTTAAAATCATAAAGAAACAATGTAAAAAACAGTGACCAAGAGAATAGAGCTGAAGTTAAGGTTTTCTTCTTAACCACTTTTAATTAGCACCTAGTAAGGATTAGGTTAGGAAATTGTCACCTGTGGCTCTTTGGGAATGACAAAGCTCCAGATGATCTGGGACATGGATCAAGGTCATTCCCATATTAGGTTATGAGTTAGAGTTGAGGAGGAGAGTGGAGACAGGGCTATAGGCATATATCTGTGCCAGCCTATGCTCCTCAAAGGGTGAGGGGAGCACCAGCTAGCTTTCCAAGGGCTTCTTCCTGCTCCCTCAGCAGTGTCATCTGTAAGTCATATGAAGGGATCCAGTAGGCTGGTGGTTTCTCTATAAGGGTGCATCTCACTGAAGAGAGAACAGGTGGATAAAGGAGCCTTAGAGTGGGTGATCCAAATGGAGAAAGGCCAGAAAACAGAGGGAGTGTTGGGAGTTGTCCTCTACAGGGCTGGATCCACCCAAGTCAGAATCAAAGCTGTTCTGACTAGAGCTGGGGTAGTCATCCATCCTGGACTTTGCACAGGCTTATCGGGCATTAAACTTATTAAGACAAATCTGCCTGTCTGTAGGAAGAGGAAGTTTTCATATTTTATTGCATTTGGCTTTTAGCCTCACCTTTCCTCTGGTTTGAATCAAAGTTGTATGCAGTCTTTCCCTTAACAATAGTAACTGGTTTTCTTTTCCTTTTCTTCTTTTTTTTTTCATTTTTTTTTTGTGCAAAGCTTTGTGGCTCTCAGAATCAGCACTGTTTATTTTGAATTCCTAGCCACAGCTGCACTAGGTGAACTGGACTAAAAGGAAATGGTTTGGAATACAATTTGAGGGATTGTGGTCTGGAGAGATGTATTGTTTTAGTTTATAAAATGAAGTGGCATTTTTTCTTGCCACATGTCTAAGAAAGTAGAGTGTTTTCTGTGCCCAGTAAGGACTGACACCTGTGATTCCCTTTCATCAGCTAGGGCACACCAGGGAGCTCTCACCCGTGTTGTGGTACCTGTGACCCCTCACTCAGGTTTGCCATCAGATCTCTTTGACAAACAGAAGATAGGGGGAAGCGACTCGCTTTAGTCACCTACCTCAGATCATACTGTGAATATACTTCTCTGCCTGTCAATTTTAGATTCATTCCAATTTTGGGAGATAAATGAAAATACCTCCTATTTTTTATTTGCATAGCATGGACAAGCCTCAGCCAGTCTCTTGAACTGTGGCCAACTTAACTCACCCCTACCCCCCACCAGTAATGTTCAATTATTCCATCAAGGCTGGAAGACAGGGGCAAATTGTGTGAACATAAAAGATTATATTGTTCCTTCTTTCAAAGTTATTGCTGGATTCAGAGTTTAGATGTCTATAATTTTCTGCTACAGCGATAAAAGATGCTTTTAACAACATAACTTATCTTTGGTAGCTCCTTAGTATTGTTCTTTTAGAAGCAAAGTTGCTTAAGGATAACACTAGTCATGCTATTCCTAAAGCTAATCCCCAGACTGATTTTGCTTTCTTCATTTATTAGGTAAATTGGTAACCATGCTGATTAAGGACTCTAAATTAAGCCAGTCTTCCTTTTGTTTTGACAAACTCCTGGCCACCAATATAACTCATCTGGAATCAGTAACAGAGGATACATGTCTAAGGGCTTCAAGTGTTTGGTTAGAGCTGCATCAATTTGATGAGTCAACCAAACTAGCTTCATTTCTGAAGACATTTCAGAGTGCTGATTTACTCAGCTGGTTGTACTTTCCGAGGATGTGATTCATAACATCCAAGCGAGGGGAAAGAACAACATTTGAAAGCACAATTAAGAAGGGGTAGATAAAATACTGTTCTTTCTAGTAAACCTATCTTTTATGATATGCTGTGACTACTTCTGGCATATCTCTCTGGGGTAAGGGTTGGAGATGATGCTTTTGAGGCTTCATATGTGGTGTGAGAACAGCTTGCTCCTGCCCAGCCTGAGGTCCTGGGAGAGGAGAGATTTTCTGTTCACTGAAAGACTGGGGAGTAGGCCATTTTTGGTGTTGGGAACATGTGACCTGTGAGGATTCACAGCTAAAGCCACATTTCTGTACCTTGCTCCAGGGCTGGCCATGGAAGGAAGCCTGCTCTGGTGACAAGGATCCAGTATGCTCACTATTTCCCATCTTGTCATGTCACAGCACTCTGGTCCTTCTTTACCAAGGAATCTTTCCTGGCGCCCAGCTCCAGCTTTGCTTTTCCTTCTTAGGTATAATGTTTAGAAAACATTCCAGCCTCTTTGCCATATAGGCTTTTATTTCCTCCCATCACAAAATTTTATGGGAGCCAGATGCCTTGTGCTGACTTGTCCATTTTGATGTATTTTGCAGGAAAACTTGATTCCACCTCAATCTGGAATGCAGCTTGATTTAGAGATATATATGACTAGGTTCCACTAATTCACTTATTCATTCTTTATATATTACACCAGTATTTATTAAGTGCCAGCTGTGAGGGAAATACTCAGTTATTCTGGCTTCTGAAAACCATGGACATGGGCTCTGTGGGAAGAGGAGGAGGTAGGGTTGGGTCCTATGTAATACTGGGACAAGTGCCCCCACCCCCTGATGGTTCTTTTAATTATCAATCCAACAACCATAATCATGTTATTCCTAGTATGACTAAGTTTCTTCTTGGGGAAAAAAGAAGAGTGTTGATTTTGCTTCTAGGTTGGCCTAGGGATGGAACTGGCTAAACAGAGGCAGGAACAGAGACAAAGGTGTCTCAAGGAAATAGACTTGGATGCCACAGCTCTCAATGGTGAAGACACAAAATTTATCCAAGATGGTGCAATCAGGAGGTTTGAGCCACATTCATCAAATTTGTCTGAGGGCAAAGAAATCCTTAAGTGGCATCTTCTGAGTTTCAACTATAAGTTATTCAGCTTATAGCCTCAGAGCATGATGAACTTTCACACTCTAATTGGACAGAAAGACACATAAACAAATAAGCATGATATTGTATACTATTTGCTATGAGAATACTATAACTCTGAAGGAGAAGGAGCTCATTATTTATGGGTCTCTGAGAAGGGCTCATGGAGAAGGTAGAAACTGAGCTGGGGTTAAGTTGCTAAGACACTTGACAAGTGATGAGGAGAGGGAACCTACTATTCCAGTTGCAGGTAATAAGAAATACAAAAGCAAAACATTTTGATTAGTTCAGTAAGGCTATGTTTGCAAATTTAAGGAGAAAGGCTAGAACTATTGGTGAAATGCAGTATCAAAAGAGAATTCATGTAGGAAACTCATAGGTAAATTTTGTGGATTTCCCCTGTGGTGACCATGTAGATGTATCACTTAGATATCTCTTCAAGAGAGAATCCCCCGCAAGTGCACTTAGCTGACAATCTCCTTGCACTTGTAGTGCATGTGGGGTCCACTACTATTGGAAGCCATGGTGTTCTTGAGTAGCTCTCATGGATGACTAGCACAGTGGAAATCCCTGGTACTAGCAATTTCTGCCCACCAGAGACTCCCACAGGCATTCTTTGCTCCAGAGCCAGTCTCCATACTGGACTGGTCAAGACTCTTCTAGAGCTGCACCTCAATCTCAGGCTCTGTTTACATGATTCTCTGTGTTTTCTGCTCTTTTCGTGGTGTCATACTTGCAGTGTGGTCTTGAGCCTTACTTGCTTCTGTTTTCCTTCATAGTTTCCAGACATCACTTCCAATTAATCTCTTGTATTTCTAACCATCTTGCATCTGCTTCCCAGAGAACTTGAATTGACACTATTGATACCAATAACAGCCTGAGAAATCAAGTGGCAATTTCAGGGCTGAATCATTCATCATCCAATTGACCAGGAGGACCCTATTCCAAGTGGTTTATGGAGACAGGTGATCTCTGGCAAAATGTGGTGGCCCAATTGCTAATTTTTTAAAGTCAGTTCTGACTTAGAAAGACATCTTGGAGAAGGAAAATGCCCTTGAAGTACGATGATTCAGCATTTGAAAGGTATGGGGGAAAACAAGGCACACAAGGAAAATGAAATTGGCTTGTTATTACTTAGTATTGATGCCCTACATAGGATAATAAGAAACCAAGAATAGTAAAAAGACAGTTAAAATGTAGGTGTGAGAACCAGATGGTCTCCTTGGCATCTTACAAAGAACTCCTTATCTCCTACAAGTTGACACAACCGGGGAGCAAACTCATAAGACCGTTGAATCCTCAGCCAAGGCAGGTTTATTGTTAAGATCAGGGCGCAAGATGGGAAAACCCGAAACCCCGAGTCATGGATGAGGATATTTTGAAGGTTACCTTGAAGACTGTGACTTGCACCTTCCTATTAAGACCAAGCATTTATCCCATGTGGAAGGCACTGCTGAAGCCTATCCTCACCAAAGACATAGGTGCTCCCTCAGGAGCTATGCTCTGCCCTCCTTCTGACTCCAAAGCTGATAAGTAAGGTTAGTACCAGCAAAGTTGAGGTTGCAGGACCTTAAAGGGGAGGCGATTATGCTCTAGAGGAGCTTCAAGAGTTAGCATTCACCAGTAAGTGCCAGGGGAGTGCATAATTGGATTGGATTTCAGGGACACTTGATCAAAGCATGGAGATGTAAAACTGAATAAGCAAGAGTTCATTTATTTGGGGGACATTCTTTCAGGACAAGTCATTTAACATCCTAGCAAGGCCCCTGGAGGCTGGGGCAAACTTACTTCTAGAGTAGCTTTGGGAAGCCTGAGGAAAGCAATGGTTTATGTTGGCTGAGGTTGAAGTGCCTGCGTTGCAATGGCAGGTGGTAGGGAAGAGATTAGAAGTTTGAGGGAACTGGGCATGCTGAGTTGTATATATTAGGAGACCTGAATACCCACAAAGGTCCTATGGGAGGACACAGAGGACACTCCATTCACGAAAGCCATCAGGGCTCATACTGATGAGAGGGGAACTCGGTCCACTAGAAGTTTAGTAGTTGCCTCCTCGGTAGGCTGGGGCTGATGCTAGGAAAGGTGGTTATAGTTAGGCTTGCAGTGAACATGCTGGGCTCTGAAGCAATGAGATCCTTGGCAGCAATTAACCAACAAGAAGCCAGGGGGCCATAGTTACCATAGAAATGGCCAAGGGGGCATGGCTGCATTCCTTATAATCATGAATGAACACTTGACCTAAAAGATGTTTGTCATCAGGCCTTGGACAAAATTACATCACAGGTTTTCAGTTCCATTTTTCATCATTAAGATCTAATAGCTCAGAAATTGTCAGTTCACAGTACAACTCGAGATGCACAGAGGTTTAACTTATTTTTTTGACTGTAAGTGATCTTCTATTCCACCCAATCCCCTATGTACTAGTTAGTAGGGAAAAACTTAACCAAATGTCAATTGAATTTAAGCCTGGTGTGATTGTATGAACTATGTTTCTAGAGGTGTTCATTCTCTCAGGTGGCTCTGTCTCTGGCTGCTTTCCTTCAAGCTGATATCGGTGCTTTGAGGAAAGAGTTTGTCTAATGAAGATTGGGAGCTCCATATTATTGTTAACTGATTCACAGGAGAAACAAATACGTAAACTGAAAGTGCCAACTAATTATATGACTCCTGGTCCCTTTCAGGGCATTTTTTTTTCTCAAGGACTCTAGTTGGTAAATTCATTCTTTTTTTTTTTTTTACCTTCTGTTTTATTGCTGTTTTTCACTCAATATTCTTCTGCATATGTAATATCAATTTTGTATTTATTTTAATGGCCACATTGTTTTCTACTGTAATGGTCACTTGGTCTTTAGAAGTCACTCCCGATGACATTTTGAATTTTAATTTAAGGAAAGCTTCAAGTTTTATCAAACCTAAATTCTTTCTGTTAACTCAGAATTGGGGAAATATTCAGACTTAGAATTATTTGGGTTGGATGTTTCTTTCCCAAGAAAGTAAGAACAGCAATATTGAGGGTTTTTTTGTTCATGAAGTTTCTTTGTGCAGGGCTCACAGGATGACTTGTCACAGGGTCTCAGTATGTCCCTCACTTCGCCATCAGCTCCCACAAGTGACCTAAAATAAGTTACAATCTAAGGCCAATGTTTTGTGCAGCAACTTCAAGCCAGTCTCTAATCAGTATCTACACAGAACACACTCATGGTTAGAAATTTTCAAGCTTTCTTTCAGCACAAGGGAAAGTACAACTTGATTGGGTATGTCCCTAGTTTAGCATTACCAATGAGCTATTCCATAATAGCTATTCCATAATTGTCCTCCTGTCCCTCTCTTTCCCTACCTGCCCCTACTCTGTCTTTTAGATTGTTGTTGTCTTTAAATGTTTTCCCAAATCCCACCAGAGTGTGAACTCGTTAAGGGCAGCTGTTTCAGAATCTTAGATTGCCTCAGATTTCCCAGGGTGCCAAGCAGAGTAGCTTGCACATAGTTGTTGCTTAATGAGTTTGACGGATGAATAAATAAAACTGGGCTAATGGTGGAGCAGTAGAGAGGAATGGAGTGGAATGCTGCATAATCCATACCTTTTGAGTAAAATTGTATGGGGGATCCATTGTCTTTAAGACATGTGGGTGACCAACGCCATGAACTCGAAAGGAGGAAGGGAAAGAAATATTGGGAGTAGCTCTTAGAAGTCCCAGCCTGGCTCACGCTGCTAAAGGATTGTGTTGCAGGTCAGGAGAGCATTATGAGGTTGGCAGAATTATTGGGGCTGGCATTGCTTTTGAGAAACAAGTAGAATAGAAATGGAAGGAGGTGTGTAATGACAACTTAGGGCATTGGGCATTTTAGGGATTTGTTATTCCATCATTTAGAGGCCAGAACTCCATCATCCATATATATGCAAAGATCCCGAATCTGGAGATCCTGCTGAGAGCGTGGATACAAACAGGGCAGTGATAGGCCTGAGCCTTTTTACTTCAATTATGAAAGATACAACAAAATCCCATGAGTCGTTTTTAGATTTGGGTCAAATGGTTCACATTGGCTGTCTGTCTTTCTGCCCTGAAAGGACAGAAGTTTTTAGTAAGTATCTGTGTGCTCCCAGTGTCTCGTAGCTGTGGATTTTCTTTCCTTTTCTTTTTTTTAATAGTTTATTGTCAAATTGGTTTCCATATAACACCCATTGCTCTTCCCCACAAGTGCCCTCCTCCATCACCACCACCTCCCTATCCCCTCCCCCTCCCGCTTCAGCCCTCGGTTTGTATTCAGTATTCAATAGACTCTCAAGTTTTGCGTTCCTCTCTCTCCAACTCTTTCCCCCTTCCCCTCACTATGGTCCTCCACTAGGTTTCTCCCGTTAGACCTACGAGTGCAAACATATGGTATCTGTCCTTCTCTGCCTGACTTATTTTGCCTAGCATGACACCCTTGAGGTCCATCCACTTTGCTACAAATGGACATATTTCATTCTTTTTCATTGCCATGTAGTACTCCATTGTGTATATATACCATATCTTTTTGATCCATTCATCAGGTGATGGATATTTAGGCTCTTTCCATGTTTTGGCTATTGTTGAAAGTGCTGCTGTGAACATTGGGGTACATGTGCTCCTATGCATCAGCACTTCTGTATCCCTTGGGTAAATCCCTAGCAGTGCTATTGCTGGGTCATAGGGGAGTTCTACTGATATTATTTTGAGGAACCTCCATATTGTTCTCCAGAGCAGCTGCACCAGTTTACATTCTCACCAGAAGTGTAGGAGGGTGCCCATTTCTCCACATCCTTGCCAGCATCTATAGTCTTTTGATTTGTTCATTTTAGCCACTCTGACTGGCGTGAAGTGGTATCTCAGTGTGATTTGTATTTCCCTGATGATGAGTGATGCTGAACATTGTTTCATGTTTCTGTTGGGCATCTGGATGTCCTCTTTGGAGAAGTGTCTGTTCAGGTCTTCTGCCCATTTCTTCACTGGGTTATTTGTTTTTTGGGTGTGGAGTTTGGTGAGTTCCTTGTAGATTCTATATACTAGCCCTTTATCTGATATGTCATTTGCAACTATCTTTTCCCATTCTGTCAGTTGCCTATTAGTTTTGTTGATTGTTTCCTTTGCAGTGCAGAAGCTTTTTTCTTGATGAGGTCCCAATAGTTCATTTTGGCTCTTGATTCCTTTGCCTTTGGGGATGTGTTAAGTAGGAAATTGCTGTGGTTGAGGTCAAGGAGGCTGTTTCCTACTTTTTTCTTGAGGGTTTTGATGGGTTCCTGTCTCACATTCAGGTCCTTCATCCATTTTGAGTTTATTTTTGTGTATGGTGTAAGAAAGTGGTCTAGTTGCATTCTTCTGCTTTTTGCTGTC
The DNA here is from genome assembly GCF_006229205.1 of Suricata suricatta. Classification (NCBI taxonomy): domain Eukaryota; kingdom Metazoa; phylum Chordata; class Mammalia; order Carnivora; family Herpestidae; genus Suricata; species Suricata suricatta. The sequence continues at coordinate 73,568,366 of NC_043706.1, read as the reverse complement.
AAGTTCTCCCAGAATCACCTGCAAAAGAGGCTGTATTTTTTCCATTGGATATTCTTTCTTGCTTTGTGAAAGATTAATTGGCCATACATTTGTGGGCCCAGTTCTGGGTTCTCTATTCTATTCCATTGGTCTATGTGTCTGTTTTTGTGCCAATACCATACTGTCTTGATGACAACAGCTTTGTAGTAGAGGCTAAAGTCTGGGATTGTGATGCCTTCCGTTTTGGTTTTCTTCTTCAATATTTCTTTGGATATGTGGGGTCTTTTGTGGTTCCATACAAATTTTAGGGTAGTTTGTTCTAGCTTTGAGAAAAATGCTGGTGCAATTTTGATGGGGATTTCATTGAATGTGTTGATTGCTTTGGATAATAATGACATTTTCACAATGTTTATTCTTCTTATCCATGAGCATGGGATGTTTTTCCATTTCTTTGTGTCGTCTTCAATTTCTTTCATAAGTTTTCTATAGTTTTCATTGTATAGGTCTTTTACATCCTTGGTTAGGTTTATTCCTAGATGTCTTATGGTTTTACGTGAAATTGTGAATGGGATCAATTTCTTGATTTCTCTTTCTGTTGCTTCATTATTGGTATATAGAAATGCAACTGATTTCTGTACGTTGATTTTGTACCGTACAACTTTACTGAATTCATTGATCAGTTCTAGAAGGCTTCTGGTGGAGTCTATCAGGTTTTCCACATAAAGTATCATGTTATCTGTGAAAAGTGAAAGTTTGACTTCTTTTTTTGCCAATTCTGATGCCTTTTATTTCCTTTTGTTGTCTGATTGCTGATGCTAGGACTTCCAGCACTATGTTAAACAACAGTGGTGATGGTGGACACCCCTGTCGTGTTCCTGATCACAGGGGGAAAGCTCTCAATTTTTCCCTATTGAGGATGATATTAGCTGTGGGCTTTTCATAAACTGCTTTTATAATGTTTAGGTAAATTCCTTCTATTCTGACTTTCTCAAGGGTTTTTATTAAGAAAGGGTGCTGTATTTTGTCAAATGCTTTTTCTGTATCTATTGACAGGGTCATATGGTTTTTATCCTTTCTTTTGTTAATGTGAGTATCACATTGATGGATTTGTGAATATTGAACCAGCCCTGTAACCCAGGATTGAATCCCACTTGATCATGATGGATAATTCTTTTTATATGCTATTGAATTTGATTTGCCAATATCTTGTTGAGTATTTTTGCATCTGGATTCATTAAGAATATTGGTCTGTAGTTCTTTTTTTTTTTTTTTTGCTGGGTCTCTGTCTGGTTTGGGAATCAAAGTGATGCTGGCTTTGTAGAGTGAGTTTGGAAGTTTTCCTACTATTTCTATTTTTTGGAATAGTTTGAGAAGAATGGGTATGAGCTCTGCTTTAAATGTCTGGTAGAATTCCCCTGGGAAGCCATCTGGCCCTGGGCTCTAATTCATTGGGAGATTTTTGATAACGGATTCGATTTCTTCACTGGTTATTGGTCTGTTCATACTTTCTATCTTTTCTCCTTGGAATTTTGGTAGTGCATGTATGTTTAGGAATTTTTCCATTTCTTCTAGGTTGTCCAGTTTGTTGGCATATAATTTTTCATAGTAATCTCTAATGATTGCTTGTATTTCTAAGGGATTGGTTGTAATAGATCCATTTTCATTCATGATTTTGTGTATTTTGGTGCTCTCTCTTTTCTTCCTAAGGATCATAGCTAGCAGTTTATTAATTTTGTTTATTTTCTCAAAAAACCACCTCTTGGTTTCATTTATCTGTTCAACTGTTGTTTTGATTCTATATTGTTTATTTCTGCCCTGATCTTTATTATTTCTCTTCTTCTGCTGGGTTTGGGGTGCTCTTGCTGCTTCCCTTCTAGTTCCAGTAGGTGCTCTGTTAGATTTTGAATTTGTGCTTTTTCAAGTTTGTTGAAATTGGCCTGGATTGCAATATACTTTCCTCTTAAGACTGCCTTTTCTGCGTCTCAGAGATTTTGGGTTGTTGTATTTTGTTTTCATTTGTTTGCATATATTTTTTAATTTTTTCTCTAATTGCCTGATTAGCCTAATCATTCTTCAGTAGGGTGATTTTTAACCTCCACATTTTTAGAGGTTTTCCAGACTTTTCCCTGTGGTTGATTTCAAGGTTCATAGCATTGTGATCTGAAAGTATGCATGGTATGATCTCAATTCATTTATTTTTATGGAGGGCTGCTTTATGCCCCAGTATGTGATCTGTCTTGTAGAAATTTGTCATGTGCACTTGAGAAGAAGGTGAATTTCCTAACTTCAGGATGCAGAGTTCTAAATATATCTATCAATTCCATCTGTTCCAAAGTATCATTCAGGTCCATTGTTTCTTTAGTGATTTTCTGTCTGGTTGATCTATCCATTGCTGTAAGTGGAGTATTAAAGTCCCCTGCAAGTAGCACATTCTTATCAATAAGATTATTTCTGTCTGTGATTGTTTTATGTATTTGGGTGCTCCTGATTTTGGCACATAGATGTTTATAATTGTGAGCTCCTCCTGATGGAGAGACTCTGTTATTATTATTTAATGTCCTTCTTCATCTTTTGTTACTGCCTTTACTTTAAAGTCCATTTTATCTGATATAAGTATGGCTATTCCAGCTTTCTTTTGACTTACAGTCACATGATAGATATTTCTCCATCCCTTTACTTTCAATCTGAACGTGTCTTCAGGTCTAAAATGAGTCTCTTATAGATAGGAAATAGATGGATTTTTTTTTTTTTATCCATTCTGCTACCCTGTGTCATTTGGTTGGAACATTCAGTCCATTTACATTCAGTGTTATTATTGAAAAATGTGGGTTTAGATTCATTGTGTTCTCCATAGAGTACATGTTTGTAGTGCTGTCTCTGGTACCTTGTATTCTTTGCAACATTTTCCTCATAGAGTCTCTCTTAGGATTTCTTGTAGGACTGGATTAGTGGTGATGAATACTCTCAATTTTTGTTTATTTGGGAACACCTTTATCTCTCCTTCTATTTTGAACTACAGGCTTGCTGGATAAAGGATTCTTGGCTGCATATTTTTTCTGTTCATCACATCGAGGATTTCCTGTCATTCATTTCTGGCCTGCCACTTTTCAGTAGATAGGTCTGTAACCACTCTGATAGGTTTCCTTTTGTATGTTAGGGCCCTTTTCTCCCTAGCTGCTTTCAGAATTCTCTCTTTGTTTTTATATTTTGCCAGTTTCACTATGATATGTCGTGCCAAATGTTGATTCAAGTTACATCTTAAGGAGGTTCTTTGTGCCTCTTGAATTTGAATGTCTATTTCTTTCCCCAGGTTCGGGAAATTCTCAGTTGTAATTTGATCAAGCACCCCTTCAGGACCTTTTTCTCTTTCTTCTTCTTCTTTAGGAATTCCTATGATATGGATATTGTTCCATTTGATTGTATCACTCAGGTCTCAAATTCTCCTTTCATGCTCCTGGATCAATTTCTCTTTTTTCATCTTCATCTTTTGGTATAACTGTGTCTTCTAATTCACCTGTTCTTCTCTCTGCCTCTTCAATCCGTGAAGTGGCCTCCTCCATTTTATTATTCACCTCATTTATAGCCTTTTTAACTCATCACAGCTATTTTGAAAGTCCCTAGTCATTATATCAGTAGCTTCTCTGATGCTTTTTTGAAGCCCAACAATTAATTTTATGATAATTGTTCTAAATTCTTTTTCAGTTATGTTGCTTAGATCTGTTTTGAGCAGTTCTGTGACTGTGAATTCTTTCTGGAGTTTTTTAGAGGAGAGTTCTTTTATTTTGTCATTTTTGCTAGCTTTCTGTCTCTTGTTAGTTTTAAAAGCCCGTTGTGCACTGTGCACCTGTTAGTATTGCTCTGTTAAAGGAGGCTAATTGACTGTCGAGGGCCTGTCATTTCAGGAAGTGTTCTTTTAATGGTGTCTCTCAGTTTCTCTTGTTGTGCCTTTGATTATTTTATTTCCCTACTCAGCGATATTTGGGACTCTCCATCATGCGTTCTTTGGCTCATTTCTTGGGGTAGCCCTGCAAAGGAAAACAGACAGATGAACAAAAGCAAGCTAACACACAGACAAATCAGACAAAAAAAGGGGAAAGGAAGGAAAGAAAAGGGAAGGAGAGGAAAGAGAAGAAGGAAAGAAGAAAGAAAAAAACAAAGGTGGGGCAGAACCATAAAGGAAAATGGACAGTCTAAAAGCATATAGTCAGCTGAGGGGAGAGATAAGGATGAGATAAGGGAGAATTTGTCTGGATGGCAGGAGAAAAAAAAAGAGGGAGAAAAGAGAAAGGAAAATAGCGAAAATTTAAAAAAGAAGATAAAAAAAGAGTAAAAAAAAATACAAAAATGCAGCAGCTCCCCCTTGCGGATAAGGCATGGTTTGGTATAAGTAGGTCTTGGGGCTACTCTTGGAAGCCCTGCCTTGATGGTTGCAGAAAGTAGAATGGTGGCGCCCCAAGCTCTGCTGAAACTAAGTGCTGCAAGCCACACTTATGAGTTCTATCTCCTTCCCCCCCCACCCCCCGGGGAGCCAAGCTGTATTTTCCAAGCCCACCTTGCTTCAAAAGTTTAGTCCATGCACTTTTATGCTACTACAGATAAGATGTACTTGCTTTGGCGGCCTGCTTTTTAGCTGGGATTGCATAGGGAGGGGCTGTTTTTCCTGGTGCCACGGGATTCTTGCTGTCACTGCTGGAGGCAAGGTGCACTCTGGCAGGCCACCGCCTGCCTCCCAGCCGGGATCATGCAGGGGGAGAGGGGCTGTTTTTTTTTTTCCCGGTGTCATCCTGGGTCAGTGCCAGTGCAGCTGAGTCCAAGGAAGAATTCGCCAGCTATACGGGAGGGGTTCTCTCCCTTGCCCAGCGGTTATATATGGGGTGAGAGTTTTTCTCTCCATCCCAGGTTAAGTTCTTTATCTATTCTCTAGAGACAGTACTATGAGTGTGTTCAGTTTCTCTTTCTCTTCCCTTTGTCTCTCAGGGACTCTGCGCACTTTCCCTGTGGTGGGCTGGGGCTCCCACCTCCCCTGCACCTCTCAGGCTGGCCTGTTTTCCAATCTCCCCAGTTTGGTCACACTCACTCACCCAGGCATCTTTGAAGTTGTCTTCTTTCTGGAGTCTGTATTTTCTCCTCCCACTCTTGCAGATAAGAGTAATGTCCTTCTCAGTTTGATAGATGTGGGTGGACGAAGTTTACAAGACTCCCTACTTCTCCACCATCTTGCCTCCTTCCTCTGGATTTTCATCAAGGGCAGTTATGCAAGTTCTCTAACCTCTCAGTTTTTATATCTTGAGATAGATGGATGCTGTAGATAGGTGGACACAGCCCAGTATATATAAATTATTAAGACTGACCTGTATTACCAAGGTACATGGTTTTATTTATCCTCAACAGAAATGATTCTTTTTTGGCAAAGCTTTAATAAAGCCAGCAGATCTTTCATTCTGCATTTTCTTTCTCTCAGGCTAGCCTCTCCTCTGCCTTGCTGAATAGTCCAAACCCTGTGCCTTTTTTTTAATGCTTATTTTAGAGAGAGAGACAAAGCCAGAGTGTGAGTGAGGGAGGGACAGAGAGAGAGGGAGACACATAATCCAAAGGAGGCTCCAGGCTCTGGTCTGTCAGCACAATGCAGGGCTTGAACTCACAAACCGTGAGATTATGACCTGAGTGGAAGTCAGATGCTTAACCAACCATCCAGGAGCTCCAAACCCTGTGCCTTTTATGACCCCTTCCTGGAGGCCCAGCTGCTTCTGGGATCCTATTCTCCTCTGAATCCCAGAGTAGTTGTTCATCATACCAAAATGACTGATATTTTTTGTACTAATTAAAGGAAGGTGCCTTCTCCAGGGCAGAGGAATTAGAATATTTGAGGTTTCCACAGTGATTTATTGTTCTTTAATTTTACAAGTTTTTCATGAAGGTAATTCACATATTAAAATATCCTCAGGTGCCTGGGTGGCTTAGTCGGTTAAGTGTTAAGCATCTGGCTTGGGCTCAGGTCATGATCTCTCAGTCCATGAGTTCGAACTCCATGTAGGACTCTGTGTTGACAGCTCAGAGCCTGGAGCCTGCTTCAGATTCTGGGTCTCTTTCTCTCTCTGCCCTTCCCCCACTCACGCTCTGTGTCTCTCTCTCTCTCAAAAATAAATAAAAATTTAAAAAAATTTTAAATAAAATATCCTCAAACATTAAAAAGGCATTATTGCTCTAAATAACTGCCATTTTACTAGCAGAATTATGAATACCTACATCAATGAAATTCTCTCCTCCTACTTTTTTGAATACCATTGACCAACTAGTGGAAGCAACTTGCCTTCTTTGTGAGGCCTGTGAGAAGGTGCCTTCTCAGTAGAGAGAAATTAGAGACTGTTTCCTCCTGCAGGCAGCATAGCCACATGGACAATGGGCTTCTCTCCCAGAGGCCCCTTCATGCAAAGAAAAGTAAGGCTGAAACTGGAGTCACTCCACCAGGTTCTTGGCTTGGGAGTGGTGTGGGGCTTACATAATACAAACCCCCTTTATTGGGCAACTTTGATCTGAACATACATTGCCTGTTTCATCAATCTGCTTCTATTATCTTCTGGTGGACACTAGGTATAAATAGGATGGTTTTCAAATGTTTGTTGTTCATTTGCCTGCCATGAATAAGGTTGAGTTTTTGGGAACTCAGCTTCAGTGTCTCAAAGAACATTTTCTGTGGCAGTTACAGATTGATGGTAAATAATAAACATCCATTTAATCATGACGTATTTAGTGTCCATAAGTACTGATTGTCCATAAGTATTGATAATAATAGAGAAGTGGATTTCAGTTCCAGGGTGGGATTCACAAAGCATTGCCCTGCCTTTCAAGATCTTCCTCTAGGAGATATTACTTAAAACAACAACAACAATAATAATAATAAAAGTAACTGTTTAGTTAGTACTTACACTATACCACCAACTTTATAAAATGAAACTCTCATGACACACTGGGTTACTTGTAAAAAGGAAATGGAAACTCGGAGAAGTAAATGATGAAAATCAGGCATCCAGTCTTTCTGCAGAGGTAGGAAAAAGTCTCCCTGAGCAGCTAGGTCTTCCTTTCTGCTCCAAGCCCTGTTGGGTCTGGAAGTCTGGCAGGGTGGGATTGCTTGGAGGTGTTTATTGTCTCTTTCTGAAGACATCAGTCACATCCCCAGCTAGGTTGTAATTGCTTTGAGAGCAGGGACAGAAACTTCTGTTTTGCCTTCCCAAACTGCTAGCTTGGTGTCTTGAAAAGAGTTAATACTTACTTATGGGTGATTGAATTACTGATTTCTAAATGGGCCATCCTGGGTGTTGGTATGGTCAGGAGGAAGCAAAGATCCCACAAGGTAGAAGTCTGTATGTCTTAAGCGTCTAGTATATTCAATGCAGTATTTGCTGTTTTCTTCCCACAGCGGCACTGAACACATTTATTGTTGGTGGCTGTGACTTCTATTTTTAAGCACTTCCAAAGATCCTTCTGGTTGCTGAGGACAGTTCTACACTCCTGCCTTCATAACACTCAGGTCAACCTGGATCTGTAGCTGGTAGGTACACAGCTTTTTGTTTTTATTGTTACCTCTTTGTGCTCTCTGGTCTCCCTGCCTCTTTCTTCTATTTCTTAAAAACATGGCCAGGAAAAAGGCGCAGTTCATACACTCTTTGCCAGAGCCTTTTTGGTTTTCGTGTGACTTTGAAAATTCTGTTTTTTGAAGGTAGTCATAAAGCGTGGGTACTGAGAATTATTTGGCATTAATCAGGCAGTTTTATATTTGTGACTAAAACAGGCAGGAAATCACAGCTTCACTGAATAAAACGATTCTTCTCTTAGCTTAGAACCATAATAAAGTTAAAAAGTAATAAAGCAAAAGAAATAGTTCAAACATGAATGATTTAAAAGTTTAATCCTGAGCGAACTATTTACATTTTTATTTTGCCCCAGAATAGTAGCTTATAAAGATGGTCATCTCTGGTTTCAAAGTCAATTTTGACAGTATATACAATTTCCCCAGAGTTACTTATGTTTATTCAAGGCCTCATTCTAAGCAGGGGTCTGTGCTAAGCTCTGGTCAAATTTTAGTGCATCTTTAAGTCTCTGAGCTTAATATGAGAACCTTTGCTCTAATTTAGGATATTAAATGGAGATATTACAAAACAATAGGACTGGAATTGATAAAAGTTAATAAACAACTCTGTTTTATTACTTTTTGACATTTATTTATTAGTTGATTTTAGAGTAATCTTATCATTAAGTAGAAAAATGTAAGATGTAAATGTTAACATTCCTCTAAGAAATTTCTGTGGGTATTGTGTGGCCTGATTAAAAATATTACAGGTTGGCACTAAAATTGCGGGCCTCTATATTTACCACCCACAGTGTTTGAGGAAAGTAGTGAGGGATAAAGAGAAGCTATTTAGAATCATGGAGTTGTTTGTACTATCCCATGGGCTTCCTGGAACAGCAGTTCTGTGGAAACATACAGTCATGGTATTTGTAGAAGGAAAGAAAATATGATGGAACCATGAATGGAATGGTTAGCTAGATGGAGACTCAAGGATGTGGGCTGTATGAGTGGTTAATTAGTTGTCTCACTTGATTGGGCTTCTGGAAAACTTGAGAAATTCCAAGTTGTTTTTCTAGTCAGTAAGAACTTGCTTACTGTTTGGATCTGGATAAGTTGCTGTACATTTTATAAAGAATATTTGAGAAATGGCTGAGAAATGTTCTTGATAGCCATTAGCTTCCATATTCCTCTTTGTCTTTTACAGTGCTCAGAGACTTTGACAGGATCCCAAACAGAATCACAGAACAAAATATCCATGTCCTCTAATCTAGAACACTCCAGAATTGGGCCTCAGAACATTATATATAATGTGGGCTAAATACAATAGTGACTTAAAAACTGTGTGTAACTTTTTTTAGGTAGGTCACTTTGTACTAAGATCTAGGCGGTGTTTATGCAGTATTTATCTTTCCATTTATCCAATACCAACTAGATTTTTCTTGAGCCCTATTGCGGATGGTATGGATACCCTGTCTCTGAGCTTACCTCCTGCCACAGCAGACAGCTCTTATGCACACTGGCAGCTTCTCACTTTAAGGGTCCTTCTCTCTTTGCTTCTCCCTGCAACCAGAGTTTGTTCAGCTCACATGCAGTACTGCTGGAAATTAATGTTCCTGGGGCGGGCAAGGAGGGATGAAAGTCAGTAAATCAAACTCTAGCTTTGCTGTCCCTTGGTGGGATAATTCTAGAGGGGGTTTTACAGAGGGTCCATAGTGGGACCTATTTGCCCACAGAGGTAGCCAGCTCACTGATGCATTTATTAGCATTTCTTTCTCCCCTACTTTATTTTCCCCACTTGTGGAAATTCCAAAAAATTGAGATTGTCTTCCCAAGAAACTGAATCAGTCAGGATTGCCTCAGGGTTAGCTTTCAGAGGAACACAGAGGCAGGTAAGTACATATTGTGACTAAAGCACCATGTTAGATCAGATAAACTCTTAAGTATGTAGTAATGGAGGCAGAGAAAGAACTAAGCAAAAATGCATTACCAGAAGAATGTGCCCACTTACTATGAATGGTACAAACTAACAACTGTACTGGAATTCAGAGAAAGGATGGCTTCAATGTGGGATGAACAGGACCATGAAGGAAATAGGATAAAGTTGAGGTTGAAGAATGAGTTGGCATTAAATTATTTCCCTATGGGGGTGTCTGGGTGGCTCAGTTGGTTAAGCAGTGGACTCTTGGTTTTGGCTCAGGTCATGATCTTATGGTTTGTGAGTTCAAGCCCTGAGCTGGGCACCACACTGGCAATTCAGAGCTTGCTTGAGATTCTCTCTTTCTCCCTCGCTCTCTGCCCCTCCCCCAATTACACTGTCTCTCTCAAAATAAATAAATAAGCCTTAAAAAATAAATTATTTCCCTATGGGTTTGAGAAGATATCTTGAATCTTTGGTCTGACAAGTAGATCCTTTGAATGGGAAGAGGAAAGGAGAATGAGGGAGGCAATATTTATGAAGGGTAGGCTACAGATCACAGCCTAAGGGCCACAGTGATTAAGAACACAGGTTTTATACACACTGTCACATTCAGTCCCCCAAATAACCATATGAGGAAGGTATCTGTCACAGTCAACTCAGGCTGCTATAAAGTACCATAGACCAGACAGCTTCTAAACAGCAGAAATTTGTTTCTTACACAGTTCTGGAAGCTGGAAGGCAAGAGATCAGGGTTTTAACATGGTAGGGTTCTGGTGAAGCTCTTTTCTAGCTGATTTCTCCCTGTATTTTAATATGGTAGAAGACAGTTAACTCTCTGACCTCTTCTTATAAGAGCAATAATCCCATTGATGAGGGATCTGCCTTCATACCCTAATTATCTCCCAAAGGTACTGCCAGGATTAGGGTTTCAACATATTTATTTGGGGGTGGGCACAAACATTCAGTTCATTGCAGTATCATGATCTATAATTTATACATAAAGAAATTTGAGGCCCAAGAGTTTAGTTGGTTGACTCATGGTGACAGTAAATGACCTTTAGCATAAGTCTGTCTAATTTCAAAATCTGGGCTTTAAGTGACATGCTGCTTAAAAATCAAGGTCAAAAGATGTTACCAAGTAGTTTTTCAGAAACAGGTTTCACCTTCCTGCCCCAAGAACCAGACTTGGGGTATAGGGCCACAGGAGACCTCGTTAACAGAACACTTGTGTTCCCTGAGGTGACTTCTGTGTGTGGGCAGGCCAGGCCAAAGGATACTTTGATGAGCACAGGCTTCCAGAAGGACTGAGCCATCTTGTTCCTTTAAGTTCAAATGCTAAATAAACCTCTTGTCAGTCTTATAGCTCAGGAATGTTCCCCTCTTGGGCCCCAGGGAGCCCATCTCTTTGAAATGTAATAATCAAAGAAGGTAAAGACCTATTTCCTAGTTTTCTGAGACAAGATGGGCTTAATTACAACTGTTCCCTGACTTCACATGGCCAACTCCACCTTTAGTCACAAAGATATGATAGAATTAGCAATTCTATCTTGAAAATTTGATGGAGTGGATAGTATCCACTTAGCCATATGAAAGATTTTCTTCTGTTTTTGCAATCTCTTTAGCAAATTGTCTATGATTAGCATCACATTCTGGTTTAATGTTTATTCAATAATAAAATTGTTTTCTTTCTTTCTTTCTTTCTTTCTTTCTTTCTTTGTGGGGAGGCTTTCTAGGTTGGGAGGAGATTTTTTTTGTTTCTTTTTTTTTAAACATATTTTATTTTATTTTTGAGAGAGAGAGTGTGTGAGTGGTGGAGAGAGGCAGAAGGAGAGAGAGAAAAAGAGAGATAGAGAGAGAGAGAATTGTAAGTAGGCTTCACACTCAGTGGATCCCATGACCCTTGGATCATCACCTGAGCTGAAATCAAGAGTAGGATGCTCAACTGACTGAGCCACCCAGGAGCCCCAAGGAGATTTTGTTTTTAATTATATTTCATCAACATCACCTTATGTGGACTTTTCTAGGAGACTCTGTAAAACTAAGGCAAAGCTACTTCTGGAGAGGATCTAGGGCACAGGGGAAGATGCGTGTGTACCAGACTAGCTAGGAGCGTTCCTGGAATTGAAAGTTTTGATTGTTTGACTCATTAAATTAATTCATTCAGTATTTATTGAGCACCTACTATGTGCATGGCCCTGTTTTAGAGTCAGAATGCTGAAGAAATACAGTTCCTGATTGCAGCCCAAAAGGGGCACAGGTATTAGAAACATATCCACTCCTTGGGTACTTAGGGACGAGAATTGTGGGTTTGCTTCCTGGAAATCTCAGAGCTCTGCAAAGTGATAAAGAACTGAAAACCTAAGATCTCTCCCTTTTAAAAAATGCTTATTTATTTTGAGAGAGAGAGAGAAAGAGAGAGAGAGGGAGCATGCACACATGTGTGTGCATGAACAGAGGAGGGGCAGAGAGTGAGAGGGAAAGAGAGGATCCCAAGCAGGCTCTATGCTGTCAGCATAAAGTATAACATAGGGCTCAGTCCCACAAAACATGAGATCATGACCTGAGCTGAAATCAAGAGTCAGACACTCAACTGATTGAGCCACCCAGGTGCCCCAAACCTAAAATCTGTTAAAGAAAGTTTAAGCAGGTCTTCTTGGGATTGGACCTTGAAGATGGCCTGGAACTCTTTTTTTCTAGACTGGCATTCTTAGATGGTATAGCTCCGATGTTAATCATCTTTGCTTAGCCAGTCTGTATCTGAGTGCCTGACATGTACTAGGTAGATTATAAATGGTTCTTGACCAAATGGAAGAAAGAAATTAATTTTTTCCTTCTGACCAGGAAAGACTCAGAGAAAAATTTCATTACTACCTTTACTGGTTTTCATGAGTATGCATTTTCACTGTTTCCCTCCTGTGTTTCAAATAATGTCATAATGTCATTCATATTATAGTTCAACCCTTATGGGTTATAATCTGCATTTTCCTGAATGCCCCCCCTTTCCCATTTTCCCAGCTCTTTGTTATTCCCTTTCTCTCTTGGACTCTCTTCTTCCTTTTTTCTTTCCCTTCTCAGCAACTTCTTTTCCTGTTGAAGTTAAATAGAACTGAAACTTAACAATTAATTAGCCATTTTAGTGGGATTATTTTTTCCTTTGAAATATAAATAATGTTTCTTCATTACACAGGGCACCCCTTACAATGTCTTCTTGTAATTTGTATTTGTCACTTGATAAATTAACAGTGGAAAGTACACATATTAGTTGATAAGTCTGCAGTATCAGAGTACCCAAGACTAGGTGGCTCAACCAACAGAAATTTACTTTCTTATAGTTCTGGAAGCTGGAAGCCTGAGATCAAGGTGTTGACAAACTTGGTTTCTTCTAGGCCTCTCTTCTTGGCTTGTAGATGGATGTCTTCTGTTTTCACATGGTCTTCCCTCTGTATGTCTCTGTATCCTAATTTCTTCTTCTTACAAGCATAACAGCAATATTGGATTAGGATCCATTCTAATGGCCTAACTTTAACTTAATTACCTCTTTAAAGACCACCCATCTTCAAATACAGTCAGATTCTGAGATTCTAGGGCTGGGACTTCAACATATAGATTTTGGGAGAACAAGGCCAGCCCATAACCATACACCTGTAAGTTTGAGAGGGATTTCTGTTTTGTTTTGTTTGTTTTGTTTTAATCATTGGTTTAAAGCAAAGATTGTTCAAAGAGTAGCTGACCAAGTGAATTACCTGGGGAGACTGAAAAATGTAGACTCTTGGGAGATTCCAGGAGATTCTTATTCAGAGCAACTGAAAAGGAAATAGGAATATGTATATTTAAAAGAACACCCTAGGCAACTCGATAATTAGTGAGGTTTGAGAACCACCATTGTTAGTAATTCCTGGCATGTTTATTATTGTACTAGGAGAGATCAAGTTCAATGAAAGAAGAGAAGTTGCTTAGGAGAACCACAGAAGGATTACCTTTGATGAGTACTTCTTTGAAACTTTGCTGTTTCTTTTCATCTGGTTCCATGGTTGTCGTTGTTTTTCTGTCTTTTTCATTGCGTTTCATTTCTGTATGTACTCAGTAATATAAGATCTTATAGTAGTCAACAAATTCTGGTCTAAGTCTATGATTTGATTAGCTTCACCTTTTGAACTTAGGTTCCAAATAATTTCTGACTCCTATATTCCTATCTCAGCTATGAGCATTAGTTAGGTATCTAATTTACTCTGTGTGTGTCCAGTCATGTTTGAAGATGGTAATATAAACAGGGAGATTAGTAAAGTATGCCCTCAAGAATTTCAGGGACTTTCATGGTTATATTAGCAAAAACATTATCTCCTAATGTTACCATAAATATTACTTTAAGCAAATCATATCATTGGAGATTTATTATATTTTGGGTTGTTTTCCCTGGATTCTTTTATTACCCCAGTTCTGGTGTAGCATACATTCACTAAACCAGGGGTCAGTTGCCTACATTTTGTGCCTTTTGGCTGCCTTGTGGAGAGACTTAACATGAGTTTTCAGCTGCCTTTTCCCCAGCATAGTTGCGGCAAAGGTGGTAGAACCATGACTTAGCACAATTCTCCTTAGAGATTTTGTATCTGATTAAGAAACCTCACCAGAATGCTTACTAGGGTTCCAGTGATGTTACGTCTCCATTTTGATTGAAGTAAACCCAACACCTGTTGTCAAAATAGGAGATAACATTGCTATATAGCCTATGAAGAGATAATTCCGGCATTTAAACATGAAATGTAAACTCTTGGTTAAAAAAAAACATGCAAAGTCAACAACAGTGATCTTTTTTTTTATAGAAAGTCATTACCGATGGTCTCTTAAGAGTAACATACAAAACTGACTACAGATTTTTAAATTTCCATCATGTTAGAGGAAGAAAAGTGAAGGAGGCAGAAACAAAGGGTAATGGGTCATGTTGTTTTGAATGAGAGTCACAGGTCAGCTTGCATTATGGGCCTCAGAATGTTAGTGCTGGGAGTCGCACCGGCCTTGCTGGATGACACAGTCACAGTAAGGAAATGATAGACGTTGCACGACTCCTGTCATGAGAGGTGGAACTGGTATCCCCTTCTGCTACTACTGCCCATGTGAAATTAAGCCTGTTGCTATTGATTAGGCCTTACAATGTTCCAAATCAGACCAATATTCTCCACACAGTTACCCCATAAGAAAAGGCATATTCCTGCCCCTGCATAAGGGATTTTAGATCAAAGTGCTGCAGATGTTTGCTAAAAGGCTCTTCTAATGAGCTTGCAGACCAAAACATAAGGGGGGCTAAAAACACAAGAGTTATAATTAACTCTGGCCTGGAGAAATAGAGCCTAACTTAGAGATAAGAAACAGACAAGGACCGGACATCACTTCCTGCATATATTTTTGCTATTGGAGTCACAAATACCCTCCCTTGTACTGACTTCAGCTATGAGGATGGATAAGAAATTAGAAACCCACGTGCAAGGTCAACACACAGGGCCCCCATTATGTTTACATCAAGGAAAGGGCTTTCTCTAGCAACTTGTTAATGAGCATTCTTTCTCTTATGGTTTATGAGCTAAATAAAATAACTCCCAGCCTATCTTTATACAATTTAACCTATGTTTTAGTTTCAGCATTACTAACTTAAATAATATGTATATTATCCTGTTTTTTACTAAAAACATCTTGTTATTCTCTTAATTGTAAAATTTACCTTACTGTATGTGCATTACATGATTTGGTTATAACATGTTAATTAAAAACAAAGTCATAATTATTGGCCAAAACCCAACCCATACAAAATAAGATAGGTTTGTTGCTTTCTTAACCTTGGGGACTGATGCCAAGAATAAATTGGAATGGTTCTACAAAATTTGTCCCTGTATACCTTTGATGATTGAAACACTGTAAAAAAAAAACCTGTAAACAATTTCTATTTTCTGATGTCATGTTATTGTTTAACCAATAAAGAAAGACACCAAAGCAGACTGAACAGAGATGTCTGCCTGGTGACCAAGAAAGAAACATGCAGCTCTCTCATCTCTCTCTCTCACTGGCACCGTCCATCCTTCAGGGGACCCTGGACCTGCTGGAGCTGGACTCTGGCATGTTAGTGCAAGTTATCTACTGCTCTTCAACTTGTTATCCATTTGTTCCTTCTTTTGCTCATTTCTGAAATCATTTATCAAACATTGATCAAGTATCTGCATAGAGTTATAGAAATAAATAAGAAACTATGTGTTTTCAGGAGGCTCAAAGTCCTGAAAGAGATGGACACATACACCAACAGAACAGTAGGTGTGTTGGGTGCACAAATGAGCCATACCCAGGGGAATGAAGAGCCTGGAAGATGGATGACCAATTATCTGACTAGGGTAGAATGTAGTTTAAAAGGAGGAAACACTGGGTATTTCATTCAGAAAAAATAGCATATGCAAATTCAAATGCACCACGAGTGTGCTTGTAACTTTTCATTTTGAAAGCAGGGTAGCTGGGGCAGCCCATCCTGCTGAATATCATTCTTGAGGCTGCAACACTAAGAACAGCAGGAAGCATTCTGCACCATCAGACCTAATGAAACCTGGGCTGGGTGGGGCCAAGCATGGGGGAGGAGGCATACATTTTTCCATGTCTTCATTTCCAGGGACTATATTCCTGGCACTAAATAGGCACTAAATACATTGCTGAATTTGATTGGATTGATTGGATAGTTTTTTCTCTTATGAAGATAAGGGAGTAATAAAGAAAAAAATGCATATCTTATTTGCCATGGGTGAATCTATGGTGATCAATTCTCACCTGCAATATTTCTCTTATGGAAGTGTAACTATCATTACCAAGGGGTTTTTATGGGGTCAACATTCCATGTTAGTATATGTTATATCCACGGAACAGGGGAAAATGACAATCCCATTGAAAGTCAAAGAAGAAATATACCCACGCCCCCTAATCATGTGCACTAGATTTGTTCTCAGCAGTAGCTCAACTGATTCTTCACCAGTAAGACATCTAATCTATATTACTATTACTTTCTCCTAAGAGAGGGAAGGACCCATAGCCCATGCAACTAAGGACATACATCTTTTGAACAAGTGTTTACTGGGCATGTGCTTCATGCTGGGCTAGAGATGCTGCCTGCGATGAGTGTGGACATTAGTTTACAAAGATGGTTGCAATATCCCTCCCATGCCCTTACTTACTCCCCCATGCTATATGACTCTGCCACTCCTCCTGTCCATTGGTGGAGTCTGTTTCTCTTCCCCCTTGTATCTGGGCTGACCTGTGGCCTGCTTGATGGGTAGAATGCAGGGGATGACATGGGAAGTTCAACATTCAAAGTGTTGCTTCAAGAGGCCCTGTGAGGGCCTTGTGCTCTCACCCTCTAGGAATGCTGCTGTCAAATGAAGAAGAAGCTTTGGGGGCACCTGGGTGGCTCAGTTGGTTAAGCATCCGACTTCGGCTCAGGTCATGATCTCACAGTTTATGGGTTTGAGCCCCGCATCAGGCTCTGTGCTGACAGCTAACTCAGAGCCTGGAGCCTATATTCAGATTCTGTGTCTCCCTCTCTCTCTGACCCTCCCCTGCTCATACTGTCTCTCTCTCAAAAAAAATAAAAACATTAAAAAATTTTAAAAATAAATGAAGAAACTTTGATTAGCTTATTGGGAACACATGATCACCCAGCTGACAATACCAAATTTCCGACATGTGATTTAATGCTGTCTTAGGCCACCCAGCCCAGGGGCGCTCTTAGATGGTCAAGCTGTGTGATAGACTCCAGACAAAACCAAAAGATGAACCTTTTAGCTATATCTAGGCCCAGTTTAGACCCACAGAATTGTGAGCAAATAAAATGATTGTTGTTTTAAGACAATAGCTTTTAGGGTTTGATGCCCTAGTGATTTTTCTCTGTACATCTTAGCATCTCATTCTGGCATCAGGCTAGAGTCTGTGACCTTGCCTTCTCAGTACTTGGCCTCCTCCCAGTGGATGAATAGATGGCAGCTGCTCATTTATTCTCGCTCATGTTTATTATTTGCATTTTGCCTGAAAGGAGCTCTGTTCTCCAGGACGGAACTAACTCCAAAGCTCTTCAAGAACAGGAAAAGGAGTCCATCACCCACAGCCAAATCGAGCTTGTCTTAAATAGAGGCACACAGACTGAGAGTTGAGGGATCTGTGAACTCATTTAGCCTCACCCTCTCACTTTACATTCAGACAGAAAGATGAAATGACTCGATTGAGTCCTCACAGATCATTAGTGCACCAACAGGACAAGGGACCATTATCTCCTGACTACTAATTGTAACTGCTTTGAACATTAGTTGAACATATAAATTTGAACTTTTAAACTTGAATGACTTTTGCAGAAAGGGGAGAGGCTATTCACTTCATGGTATGATTTTGGAGTTACCAGATGGCCTTCAAAGACAAATCACCTCTGGAATCCAGGGTCTGGTAACCCGGGAGAAAGTGGGCCTGACTTCGGTTGTCCCCTGACTCCAAAAGGCAAATCCTGTTTACAATAAAAAAGACAAAATAAACTTAGCAATTTGACCTTGCAAACAATAATATAAGGGGTCATGTCTTCTTAGCTATATGAAAAAGTAAGATTTTCTTCTCTCTTTGCAACCTCTAGCTCATTGCCTGTGAGCAGCAGCATGTTCTTATTTAATGCTTATTCAATGAGTTTTTTTTTCTTTCTCTTCTGTCTTTATGGAGAGGTTTTCTGGGAAGGGTTTTGTTTTAATTAATATTTCCGCATCAACTTATGACAACTATCTCCCTTCTTTCCTCTCTTCTTTCCCTCCTTCTTTCTTTTCCTCCTTCCTCCTTCCTTTCTCATTTTTTCATTCACCTTGGCTTTGTGTAAGCCTACTCATTTTCCTTTTGTTGAAGTGTATCCTTCAGTAAGTTTTATTAGTGAAGGTCTCTGAAAAGTTATGTTCTTGCCTTGTATGTCTGAAAATGCTTTTATTTCCTCCAAATTCTTGGAGTATAGTTAAGCTGGATATAGAATTCTAGACTGACAATTATTTTCCTTTATCATTTTTGAGATATTTAGCCACTGTCTCTGGCACATCTGGTTGCTGAAGACAAGCATTCTATTAGTCTTATTCTTGCTCCTTTTCAGGCAATATGTCTTTTCTCTTTTGTAGCTTCCATGATTTTCTGTTTATTCTTGATGATTGGTAGTTTTATGTATTTTCATCTGACACCCCCTAACTTCTTTCAAATCTGGAAAATTCTCCACTATTACCTAAAAGGTTTCTCTTACCTAGTCTCTTTAGTCTTTCATTCTAAAGCACTTTTAAACATATGTTAGGTCTAGGTCTAGTTGTCATATTCCTGGCTTCTTTTTCACATTTCCCACTTCTTTTTCTGTCCATGCTGTGTTCTGGATGATTTACCTAGATCTTGTTACAATTCATGAATGACTACTTCATCTGGGTCTAGTCTATCATTTAGCCTATTTGGTGGGTCTTTCTGTTTCCTCTACTGTATCTTTTACTTTTAGAAGTTTCTAGTTGGTTCACTTAAAAAAATAGTTTATTACCAAGTTGGTTTCCATATAACACCCAGTGTTCTTCTTCACAAGTGCCCCTCTTCATGACCATCACTCCCCTTCCCCTTCCCCCCTTGGTTCACTTTTAAGTCAGTCTATTCTTTTTTTTTCCTCCACTTTTTGAAAAGTTTTATTTACATATCCTTCTTTATTTTTGTACAATTAAAATCTTGAAACTTGAAAATCTACTTAATACACACTATTAAGCATGAATTCTCCTACTTTGGGGTCTTTGGAATTTCCATTTTTGCTTTGTATTTCTTCCTGTGTTTTTATAACTTAGGTCTACAAGTTTGTCTTCAGGAGGAGTTACCTTTAGAGGAAGTCCTGTCCATGTCCTGGTTGTAGAGGTCTCTTGATGACAAGGCTCACTGGTTCCCCTGCTCAAGTCCTACTGAGTTCACTGTTTCCAAACCACATTTGATACCATGTTTTCTCCTCCAGGTTCCCATATTATGTGGGTAATGGAAAGGTGATTGTTTCTGCACTGGTGCATGGTATAGGCTCAAAATTCAACCTCACAGTGTGTATGTCGGAGTAACTGTCAGAATCTCTGTTTCTGAGAATGTGAGAAAGCCCACTTTTTCCTGTAACTCTGTGCATGCTGAAGATTTTAGGAAAAGTATATAGCTTTTCAGCACATTTTTGTACAATCAGTGCTAAGCAGAATGCCCATTCCTCCTCCTTGATGTATGTGGGGCTTGAGGCTTAAATTCCTTTCTCACAAAGGTATGAACATACCAGCCCTCAGGTAGTCCAGTTTCCCTTAAGGACAGCATGGTTTCAGAAACCAATTATTTTTATGGTTATTTGTTTGTTCTTCATTTCTAGCACACAAAGGTATCTGTTTCTTTTGAGCTCAGCTGTGTCTTTACCGTGGAACTATATATATACATACACATATACATATATGTATGTATATGTATATATGTGTGTATATGTATGTACACACATATATGTATATGTATATATATGCATATATATAGTTCAGTTGTATTTTGAATGAAAGTAGAGTTGTCTACATCTAGTCAACTACCATCTTGAGGATATTTTGTTTATATTGTTTACTTTCCCTGAAATGTACTTCTTGTCCCTTTTATATACTCATTCTCTATTCCCCAGTTTCTTCCTCCTCTCTTTGTGATTTCAGTTCAAACATAACTAATTCAGGAACATGTGTATTGCTGCTCACCATAGTATCCTCCACTCTCATGATACTTGGCACACAGTAGGTGCTTCATAAATGTTGAATGAGCAAACTAATATTTCACTTTTGCAATCAGAAGAAAATGTGTATTGGAAACAAATCAGTTGTTTCCAGCTGTTGGTCATAGTCCTACCTGCCCCCACCTTTAATTCCTAGGGAAGAAATATTCCAAATAAGATAAATGGATAAAATGCAATGTCAGTAAATCCAAGTCCATATTTTCAATTTTTGTTTTTAAAGCTTTGACAACTGCAAAGGAACTATACAATGTTTATGACACAGTATTATCAACATATCTTTTTAAGTGTGTTTAATTGTAATGCATAAGAGAATTACATATAATTCAAGTCTAATAGCTTCCAGTTTCCCCACACGTGAAACTGAGGAGTGGCTAACCTATTCTAGGCTGAAGCCAGGTATAGTAAAGGAGCAATGGGAAAGGGATTCATCCAGATCTAGCTCACAAAATAAAAACATGAACAAGTCTAAGAATATCCTTATGTGATTCCTCAAGCCTTTTTAAAAGGCAGCCTAGGTCTCGGTGGAATTCATGAGTTGAATTTAGACTCAGGACTGCACAAAAGCGACTCCTGAGTTGAGGAACATGTTTTAAATTAGGTCATCAAAAGGGTGGTGATGGTGGAGGGCACTTAAGGGGAAGAGCACTGGGTGTTGTATGGAAAACAATTTGACAATAAAATATTATGGAAAAAAAATCAATAAACATTAAAAAAATAAAATAAAATAATCTGAAAGGGAAAAAAAAGTTATTTAGCTTTGTAGAAAGGAGAGATACTAAAATCACCTCCTGGAATATACTGAATAGCCTAATTAAGTTAAGTACCCAGTGCTCCAATTAAGCACTTACTGCTGAGGTAATCATATGGGGTGCTCCTCCAGGAGAGCTCTTCTCACCTTCTTCACCGGAGTCTCCTCTTACCTTCTTTGATGGCAGTTTCTTTCAGGAAGTGTTATTTTGATCACTTTTGGAAACAGGACATCTACTTAGTGCCATGGGGAGATCAGAGCTCCTTCCAGCCCTCAGAGTTATAAGGAAGTCTGGAGACAAGCCACAGGTATAAGAAAAATGGAAAGATATCATATTTAGATAAGCACAGGGAGACAGTACAAGAGAAGTGGCAGTATTGCTTGTGGTTAAGAATTGAGTGTTTTAGATGGTGTGCCCAGGGAGTTTTGGATATTACCTTCTTTGGTTTTCATGAAGTCCTTCCCTCTTGAAATGAGAGACCATTTTCTCTTCTAGGTTTATAGCACTAAGTTTATTGCCCCTTCCTAACGGAGCATATATATTTTTTAATCACTTTGAATTCTCTACTGAGTGATTAAATGAGATAACATGTAAAAGTACATGGCCTAATGCTTGGCATGTAATACCTTTAATACATATTTGTTGATGCCTCTGACACCTTCTTTCTACATGTTCTTTGAAAAGTGGTCACTGTAACTGGTAGCAGAGCTTTTCCTCAGTAGGTGAGTTGAATTAATGTCAAGGAGGACACTTTTCTGAGAGAGTTTGGAAACCCAGGAAGGAGAGATGGTGAGGCTGAGGGAAAAGTTATAGCTGGGAGCTGTGTGAGTTTAGCATGTAATTAATCATGCTCTCCATACTGGTGGATATCAGTAAACTAGTGTCAACTTAAGGCTGTCACATAGCCTCAGAGGAACTGTGGCATGGGTTGAAAGACAGAGAATTAAGCTAATGGGTAGATTACATGGGAAGCAGGCCAGAATGCTTCCAGAATACAGGCTTGTGGCTGAGATATGAGGCACTTAAAACAGAATCTTATCTTTAAGCATGTCTGTTGATTCTGTATGTAAATTAGGGGTTGGAGGTTTAAATGCAAAGAATTTACTTACTGGTATTTCAAAAGCAAGAAATAATGGTGATGTTGCTCTTTTAATTTTTCCTTTGATGTCAGGTCCTACTTGCATTTTAAAACATTTGTAGGTAGGCAAGAGCTGGAGGTTTAATGGATGTTTACCTTTGGTGAGTTTCTTCTTTCTTCCCTCTCCTTTATTCTAAATTCAAAGAAAATTATTTTTTTCAGCATATTTTTTAAATTTCTCAAGTATTATCTTGGATTGTTTGAAGCAAACTAGGAATAAATGAATAAATCCAATAAAATGCTGGAAATACAATACTAAGTTACTTGGGACAAGTTACTTGGTCTTTCAGGGCATCTATTTAAAAATTGATTTTTAAAAAAGGAGTTTGAATTAGATGTCCCCCAAGTTTCATCTAGTTTTAATCTTCTGCTTCATAGAATATTTGCAGTAAATATATTTTGGCCAATAATGCCTGTCATTCTTAAAGCGACAGTCAGAAATTTCAGTGTCTCTTGGGAAACAGTGATACAGGCTGATCCCACCCACAAACATTATAAAAAAACAGGGGTGTTGTAACAGGATTCTCGCAGAGAGAGTCATGACACCGAGGCTTTTTTTTTCCAGGAAGCAACTTTATTCCTGTCTGCACTGCTCAATTGGGTTCATACAGAAGAACTGAGCCCCCAAAGCCATGTGGCCTAGTTTTTAAAATCTATATTTTACTTCTTTGTCTCCTATATACGGTAACACACAAACATGTAGTCTGATTAACTGGTCTCATGTTACAAGGTCGTGAGGGATGTTGTCACATAGGCAAACATATAGCCAGGTTGCCTTGTGGCTTTTTTCTTTCTTTAGAGAGGAAACCCTATCACAGTGTGATTACTAAGAGCTTTTAGAACTTTATCAAAAATATCTATGGTGCCACATATTTCTACCATTGACCTGGCCTTTATTCAGAAAGATGGGAAAAACTGAAATTGACCACCCCAGTCTGGGATGGGAAATATCAACAGAGGAGAGTTGAGGGTGTGGCAGCTGATGGACCCAGCTAGACAGAGGGAGGCTATGTTCTTTTCAAAGAAGGGAACTGATGTTCACATCAAACCAGTTTTTGCCATGCAGGAATATGGGTTTAGAGTTGCTGGATTGTCTACATTTTCAAGAGGTGCTCAATATTCTGATCATCTGTGGAATCTCCTAGTTTTAAAATGTTAGATCAATGTCCTTTGGGCCAAACAAACATGTCTTTGACCTAAGTTATCTATGGGTTGTCAGTTTGCAATGTTTATTTAGGAGCAGCTAGCTAAGAAACTCAAGCCTCTGAGAGAGACTGCATGTTAAGGCCATTCTTCTGGTCTCAGCATTATGAGATTACAAAATGCTTGAGCCATCTGTATGCGGAAAGGACAGCTTGGGAGTGGGGACAGGGATGAGCCTTTAGATGAGAGTGCAGGGCTGGTAGCCAGTAGAGGGCCTGGATTCTGGGGATGGGAGGACTGGTAGTTGGGGGCCTTGGGGACACTGAGTTTATCTCCCTTCGATTCCAGCATATACTGTGCACTTCTCTGGAGTGAGGAGTAGGTCTTTCAGATTGACTCTTTCACAGTTGTGAAATAGAGATGCCCAAAATCCAGTCAGGTGGCATTTCCATCCCTAGGGGAGCCTGACAGATGTGAAATATGTTCCTGTGAATATTGATCCTTGGCAAAACCAATGGGTGGGGAGTTGCTGAGAATTCACCTTGTTAGACTCAAAAGAGGTTTGTCTGCCATATGGTTATAGAAAAATCAGTAGAAAAATCTATATATATTTAGTATTTTGAATGTTTAAGAGAATTCAGTATATTAGGGTATCTATCAGATTAGCTTTTTGATTCCAGTTTAAAATATATACTTGATTTTTTACTTATGTCAATGTTTAAAATAAATTAAGATGAGTTATACATATGTGTTTAGTTTTATTAGATTTTATTAAATTTGTTTAAGTACTTGAGAAGCACTTGCTTAGACATTTGAAAAGATTAACAATTTGGATATATTACTTTGGTAAGTTCAGTTTAAAATATTTAAGGGAGCTAATAAGTTATTAACTTATTACAAATTGGACCAAACATGAATCAAAGTTCCCCTGAGTGAATATTAAAATTTGCCAAATTATAAGTAGAATCATAGGATTTTAAAATTGAACATGAAAGCTTAAGAGCAAACGTTTGAATTTGTAGTTTTAACAAATTTAATATTAATTTGTGAGAACATAGTAACCATGTTATAAAAAATTCTTTTTTTAAATGTTTATTTTGAGAGAGAGAGAGCACCAACAAGTGAGAACATGAGTGGGGGAAGGATGGAGAGAGGGAAAGAGAATCCCAAGTGGGCTCCCAGCTAACAGGATGCTTAACCCACTGAGCCACTGAGGTGCCCCCATAGTTCTCCATTTATGATTGACATCTTCTGGAAGGTGGCTCACTCAGTTAAGCATCCCACTCTTGATTTTGGTTCAGGTCATGACCTCACAATTACCCATATGGAGCTGAGTTGGGCTCCCAGCTGACAGTGAGGAGCCTGCTTGGAATTCTCTCTCTTCTACATCTGCCCCTCCCCCACTTGTGCTTGCTCAATTGAGCTTTCTCTCTCAAAATAAATAAATACACTTAAAAGAAAAGAATCTTTAAAAAATGTTTAATGTACTTAAAGCCGTCCCACCCCAAATCTCTCACCCTCATATCCTCAGAGCCTGCAACAGCTTCTGGCTCTCAGAGGCAGCTGGATGAGTGTTTGCTGAACAGGTTGACATTGAGGTTAGATCTTAAAATGGGGAGAGTGGTGCTCAAAGCGGGGTGAGAGATGTCTTAAACAGACTGTGATTACTTTAGAGTGGTGCCAGACGCTATCCAGGTAGCTCTTACTTAACTAGAGGAATTTGGGGTCAGATGAAGGACTCATTTGGCCAGTCCAAACTGAAGGACTCAGTTATTTCAGTCAAGGAAAGTCATTTATACATTAAGGGAGTTATTTCTAGTATCAGTAGTTGTCCTTGATTTCTAGACTAACCCTTTCACCTTGTGACTCAGACACAAAGATTTGAATCCCTCTGGGTGAGAGTTTGTGCTAACAAATTGTTACAGGGCTGTAAAATCATCTGGTTCACCTGGCTGAGGGCTCTTCTGGTCTCTTAGTTTTCTTTAACTTGGAAATTTTTCAGTTTTTGTTTTTGTTTTTGTTTTGTCTTTCACAGCATTAACATGTTTGAAGAGCCCAGACCCTCCTCTCTACCATCTTTGATTGCTAGAAACTTAGAACTTACCAACAATCACAGTCAGGTGTTTGATAGTCTTTGTTTAAACCCTTTAGTGACAGGAAGCTGATACAATGGCTCTGGAACCAAACTGTGAAGTTCTAATCCTCCCTCTGTCTCAGGACCTTGAGCAACCAAAGTACTCATTAGAAAATGTAACATTGATTCATTTCTGTTATCTAATGTGAACTGTATTTCTATATTCAGATTTCTCCAATATTCCCAACAATGTTTTTTATAGCTGTTTTTTTTTTATCAAACCAGAAATCAAGAAAACATTTTGCCTTGTATTTCTTTTAACATAGTCTGTATTAATCCAGTTGATGCAATTTCTGTTAGCCCGGAATAATTTCTCTACTTATTTTACTTTTTCTTTTGCGACGTTGACATTTTTCAAGAGCCCAGACAAGAGGTTTTGCAGAACATGCCTTAATTTGGTTGTGTGTGAACATGAACTTTTTGACAGCTCTGAATTCTTGAGAATTCCTTCCTGAAAGTTTGTTGTCATTTCTACCCATTTTTGCTAATTTTAACTCTTCAAAGAAAATAAAAGTAATCTGAATGGTAATTATTTGTTGAAAAACAATAAATGTTAATGAGCTTTTAGTAAAAAGATCCAGGTGTTGAGGAATAGATTTGTTGTGTCTGGGAACAGGGACCTGGTGCTCACCCGAACCAGAGTATTCTCTGTTTTGGTGTCTGGCCCAGAAAGCCACGCAGTTGTATTCATAATGGAAGGAAACAAAAAGCAATCTTAAATGAAAAGATTGTAACACATGGCATCTGTTGTAATTTTCTTCTAGTTAAGACACAGGGGAGCTTAGCTTGGAAAAAGAGATGAGATGTGTGTGCCATAGAAGTGAGGTGGAACAGTTTGTAACTCTAGCAGCTACTTATAGTGCCAGAAAGGTTTTTAAAAAAAGATTTCAGCTTTTTTTTGTTTGTTAAAGAGAAACTCATACTACTTATGATAGGGAAAAATCTGTTATAAGACGGCTGACAGGACTACTAGGGAAATTCCAGTCCCTGCCTGAAGGCTCCCATTCCAGGTTTTCCTTCCCACCCCACTTGCCAGCTGGAACAGACTAAATTGTCACCTCTGCTTATGCTCAGGGCTCAGACCTCTGGAGAGTGATCCGCAGCTTGGTTCTTCTGCAGGGGATCCAGATCGGATTCCATAACATTTATGTTTGGTCTTACTAGAACCAAACATTATGCTTTCAAATGTACATTTCTAGTGCATATTATTGGCAAACAAGCAGTTTAGTGATTCATACTAATAGGAATGTACCTAAAGATCTCAGTCTGAAGGAACATTCTTAATAAAAACAAATACTCCATCGGGCGCCTGGGGTGGCTCAGTTATGTAAGCCTCTGACTCTTGATTTAGGCTCAGATCATGATCTTGTGGTTTGATTCATGAGTTTGAGTCTATGATGCACTTAGAGTGCAGAGCCTGCTTGGGATTCTCTCTCTCTCCCTCTCTCTTTGCCCCTACCCTGCTCTCTCTCTGTCTCTCTCTCTTTCCTCCTCTCTCTCTTTTTCTCAAAAAATAAACCTAAACCCATTCCTCCCCCCGAAAAAAACCAAAAAACAAATACTCCATGAGTTTGGCAGTGTCCCTCAGGAGTTGGGAATGAATCAAGTTAATACACAATAACTGAATACTTTGAGCTAAGCCCTCAGAGAATTTAATCTAAAATTTGAGAATGAGGCTTAACCACCCAGGATGAAATGAAAGGCAAATGAAAGCAAAAGGCCTAAACACTTGCTTTAGTGGAGAAGGTGTCACAAAGCAGAATGTGGGTGATTTCCACGTGA
This sequence comes from Suricata suricatta, assembly GCF_006229205.1. Classification (NCBI taxonomy): domain Eukaryota; kingdom Metazoa; phylum Chordata; class Mammalia; order Carnivora; family Herpestidae; genus Suricata; species Suricata suricatta. The sequence goes on along the minus strand of NC_043706.1, from coordinate 73,541,164 downwards.
ACTGTAAAGACCATGGCTGTCAGAGAGAGGCAGAGGCAGAAGTCCAGTTCTGCCTTTAACTTTGAGAAAGTTTATTTCATGTCTTTCCACATTGATTAAAACAGGAGCCTGGGAGTCCATGACTTCCTGTATTAATGCTTTTGAATTCCATGACTCTCTGAGAAGGCTCTGTGAAGGAGGTTTTTGTTGTGGATAAGATTTGGTTGGAGTGGGAAAACTTGCAATACATGTAAATAATCTACCTCCCGCTCTTTAAAAAATGATGTTAGTGGCACCACCTCCACTGCTGTCATCCCTGATGGATTTCTATGAGGTGTCTGTCTTGGGGATAAGAAATGTTTTAATTCATATTGTACATGGATGCAGGGAAAAGATTGATTTAAATCAATGTGAGGGCTTTCATTCTGTTCTGCAATGGAAGATTTCTCGATTCTACTCATCAGTACTTTAATTTGCACAAATCATATCCTCCTGAATCATAAACTGGATTTTTGGCATGGTCTTCACCCAAATCTTTTTGTTGTCAGGAATCCTCTGTGGATTAGCTGAACTCCTGTCCTCTGGTAGTTCAACGCTGGGTACTTCGTTGATAAAATTAACCAAATAGCCACCAAACCGTTTCTCTACATTCACAGGATCACTTCCACTTCCACAAACGCTGACCGCCCTTAGTAATATCTTTTGCCCACATTGGTTCACCAGCTCCTTTCCCACTGCCACTCATTTTTGGATGACGAACTCCATTGATAGAATCTGTTGAAAGCTATGAACTCTCACCACAGGGGGTGAGGGGTGGAGGAGAAAACACATATGTGTACTTATTATACTAATTTGTATAAAATTTCAGTGATTTATAACCCTTATTTTAAACTGTTTATGAAATTATTTTTGTTGTCGTTAGGCCCATGTGAAAAAGAATGAAGTTGCCTTATTACATGATTCAATTCACTAATTTCATCCAAACTTCAGAATGGTATAGTCTCAGGGATGTGTTTGTGTCACCGGAATTTCTGTCCGGCTGATTTCCAGGTTTTCACTTACAACATACACATTAAAATCACGTTGCAAACCCAGCTGCAGGAATAGAAGACTCATTTATCTGAATCAGGCTGTGTCTTCTATTCTGTGTTAAATAGTCTTTCGGTCATTTGTTTTTCTTTTGTTGCTATAGCATTTGTAATTGCTACCTCATTTGCATAGTTTCACCTGTTAAGTGCATTTTAATCATAGAATAGGGCCTATGATCTTTGCTCCTTCCACATAGGAGAGGCCACCTCTAGCCCCTGTCCTGGGGTGTGGTAAGTCAGTGATGCTGCCATGTCGTCAGTCACAGAGGTTATTTTGTGGGTCAGTTTGTTTAGGGATGATAGGTAATAAGAACTTCCTTTAAAAGTTTTGAACTTTTTTGTTCTAATTTAGGTTTATTTATTTATTTATTTTGATAGAGAGGGAGAGAGAGAGAGAATGTGAGCATGAGCATAACTGGGGAAGGGGCAGTGAGAGAGAGAGAGAGAGAGAGAGAGAGAGAGAGAGAGAGAGAGAGAGAGAGAGAGCAAGAGCAGGGGAAAGGCAGAGAGAGAGAGGGAGAGAGAGAATCCTAAGCAGGCTCCACTCTGTCAGCCCAGAGCCAGATGCAAAGCTGGATCCCGTGAACCATGAGATCATGACCTGAACTGAAACCAAGAGTCAGATGCTTAATCACTGAGCCACACAGGTGCCCTGAGTTTTGAACCTTCTATACAGTTCTCCAACTACCATGTATAACCTATGTTTTTGCTAATTTAAAAAAATATAATTTATTCATTCATGAATCTAGGTCAAATTTATTTTCCCTGGCTTCTTTCCTTCCCTCCACGTTACCATTTTCTCTTACTTAAATGAGTAGTACTGGAATCAGCCCCCTGTCTGTCTTTCAGTTTAGCCAAAGACAAAGTCTGGGCTTGGTGCCTCCTCTGCTGTATTCAGGAGAATCTGTGCTCCTGACAGACAGAGGAGGTAGCCTCTGACCCTGAGAGGAAAACCTGAATTAGCTCAGGAGTTCTGAGTTTCCTCATCTAAAGCCCTTTTTACTTGAGTGGGGGCTTTGGGAAGGGGTTTCTCTCCCTCTTTCCTGATTTGTCCTAGGCTATCATTACTTTGGCCTATTTAGACAGATTCTCTCAGGCATTTTGGCATTGATCAAAGTCTTCCTCTTCTAAAGATCAGCTTTACATTTTTCAGTAGCCTCCAGCCATTAAAAAGGTGGAGGCAGGGGGCACCTGGGCGGCTCAGTTGGTTGAGCATCCAACTTCAGCTCAGGTCATGATCTTGTGGTTCATGAGTTTGAGCCCTGTGTTGGGCTCTGTGCTGACAGCTCAGAGCCTGGAGCCTGCTTTAGATTCTGTGTCTCCCTCTCTAACCCTCCCCTGTTCACACTCAAAATAAATAATAACCATTAAAAAAAAAGGTGGAGCTAGCTTCTCTGAAGCTTCATCTGAAAATCTGTTCTCATTGGTCAGTGACAATTTTGGACTCAGAATTTGGGTGTCTATTTACATGTGATATGGACTTTATCCAAACTTGTCAGCTCAAATAGTGGAATTCCCAGAATCCCAGAGTCCCAGAAATAGCACTGGATCTAGTTTTTTATGTTACAGATAAAAGATTTGAAACCCCAGAATTCTTAAAATAACATAGCAAGATTTGAAAATGGAAAGCAGTTTTCAAAAATATGATTTTCATTGGCATTTATTCTTTAGCTCAAAATGAAAATATAATGAATGTTATAGAAAAATATCCATATCCAAATGAAAATATAGTGAATCTTGCAAAAAAAATCCACATTCAACAGATGTTTTCTAGAAAAGATAATTTTGGGAATTAAAAATCTTTAAAATGTATTTATTGTGACATCAGGTATCAAATAGAAACTCCCAAAGAAGTCTCACAGAAGTTGCTGAGTGATTTGTGATATTTGCAGTAGATACACCTTGTTTAACCAAGTTTGAGTCTAGGAAGGGGGATCAAGGACAGGATCACAGCCACAAGGGATCAGAAACTCAAGCCCCAACCTACAGGAATCAGTGTGGTCATAGTCCATGCCTGGTCCTCCAGGAGGCGTCCACAGTGTCCCCTACTCTGGGCAGCAGGCTCTTGCTTTTACTGCCCCATTGTTAACTGTGTAACACTGTGGCCCAGCAAGGCTGTTGCTGCCTCTGCTGGTGTTGCTGTGTTCAGCATTTCCTTCATAAATGAGAACTTGCCCCTCCCCCCTTTTTTAGAACTTGCCAGTTTTTACTGGCTCCCAATAAAAACATCTTGATACTTCTTTTAGCTTTCTCTCCTAGGATATTGATAACGCCAGAGCATTGTTAAATGGCATTGATTAGGGTAACCTCAAAATACTATGTCCCCATGAGGCACTGAAGTGTCCAAGTTCCCCACATCAGAGAGGGGCTAGTAACTCACTTCACTGTCTTGCCCCCAGTGGCTTTTTCCATATACCCCACACTGAAAGGGAGCATGCATAGCTGCTTGACACTCACGGGCCCTTCGTAATCTTTCTTTTGTCTACTCTCGCCTCCTATCCTGAAGCAACTGTATACACCAACGCCTACCCTTTGCTCAGCCTCAGTCAATGCTCCTTATTTATGGATTCTATATTTAGAAATTTGCCTACTCCATGAAATACTGGTAACCTAAATCACACTTGGGACACTTCGGTGGTGGTTGTGGGCATCCATATGCCCAGAGTGGTGAAGAATTGGAGTGGCTCCAAGTGCTCGTTCCCAGCTGAGGTCAAACAGCGGGATAGTCTGCTTCTTGATTCAGCTGTCATTCTGTAAACGTGTGTTTCTCGTGGTTTATTTTGTGCCACGTTTTCTATGTTTTTGTGCTATTTGTTGATGATATCACTGTTTAAAATGGCCCCCAGGCGTAATGCTCAAGTGCTGTCTAGTTTTCCTAAGTGCAAGAATTTCCTTATGGAGAAGATATCTATGAGGTAAGCTTTGTCTAGGCATGAGCTAGGGTGCTCTTGGCTTTGGGTTCAGTGTTTGTGAATCAACAATATATCTTAAATAATGTGTCTTTAAACAGAAACACTGATAAAAGAAGGTTAAGTGTGGATCAGTTGATGAAAATATTGTGACTAGAGGCTTGTAGGAACCTAATCCTGCATTTTCCCCTAAGAAGGAGTAATAGTTCAGTATTTGCTAATTCAGTGTTTGCAGAGACTTTATAGAACATAATAGATGCAAATGACTGTACGCGAAATATAGTAGTCCCCCCTTATTTGTGGTTTTCCTGTCTGATATTTTAGTTTCCCGCAGTTAACTGCAGTTTGGAAGTAGAGGAGTCTTGTTCTGACATGTCTTCAGAAGGTCAAGAGTGGCCTAAACCTAAGTCTCAACATAGGTGAGGCCTATGTCATTCACTCATCTCACTTCATCTCATCATGTAGGCATTTTATCATGTCACGTCCTCATAAGAAAAAGGGAGAGTACACCACAATAAGATATTTTGAGAGAGAGAGAGAGAGAAAGAGAGAGAGAGAGAGAGAGATACCGCATTCACATAATTTTGATCATAGTATATTGTTATAATTGTTCTATTTTATTATTCATTGTTGTTAATCTCTTACTGTGCCTAATTTATAAATTGAACCATATCAGAGGTGTTCAGGTATGTATGTATAGGAAAAAATAGTATACATAGGGTTTGGTTCTACCCATGGTTTTAGGAATTTACTGGGGTTCTTGGAACACAGGTCCCTAGTCCCTGTGGCCAGGGGGACTGCTGTATTTACAATTCTTTAAATACTTACAAGTATTTAAATACTCCACCTACTGTCTGCACCTGAGGCTGTCTTTCATCTATGAGTCTGGCAGCTTTTCTCCAGCTCCTCAATCTGCCAGCCCCCTTTCATCCTTCAAGAAGTAATTGATTGATTCATTTGTCCCTTTGCTTAGAGTGTGCTTCACCCATGACCCATTTTGTGTATTCACATAAATTATTTGCATCTGAATTTAAAGGATAATTTCAAGGGGAAGCAAAATCCCAGATATGCAGGAAGGAGAGACATTCCTATAGCGCAGCCTTGGCCATGAGGTAGGTCTCATGGGGAGGAGAGGGATGGGTGGATAAAGTAGGCTTCTTTTCTTCCTTACTTTTGTGTAAATTCCCATACACTCTCACACTTTCTTCAGCCTCTTTGGAATTGGTTCTGGTTTGGAGAAATTTTAATGACTTATGATGGAAAATACGTGAGAACAAAATATATTGCTATAAATATATGTAGAAGACCTCAGGTACCTGGCCAAATGTTTCCAGGGGGAGAAAAGAGAGCTAGGGAAGCCTCAAGAACACAAAGATAAGTGGGTTCATAGAGATAGCTATATGCCCCACCCTCCTGCCTGAGTCCTAGGCGGCAACAAAGCCCTTAGTTGGAGCTGTAGGATTCAATAATGTGGTTGTGGAGAACCTTGTTCTCCTACTAGAGCATATAGAGGTGTAGGACTCGAGAGCAAAAATGACCACAGGGATTGTTGAGCCTGAAGGGGCCTTAGCAGCCTCCCAGAGTCACCGGCACCACACTCTGGGGCATATTGCAGAATGACTTCCTTAGATAGAGAAGCAGAGCAAGGCATGCATCATCCCTGAAGGGACCATGATGCTGAGAATGAGCAATGCATTTTCAACAAGCAGGTAGCTGATGGGATCCCTTCTTAACTGTTGCTAGTGTGTTCAGATGCCATCAATGGTCGTACTGTTCCTTTTTGTCAAAAGGTGCCTCCCCTCTCCCTGGACTTAGGCACACTCTAGAGAACTACAAATTCATGGAGACAGTTTCTGCCACCCCAGTAGAATAGAGGATTTACATAGAAAAATCACAAAAGCTTTGGCACATTTTTTACAATACAGATACTCCATACTCTGGTCCAGAATGTCTAACCTCATCTTCTGTCCCTTCCTGACATCTGGTCCAATGCCTGACATCCCATAGGTGGTCAATAGGAACCAAGGAATGGGTACAAAGAACACATACCTGTTCACGAAATCATGAAAAACTGACACCCCTGGGGGTCTAAGCCATACTATAATTGGGAGACACCATTCGTTGTTTTCACAGTATCTATTGCCTCCTTCATGCGGCTGATGTGCTCATTCCTACGTGACAACCATTACTGGGTAATCCAATCAGGAAATGCTGTTTTCCTGCTTTCTCAGCCTATCTTATATCTCTGATGAGGCTATGACTCTGCTGGATCCTCCCAGATACCAATAAGGTAAGGGTTTCTGTCCAGAGTGTCTTCTGGGAAGTCTTGTACTTTACTGATAAAAAGGACACGAGTATTAGGTGCAACACCTATTTCCACTTCTTTCTGATACTCCTTTCCTAAAAAGGTTGTGTTAGCAACCTTTTTACAACCAAGAGAGGAAATTCAATAGAATTGTAGAATCCTAGCTCTGACATTGTTGAACTGCTGAGCCAAAGCCAGAAGCTATTTCCAGACTATGTTACGTGATTAAATAAAGTTGCTTTGGCCACTATTAAGAATCCTGTCACTTAAAGCCAAAATATTCCTAAATGGTACACTAATAACAGACTAAAAAAGCTAAATATAAGACAAAGGAATTAAATGCAAGTTTACATAGTAGATGGTGCTTTCCCTGTTTTTTTCCTCAGAAGAGATTTTAAGTGGTGGTCTTTCTGAAGGAAGTGAAGGGACATGGGGCGGTATTAGTCAGGAGAGGATACCTGGTGTTGAAGTCACAGAGGAAGCCCAGCGCCTCAGTATGTTAACACTCCGGGGCTGGGGCCAATGAGTACTGCTCTCGGGTGCATCTGTCCCACAGCCTGTTTTTGCCAACAACATAACCTCAGCACGGTGGGGAAGAGACTGGCAAATGCTCTTAGACAGTTAGTTCCTCAAAGCTCCTGGCCACATGTGGCTCTTTCAATTTAAATTAATTGGATTAAAATAAAGTAGTTCTGTTCTTCAATTGCTGTCCAATATGATTACCACTAGTCACACTCTTCCAAGCGCTCAGTAGCCATGTGGCTAGTGACTAATGTATTGGACAGTGTAGATATAGAACATTTTCATCATCATAGAAAGCCTGACTGGACGACATGGCTTTAACACAGGGATTGGCAAACATTTTTTTGTAAAAGACTAGGTAGTATATATTTCAGGCTTTGCAGACCAAGAGGACAAATCGAAGATATCTAGTGTCTCTGTGGAAGCTACTCAACTACTCAAAAGCAGCCACAGATGCTGTGCACACAAATGGTCATGCCAACATTTCAATAAAATTATTTGAAGATTAGGCTCTGGACCTATTTGGTGCCCTCTACTTTAAAGTGTTAGCTACTTCAGGGGCACATTGGTGGCTACGTCAGTTGAGTGTCTGATTTTGGCTCAGGACATGATCTTGCAGTTTGTGAGGTCAAGCCCTGCATCTGGCTCTGTGCTGACAGCTTTTGGAGCCTGGAGCCTGCTTCAGATTCTGTGTCTCCCTCTCTCTGCCCCTCCCCTGCTAATGCTCTCTCTCTCTGTCTCTCTGTCTCTCTCAAAAATAAATAAAAATATTAAACAAATTTTAAAGTGTTATCTACTTAAATGTTGGGATTTCTTTGTGACTTCAATATTAACTGTCCTAATTTGATTAACATTCTTATCCCAACTGGGTAGTCAATATCATTCTAAACATTTTACACAAAACATTATCAACATAGCTTAGAATAAATGTGAAGAATTAGAGCTTAAGGTTTCTTTTTTGGGTTAAAAAATACCCGTGCTTCAGCACAATTTTATAATTTTATCGGTTTCCAAATTCTTCATCTCTGGTTCTTTCCTCAAAGTGCTAATATCTTGATGATGAACAAAGTTCCCAGTTGAGCATGTTGAGGGCTTAAAGCTGGCACAAGGGATCATAAAAAATTCAGTAAGAAGTACAAATATCACCTTGATTTAGGCCAATCTGATTTCTTGTGTCTGCTCAATCAATCATTTGCAGGGCTGTTAATAGACCTCCCAGAGTGTAGAACAGGAAAGCAAAAGTAGTAAATATTAATTAGCTTTCTGACCTTGGGCAAATAATTCACATGATCAGACTTATGTTTTCCAGTTTTTACCTTCTAGCACTTAAAGGTTCTATTAGAGATCTGTGCCTAACTCTCCAAAATAACTACTCAAAGAAGCAACCCTACCAGGCACACTCTTTTTGTTAGATTATATTGCCCTCTTCTGGGCTATTTCTTTCTTCTTGCAGCGCACCTACCTGGCTTTGCTTCATTTAATTTAGCACAGCCACTTGCTCAGGCCAAGCTCCTCTGCATTATCATCTCATGAGCTGTGGCACTTCATTCATGAACAATGAGACACAAGTGTAGAGGAGAAATTAAAAAGTCTCTTCACTTCTGTTATTTTATTAAGATAAAAAAAGCCAAACTATACCACAGAATTATAGTTACAAAGGACTTTAGACTGCATGCCCCAAATTTCAAATACTGTTTTCAAATATATAATTACATTAAGAGAATATAAAAACTCAGGGAGGAACAGCATAGCCAACCTCAGGTTCAAGGTTGCTTCTGGGGAGGGAGGGAGGAAGGTAAATCAGGAATGGGGAATTTGTATATATAAAGTTTTGTCTATTAAAAAGAAGTTTTATCTGGGGTGCCTGGGTGGCTCAGTCGGTTAAATGTTTGACTTTTGATTTTGGCTAAAATCATGATCTCATGGTTTGTTAGTTTAAGCCCTGAGTTGAGTTCTGTGCTGACAGTGTGGAGCCTCCTTGGGATTCTCTGTCTCCCTTTCTCTCTGCCTCTCTCCTGTTTGTGCTCTCTCTCTCTCTCAAAAATAAATAAATATATATTTTTAAAAAGTCTTTAAAATGAAGGATCTGAGGGGGCACCTGGGTGGCTTAGTCGGTTAAGCGTCTGTCTTCAGCTCAGGTCATGAACTCGTGGTCTGTGGGTTTGAGCCTCAGAGCAGGCTCTGGGTCTGACAGCTCGGAGACTGAAGTCTGCTTCAGATTCTGTGTCTCCCTTTCTCTGCCCCTCTGGTGCTCATTCTGTGTCTCTCTCTGTCTCTCAAAAGTAAATAAACATTAAAATATTAAAAAAAAGAAGGATCTGAGGACAACATGGTAAAATATTTGTGTAACTGCCGAGCTTTGTGGCACAGATGTCACAACATGATTTTATGTTCATACTACTTTTTTTTCACACGTGCATATGGAAATCTCTCTTTCCTACCCCTGGATGGTATTTTGGACAGATTCTAGAGCTTTTATTGTAATTTTTAGGTATTCATTCATAGTCTGCTTTATTTATTTGTTTATTTGGGGGAGAGAGAGAGAGAGAGAGAGAGAGAGAGAGAGAGAGAGAGAGAGAACGAGCAGGAAAGAAGGGCAGAGAGGGAGAGAGAGAATATTAATTAAGCAGGCTCCACACGCAGCACACAGCCAAATGTGGGGCTTGATCCTGTGATCCTGGGACCATGAACTGAGCTGGAATCAAGAGCCAGACCCTCAACTGACAGCCACTCAGGTGCCCCCATAGTCTGCTTTAAAAGCTTTGAAAAAACCTAGTGTAAATCAAAGCTTTAATGTCTCCTTCAAGCACCCTTCACCGTGCTTGGTGTGTGGACTTACAGTCTCAGAAACTTGTGGTTTCAGGCCTCTTCTTTTTCTTACTCTGTGCTATCCTTTGATTACAACACACACACACACACACACACACACACACACATACACACACACACACATACAGAGGAAGCAGTGGCAGGCAGGAGAGGTCAGGGCACGGTTTGCAGTTTGGGTTGGTGCCCTCTGGTTATGGCAGGTGCCCATATGATGTGGGGGCACATCTATGGTTATTTGGAGACTTCTCCATGAGAGAACTTCCCACTGTATCTTTGTCTGGCACTGCTTTCTGCTTATGCTTCCGGTGGTGCACCCCAAACCGAGCCCTACTGTTGGGGTTACCTAGCCCAGGCAGGTGGACCTCTAGGATGGGGTTGTTTCCAGATGCTGCAAGGCTTGCTGTCTTCCACAAAGCCCCTTCAGGCTGTAGGAGACATACCTCTGTCTTATTTCCCAACTCTCTCTTAGAGGTTTCCTCTCCTCCCTTGGCCATGAGGGACAGCACAGCCACTTTCTTGCCTTTACCAGTCTCTCTGTCTTCTAGACTTCAGAAACTCATGGCAATCTCTGTGTGGAAGCTGAACCTGCCCACTTTTGGAGTGAGGAAGTGGGGGACCTAGCACCCGTAGAGAGAGAAGAGGAAGCTCGGACTTTTGACCATGCTTTCCATGGGAATCCTCTCTGCCAATCTTAAGGACTCTTTGCCCTCTTTTTTATAGCCTGGTTGAGTGTCTGCACCCTTGCAAAAACCTAAGTCCAGATGGCAGACCTTTATCTGGAATCTTATACCTGTACTTGCCAGCCATAGGCATGGGTGTCTTTGCTCCTTGGGGCTGGTTCTACCTGTGGGCCCCTTTTTTGTGTAGGCCTTTTTGGATGAGCCTATCAGTATGTTTGTGAGGCTTGGGTTTTTAGGTACATGATAATTATTATATTACTTTTTATTTTTACCTTATAGAAATATGTCTTATTATACTTTAAGAAGTTATTTTAATCTACCCACTGTATTCTACAAATGGGGAGACTAAAGTCCTTCATCCTAAAAATCCTAGGCTAAAGTCATCTGTCTCAAATCACACAACTCACATGGTGTCCAGCCTTTATGATCCTGAAAGCTGCAATGCCATTTATCCAAAGCACAGAAAGTGTAGTGTTCCGTGCCTTTTGGAATTTATGTGAGTGTGAGGTTACAAATATTCTTAGCTTTGTTAATAGCAAGAGATTTAGCTATCAGAGTATTATCAGAGGGCATCAAGTCAGAGATAATGTCTGAAATTTGAGAGTATCAGGGATCTTAAACATCTTCTAAGGAATAACAATATACTTATAAATAGATCCAAGTCCCGAGTCCACACACACACACACACACACACACACACACACACACACACACACACTGACTTATTGAAACTGAAAACATATTGTTCCAATTAGCTGATGATTTTGGTAATTAACAATTAAACCTATTCTCATTTTATAAAAAGTAAACATGTGTAAGTCATGGTACAATGCTGAGTTCATGAACCACTTTATTCTGTCATCAAAAACTTAAACAACCATCTCTGTCTTCCTGAGATTGTTTTCACAAATGTCCACATTCATTTGTCCACCTATCTATCCAACTAACATTTGTTTAGAGCCTAGAATGTTTATCTCGCTCCTGTCTCCAGCTCTGACAATCTTCTTCATGAAACACACTCCATCCAAGGATCCACTTATATGATCAAACTAACCACCAATAAGTTTGTCTCTGCTATTACTCGACTAGAAGAGGACTTCAGGTTGCTTGGATCTGTTTTAGGGTCAGTGATGAGAATCGATCTAAATTGTGAGGATAGTTGAGAACAGCATTTGGAAGTTTAGAGGTGTACTTGAGTGTAATGGAATTTTATTAAATATTAGGGGGTTCTTTTCATGTTTCACTCCTGCCCCACTCCTACTGCTCTGTTCTCGCTAACTGGTTTCACTGATTTCCCTCTCTCTCTCTCTCTCTCACTCTCTCTCTCTCTCTCTCTTTCATTCTCTCTCTCTCTTTCTTTCTTTCTCTCTTCTGTTACTTTATTTTTGAGAGAAAGAGAGCATGAGGAGGAGAGGGGTGAAAGAGAGAGTGAAACAGATCTAAAGCAGCCTGTGTACTAACAGCAGAGAGCCTGATGTGGGGCTTGAGCTCCCAAATGGTGAGATCATGACCTAAGCTGAAGTTGGATGCTTAGCCAACTGAGCCACCCAGGCGCCCCACATTGATTTCTTTTCTGATGCACTGTTTCTGTCTTCTTACCTGTAAACAGATATTCCTGGCAATGAGGAGGTGGATGTGGCACTGGCCAGGAGTATATGATGTGTGTATGGGTATGTATGCATATGTGTCCAAGAGGCCCAGAGTTCCAGCTTTTAAATGAGGTCCATAGAGAAAACTCCTTTTCCTTTAGTGACTCTTCAAAGAGGTGGAAGTTCAGAATGATGCTTCACAGCAGATCCACATTTTCAAATACCATTTTTAGGATTTTTTAGTTGTTTTAGAAAGTCTTTGTGTTATTTGAAATATACTCTTCAATTTAATTATGTATTAAGATGAATAATATTCTTTTACTTAGGAGAATAACTGCTTCCTTCAGCTCACTGATGAAGAGAGAATAAATACTTGGAAATGTCCAGGCTCTTGTTAAGAGTTTGTAGGCATGAGGAATTCGTGCACATTTTGCAGGAATAGAGGGCTAGATGAAGAGAGTGGGTTGGGAGGGAAAGCACAGCTGGATTCTTAGGGCCACTGTTCCAGACCACTTTGTGGCAAGGTCCCCGTGGACAAGGATGGGTCCTTAGCTTTGTTCCTCACAAGTGCAGTTTTGTGGAGCACAAAGCTGTGTGTGTGTGTGTGTGTGTGTGTGTGTGTGTGTGTGTATACAATGTTGTATTAACATCCCATAGAATTAGTTTTTTGTGTGTGAAAATCAGTTTGAGAAAATTCTGGTCTAGGTAATTCATAATGGTTAATTGTAATCAAATCATTTTCTTTCTGGGATGGTACCAAACATTCCATGAGGTTTTCAGAATCTCTCTCCTCTGGTCTTCTTCAACATCCTATTTATATAAGTCTAAATGATATATATAATTGATATTATGCAGCTTATATTGTGAAATCCTTATTGAGATTAGAAGATATTCTTTTCCCTACATGAGATGTGGGAAGCATCTCATCCTCAGTGGTAATAGTGGGGTACTCCTATAGATAATTCATCTCATTTTTATATTCATATTTACTAGCTTCCCATATGGAGGGTATAGTGGGTTAAATAGTGTCTTCCAAAAATTCACGTCCACCTGGAACCTCAGAATGTGACCTTATTTGGAAATAGGTTCTTGGCAGATGAAAGTAGTTAAGGGTCTTGAGATAAAATAATCCTGGACATAATCCACAAAATCATTCACTTAACTTACCAAATCCAATAATTGGCATCTTTATAGAAGAAATAAGAGGGAGATTTGGATAGCGGACAGACAACAGAGAAGACAGCCCTATGAAGACAATGGACAGAGAAAGGAGTGGCACAGCTACAAGCCAAAGAATGCCAAGCATTGCTGGGGCCACCAGAAGCTGGAAGAGTCAAGGGAGGTTCTTCCTTAGAACTTTTAGAGGGAGGGTGGCCCTGCTGATACTTTGCTTTCAGACCTCTGACCTCTAAAATTAAAATTATGAGGGAATTAAAAAATTTGTCATTTAAGCCACCAAGTCTGTAGAGGTAATTTGTTGGGGCAGCCCTAGAGAACTAATACAGAGGGTGATACTTGGTGTTTCTTCCCCAATTATTCTTTAGTTTGCATTTTACTGACTTCATTCAGTACAGGGGATCTTCTGTTGAACAAATTGTGTTCCCAGCTTTGTTTGGAACTTAGCCTATGTTTTCTTTTTTTTTTTTAATTTTAATTTTAATTTTTAAATAGTTTATTGTCAAATTGATTTCCATATAATACCCAGTGCTCTTCCCCACAAGTGCCCTCCTCCATCACCACCACCTCCTTTTCCCTCCCCCTTCAACCCTCAGTTCATTTTCAGTATTCAATAGTCTCTCAGATTTTGCATCCCTCTCTCTCCCCAACTCTCTTTCCCTCTTCCCCTCCCCCTGGTCCTCCATTAGGTTTCTCCTGTTCTCCTGTTAGACCTATGAGTGCAAACATATGGTTTCTGTCCTTCTCTGCCTGACTTATTTCGCTTTGCATGACACCCTTGAGGTCCATCCACTTTCCTACAAATTAGCCTGTGTTTTCTAATACATTACTAATGAAAGTATAATGACTCTACTCTTAAGATAATATTCATTTACTTACTTACTTATTTAGAACACATGCATATAGTAGGCCTAAAATTTGTGAGTCAAGAAATATTTTCTTTCTTTTTTTTTTTTTAAGAAATATTTTCATGAGGGCTTATTTAACTGACTACATAGTGCACTTTAGGAGCCCAAGTGCTGGGTTAGAGTTCTTTGTTGAAGGGAAGAGGAAAAAAGACCTTCCTTCTCCTTTTTGGGACATAGAACTAACTAGACCTAAATCTTTTTTTTTTTAAATAGGAAAATTTCATTTGTAAGAACGCAGGTCTGAATCAAACTGACTCCATGACAGGCTTCAAGTTTCCCTCTGACCTTGAAGGCCTAAGTGTCAGGTTCTCAGAATCATTAGACAATAAAAGGACACACATTGCCCAAGGCAGGAGGGACCACCCTTGTAATACCCAATCAGGAAAGGCCAGCTAACACCCTTAACATTTCTAAGGGCAGGCCTAGAGATAGAAGCTATAGATAATCACTTATTGCTTAAGGCTAGTTACACCCTATGTGAGGGTCCTGGGTCCTGGGTCCACTCTGTAATTGGTTAATACTCCAAATGTTGTGATTGGGTCCCACCAAAAGTAATAAACACTCTGGACAATGTGTATGGTTAAAGTTACTGCCAATGATGTTATGCAATAATGATTGGACCCCTGTACCTGTGTCACAATTTCCTGTAACTCTCCCTTCCCAAACCCATGAAATCCCTATCCCGCCTTTGTTGGGGGCTCTCAGCACGGATCCACTGCACTGGTGAAGTCTGTGAGCCCGAGTTTAGGCCCGGCCAGCCTAAGCCCATAATAAAGCCCTTTGCTTTTGCATGCGTGACTCGGTCTCCCTGGCAGTCTCTGGTTTTGGGGGACGATATTGAAATCTTGGGCATAACACTTTAACATCTTCTTCTCTTTTGTCCTGTCTTTAGTCTTCTTGACAGATAGTTTCCACATGTGCCTTAATCCTATCCCTAACCCTGCTCCACTCCAGGAAGGACCCTATGCTCTAAAATTCTTACAAGCACACTCTCCCAAACCCCCAAACAAAATTCATCCCCTGTGCACTCTACCTTTTCCAGGATTTGGTTACTCAGATTACTTCTACTTATATTAATGGATGAATGCTTGGCTTTTCTTACAATCCAGGAACATTACCATTTTAAAAGAATACTTACGTATTGTTACTTGCCTTCCCTCCAGCCACTGAAAAGTTGGAATGCTCCTTAAAGCTTCATCTTTAAAAACAAAGTAGTTTCATCAGAACCCTGCACTGTATTTAATGTGTGTGGGTGGATCTGCTGGAGAGCCAAAGTTGCAATATATGTGGGACTGGAGGCGGGGGTGTCAGTGGCCTGAGGGCCTCATCTGGGTGAACCAAAGTAAAAGGGAAGAGGGTCTATTTTAAGGAGTTGAGGCAAGTGGAAGAGAGTGGGTACTGGGTCCAGGTGTACTGACTGGGAGGTGCATCTCGAGATCAGAGAGTTGGTTTGATACTGGGAACTCAGGCATGAGGGGGATGAGAGAGAAGTTGGGCCAGTCACTCAATGTCAGTTGTATAAGGAGAGGAATAGAAAGGAATGACCTAATATATTTTTCACCTTTTTAAATGCAGACTTAGAGGGGCACCTTTGTGGTGAGCTCTCTCTCTCTCTCTCTCAAAATAAAGAAGTAAATTAAAAAAAATAAGTGCAGACTATACAGTGTTTTACTTATTTTTGAGATCTGAAAAATAAATGCCATGAATATTTATTTTTTTAGAAAAACTGGATTAATTTAGAATTAATTTCTGAGTTGGAGCTTAGAGGAAGAAAAGACCAATTCTGTTGGTGCAGAGAAGTAGAGAAAGTTTTCATAGAGATGTTGAGATTTTAAAATTTTTATTATTTTTAATTTTCCAATCTTCAAATTTAAAAATTTATGGTCATACAGATTATGTAAAATTTATCACCTTAATTGTTTTTTATTTATATTTATATTTTTGTTTGAGAGAGAGAGAGAGTACAAGTCAGGGAGAGAGGCAGAGGAAGAGAGAGAGAGAATCCCAAGCAGGCTCCATGCTTGGTGTGGAGGCTGATATGGAGCTTGATCTCAGAACCCTGGACGATGATCCAAACTGAAATCAAGAGCCAGACGTCAACCGCCCAAGCCACCCAGGCATCCCCCACCTTAATCATGTTTATTTTACTTTAAAATTTTTATTTATTTATTTTTAAGTTTATTTATTTATTTTGAGACCGAGACTGAGAGAGAGAGAGAGAGAGAGAGAGAGAGAGAGAGAGAGAGAGAGAGAGAACAGAGGATCCGAAGCAGGCTCTGTGATGAGCAGAGACCCCAACATGGGCCTCGAACTCATGAACTGTGAGATCATGACCTGAGCCAAAGTCATATGGTTAACTGACTGAGCCACCCGGGCACCCCTGCCTTAATCATTTTTAAATGGCACTAGGTACATTCACATTCTTCTGTTACCATCACTACCATCCATCCACAGAGCTCTCTTCATCTTGCAAAACTGAATCTCTATACCATTAAACAATAACTTCCCATTCTCTCTTTCCGCAAATTCCTGGCAACTACCATTATACTTTCTGTCTCTATGATATTGGTGACTCTAGGGACTTCATGTAATTGGAATTAATTATTCATTAATTATCTGTTTTCTCGTGATTGGCTTATTTCACTTAGCATAATATCTTCAAGGCTTATCCATGTTGTAGCGTGTGTCAGAATTTCTTTCCTTTTTTAAGCTGAATAATGTTCCATTGCATACACATACCACATTTTCTGTATGTATTCATTTGTTAACAGAAACTTAGTCTGCTTCTATTTTTTATTTGTTGTGAATGATACTGCAATGGACATGGGTGTACATATATCTTTTTGAGTCTCTGGTTTCAGTTATATGTATATACCTAGAAGTAGAATTGCTAGATCAATGCTTGTGTTTCAAGGAATAAGAAGTTAATTAAGCAGACCAGTCAGGAAGGGTGTGCCACACAGAGAGAAGAGTGGTATCAGTCTGGGGAAATAAGAGGGTACCGAGCTTAGGGAGCAGAAAATTGCTTGCTGTGGCTGAAAGACTAAATGATGGAAGGAGGTTTGGAGACAGCTGGGACCAGAGGGTGGAGGCAGGGCCCTACATGCTTGCTCAGGGTCTTGGCTTTGACTCTGTATTGGGGGATGGTCTTAAGGACAGTGTCACTCTGTCAGCTGAACAGATGCTCTGGAAGGTCCACAGAGAGCCCTTCCAAAAGAATTTAAATGATTTCCCCTTAATCAGTCCATTTCAAATAATTTAAAAAGTGTCTATCTAGTATGTTGTTGACACTCAATAAATTACTTAATAATGGTAATTTTATTAGAAGGAAAATAGAGGGGAAAATTCCTATGATCTCTAAACTCTGAGTTTCTTTAATGTGCCAAAGACTTCCTGCATCCTTTTCCAATTAAATAAAATGCAATATCAGGCAGCTGTTGCCACAAGTGGCCAAATTGCTTTTCTTAAGTGGCCACTTTTATACCCTTTTCTGCTGCCAGACAGAACTTTAATAGCATTAAGTACACTCAAACAGAAGAAGAAAGCAAATAAAAATTTCCAATAGCTGTTAACTTTGGATATCTGCATCTTAGCAGTCCCATGCCAGCTCTGCTCACCCAAAGGTTTTTGGGACAAGTATCAGAGAAAAAATGATTAAAATCCTTATTAAGGCAGAAATGTGCCACAGAAATCTAAATGTGCCAGTGCTTTATTAAGAACCAAATAATCTGTGTTAAACATATACATTCAACGTGCTTGTAAAAACCACTTGCTGGAGAGAGAGAGAGAGAGAGAGAGAGAGAGAGAGAGAGAGAGAGAGAGTCTGGTAGTAGTCCAGAAATTGTGTTCTTTGAAATAGTACCACATTCTCCATTGGCCTTCTTCAGGTCAATAATTTGTTGGATCTACCAAAGCTGTCCTTTTCAGGGCCTTGCAGTGTTTAAGGACAATGCTTATATTTTCTTTAAAACAGAGTTGGGGAAAAGGCAGGTGGAAGAAAACCACAGAGATGTGTTTAAGTGATTTTACCCCAAATTCCTGAGCCAGATGAATAGGCCAAAATAATCTCTGAGAGGGGCTGGACCTTGGAGAAAATCATACTACTTCTTCTGCAAATCCCCAGCATCTTAGTAGAAGCAAAATCAAATCTAATGAGCAATAATACAGTCTTGATGGAGAGAAAGCACCAAAAGCATGACTTGAATTAGAAGGTATGTTTTGTTGGTGGTGGCTGGACTTTATGGATTTATACTTATGTTTTTGTTTTTGTATATATTTCTCTTCAGTGGAAGGAAGGACAATGTTCTTTCTAAGCTAATGTGACACTAAATTTTGGTCCTTTGGAACACTTGTAGCCTACCTTCATAGCAGGTCAGAAAAGCTTGATTTGGCCTTACTCCAAAGATTAGGATCCTCTTATCTTTAAAGCACAATACCATCCTTGTTGTCTGTTAGGTCAAGATGGGAACATGTAGAGAACGGGGGATATATGATTCTCCCCAGTCAGTATAGATGCTGATCAGAAGTCAGTCATGTGTTATCCTAAGCCAGCATCCACCTAAGTACACTCAGAAAGCTGATACATTAAAAATGAAGTCATTGCTTTGTTTTCTGTTGTTTGCTGTTAATATGTTAAGCAGAAAGTTGTCCAGGATTTCTAAGTCCTAGGCCTGTATTGAATTAGATGTGGTTTTGGAGGTCCTGACTCCTGTCATTATTCCACTGCTGACTTGTCTGTCAGGGATCTGTTTTCACATCTGTAAAATAGGAATACTGTTACCTTCTGGGCTCACCTCATAACACACAGGTTGTACATGTCAAATAGGTATGAAATATGAAGTCCTATGGGAATCTAAGGGATTCATTATGGGATTAATAACATTATTATTATTTTGTCAGAAGTGACAGGGTGATGGGGCACCTGGGTAGCTCAGTTGACTAAGCATCTGACTTTGGTTCAGGTCAAAATCTCACATTTCATGGGTTTGAGCCCCACATCGGACTCTATGCTGACAGCTCAGAGCCTGGAGCCTTCTTCAGATTCTGTGTCTCCTCCCTCTCTCTGTCCCTCCCCTGCACAGTCTCTGTCTCTCTGTCGCTCTCTCAAAAATAAACATTTAAAAAAAAGTGACAGGGTGGGCTTGGGGGAAATGTGGGTGGAGGGAAGGGAGAGAGCTCAGACAGACTCAGTATCACACAAGCAGCGAGGAAGGCTTGCAGAATGTCTGCTTCCTAAATTGCTATGAAACCTCCCTTTTGCCCTTTGAGCCAGGGTGACTTCACTAGAGTATGCCCCTGAACTCTTTGAGGTGACTGCTTTAGACCTCTCTTAGCTAATTCTTTCTCCTCATTCAGCTTCTCTTTCTTTGGTCTTGTCTCTGCCAAATTTGAGCTCCTGACTCCTTACTCTTGCTCTGATTCTGCCTCCAATCTTGGTGTTTGCATTTAGTTGTCCAGAGGTTTGACTCTTCACTCTCTAGTTGAATTTAACTTGGATTGCTCATGGACCCTGCCACAGCCCTCTTGGCTGACAACTGATCTGTTTCAGCCGTTGCCCCACCATGAGCAGGGAACTGGGCAATTTGAGTGTTAGATGCTAGAACCAGCCTTCTTGTGGGATAAGCCAATAAACATGAGTTGGTCCCATAGATCAATATGACTGTAAGCCTTGATTTTTCTGGTTATTTCTCCAGTGTACCTGTTTCCAATTCCCTTGTGAATCTATCAACTTCAGCAGAGTTGCGCCCTCACTGGAGAACAGATGCCCATGGCAGCCATCTGGCTTGAAGGTGTGGCTTGAAATGTTAGGTAAGGGCAAAGCAGATTGTACCTTAGAGATCAACATTTTATAGTTATTCCTGAAAATTTCACCTTAAATATTAGTGTCTGTAGAGATCTTCCCTAGCTCTTGGCTTCTGTTTTGTGGTCACGTGCATTGTTATTCCTTCTTCTTGCCTCT
Source organism: Suricata suricatta (assembly GCF_006229205.1). NCBI lineage: Eukaryota > Metazoa > Chordata > Mammalia > Carnivora > Herpestidae > Suricata > Suricata suricatta. The sequence goes on along the minus strand of NC_043706.1, from coordinate 73,521,220 downwards.
GCATTAAATTCCTTTTCAGTTTCATTCAAATTCGCCTGGCATTTGTTGAGCATGTCCTCTTTGCTAGACACTGTACAGAGATGAGTGACTCCTCATAGTAGCTGATGGGTGGTTAAGTGTATCTGGTGGGCATTTCCTTCCTTCCTTTTATAAAGTTGGCCAGGCATTGGATGTGAAAGACATCTACATACAGCTGAGTCAGGATATGATGGGGGTAGTGGTGGGGTGGTGGTGTGAAGATCTCATTTTGAGAGAATTTGGGAGGATACATTGCCATTTTGTGTGGTACCCATGGCTGAGGAGTGACATAGAGAAAGAAGAATGAAGATGGCAGTAGCAAGGGAGGGGGAAAAGGATAGATGTCTCAGTTACATAATACCTTAGTATGTTTACTGTTTACAAAGTTCCACCAAGTATATTCTGGCACTTTATCACCTCTGCAAGAAATGATATTACTGGTCCCTTTTAACAGAAGAGGAAACTAAGAATTCTAAAGGGCTAATTTAAAGGGCTGTTCAAGGTGTTGTAATTAGACTGAATTTTCTACGGTTTTTGACTCTTGCTCACTGTACTCCAGCCACATTGGCCTCCTGGCTGTCCCAAACAAGCCTTGTATGCTCCCACCTTAGTGCTTTTGTCCTTGCTGTTCCTTCTTCCAGGAATTCCTTTCCCTCATGTAGCTACTTGGCCTGCTCCCTTACTATCTGACCACTTGCTTGGAATTGTCATTTCCCCCAAAGAGCTCTATCCCCTTTCACAGTTTTACTTTTTCCACACCACTTTTTACTACCTACCATGTATTTCACTTATTAATTTTGTTTATTTACTGACTGTCTCACTCCATTAGAATGTATGTACCATAAAGGCTGGGATTTTTGTCTATTTTACTCACTGTTGTATCCCTACAGTGCTACATCTCTTACTGGAATGGAGGGGATCCTCAATAAATAGTTGTTGAATGAATGAAGGTAATGATCTAACAGCCAAACTCAGTCCAGCTGACTTCAGGTCTTTTCTTCAGTGTACATTATACCCGACAAGGCCACTGGATTCTGAATTGGTGTTCACATTGATGCAGAAGTAAGTTGGCATTACTGCTGGAGGTAGGAACTTATCATCATGGAACATCCTTCAAAATAGGATGCATTTAGATGTATTACTTGAGAGTTTAGAATTCATATACTTCACATTCAGAGCTATAATAGTTCATCTATTTTGTCTTTATGCCAAACGGACAAAGGAGTTCAGTGTCCTTTTGGTGGATATAGCTTCATATTAGAGCTTAGGACTTAGTGACTGCCTGCTCCCCCCTCCACATCCCTTTGTTGGGTAAGATACAATCTGCATTACTGTACATAGAAGCCCTAATGGGATTCCAACAGGGAAAACATAGCCATGTGTTGATGTGGGTCTCAGGATCTGTGGGCTGTTGAATTAGGGAGAGGGAACTCACGTTGCTTTACTCTTAACAATGTGCCAATTGGTCACTAGAACTGCCAGGCATGATCTGTGAGTGAGAAGGAGAGAAAGGAATGTATTATATAGAAAGGGGAAGACTCTACTCAAGTCATCTGCCTCAGAAGTGAGGTGAGCCAGGCAACGGTGGGGCAGCATCTGGGAGGATGTGCGTAGTTACCTGAGAGGTTCTTCGGAGACTCCCCTGCCCCTATCCTGGCTTTCTGTCCCAAAGGAAGTTAGGGAACCAGCTTTATAAGTAAGAAGACTGGATGCCAGGGAGCAGATGCAGAATAATCTCTTCATTAATCTGGGAACTCAAGGGTAAGTATACAAAACCATATGTAATATGGTGTGTGATTTTGGATCCTTGGCAAGGGCCCTGTGAGCTTGGCTGTGCATCTAGGGCTGGGGATGTAGGGAGCATGTTTCCAGGGCCAGGGGTGTTTGCTCTGGGGGGGCATGTGACTTCCTGTGTTCTCTGGCCACATTTTTTAAATGAATTCTTTCTTTTTTCAAATGAAATTGACTGAAAACAAGTCACTAAGACATTGGACAGAGTATCCACCATGTTATCTTGCCTCCAGAGGTTGAGTCTTAATTCAGAGTTGCAGATTTAGGAGAACATCAGCCTTGGAGAAGGGAACAGTTGGTGTTCAGTAGCCTAGTGTCACTGTGGAGAAGTCATATAAGCATCACCCAGGGGTCATGGACTGCTCAGAGCTGGCCTAATTGGATTTGGTCTTGGATCTGATAAGACCTTTTCTACCCCTTCCTCACTAGAAAGTGCTCAGAACTGTACTACCTCACAGTGGCACACAGAGAAAGCAAAAAAAAAAAAAAAAAAAAAAAAGGAAAGGAACTAATGAGTCTTGAGATCCTGCAAGTACCTTGTATCTTCTCAGGTACTTTAAGTAGTATTTTCTTTTCAGTTGCTCTACCTCCCAATCCAGTGTGCATTTTCCCACTTTACTGATGAAAAAACTAGACTCAGACCAGCAAGATGACCTTCCTGAGTGACATGGCTCATAGCGGTACAACTGGATTATAGACCCAAATTTTGGCTTCCTTCTGGGAAACACATGGCTGCCTTCTTGATAGGGATAAACTGGAACCAGGTAAATACCCTCCAGAAACTTTCTGAGACTAGGCCTGCATTCCCAGGCATACATGTTCCAATCCTGTGGTTGAGAGTGAGCTGTTTGGAACAAGACCAGTCACTGGCTTTCAGGGGACAGAGTGGCCCAGAGGTTCTTGCTCCTTGTCATTGATCTCTGTTTACACACAGCATGTGGTTCCAATGAATAAACATTTGGGGATTCACAATATCATTGTATCTGTTCCTCTCTATTTGGGGCAATGGTACAATGGAAGGTAGTTTACTGATAACTAACGCTCAATTAATAGAGCAATTCTCAATCCTGGAGCATTACCTGGTGACACTTTAATATATGTGCTGCTGAAGTGAGACCTACCTGCTGAAGTTTTAAATAATACTGTTACCTAAGCCTCACCCCCAGAAATTTTGGTTTATTTAATTCTTTGGGGGTGAGGCTTGGGCACTGGTATTTGGAAAAAAAATTATAGTAGGGAATTTTATCATATGTATAAAAATAAACAGGATATTATAATAAACTCATGAGTACCTACCACATGTTTTTGTTATCAACTCAAGCTGTCTTCCACACCCGTACCTACTTCCCTTCACTTTTTTGAATTATTTTGAATAAAATCTCTAATATCATATCATTTCATTTGTAAATATTTCAGAATATACCCTAAGAAAAGACACTTAAAAAATTCAGAACTCTGGGAGAGCCCAGTCCTTCCAGTTGAGCTCAGGTTCTTTTCCTCAGTGTTACCTATTTCACTAGATTCAGAACAAGACTTCTCACCTGAGTCCTGGGTCCATATATCCCACTAACCATAGAAATGTCCACCCGGATAGTCCATCTCAGTCTCTTTCCTTTTATTCTCTGTCTTGCACTCCTCCAGGCCAGTAATCAGAAGGTGAACTTGTGATTCTTCCCTTTTCTCACTCACACCTCCATTCTCTAATGAGTAGCCAAGCTGCAAAGAGATTTTCTATAGTGAAAAGACTCCCTCCCACCTCTGACCCCTAGAGTCTATCAGAGTTACCAGTTTCTTGTGTGTTGTACCAGGATATAGCATCCTACACAAGCAAAAACATATACATATCTCCCCTATGTGATTGTAGCATATTATAGACAACTTTTGCTTTCTTCACTGTTTGTCTTGAAGATCTGTCTTTATGAATACAAAGGAACTTCCTCATTCTTTTTTATGAGTTCATAAATGTTTCATTATAAGGCTACAGTAAGAATCCATTCATGGATGTTTAGGCTGTTTACAGTACTCTTGCAAAGACTATTGTTAATATGGCATTTTCAACATTTAAAAATATATCTACAGGATAAATTTCTGGAATTTAAAATATATCTATAGGATAAATTCCTGCTCAAAGGAAATGTACTTTTGAAATTTTGATAGATTGCTAAATTATTACTATATTTGTACTTTTTAAATAGAAGGATATAATGACACTCATATAGATGTAAAATGAACATGTATTTGAAATTTTATTTAATTCTTTAATTAATGAAGAACTGGTAAGATGTTTCAACCAGTTCAAAGAACAATTCAAAGTACCATACATACATAGGCAAATGATGAATATTAAACTAAATTTACAAATAGAGGCAAAATAGGTCAATAATCAATTATACTCCATTGGGCACAACTCATTTTCATTTCAATATACAAAAATAATTTGCCTTATTGTTAATTTTCTACAACTTAGAAAATTGTAAAATAATTTAAACAGTGAAGATGCTGAAGTAACTCAGAAGAATTCTTAGACTGAACACCAAATGATCTTTTTCTTGTCCCTTCAAAATTCTTTCATAGTTTTGCCAATTGCTCCTTCATAAACATTTGATCATATGTGTAATGTGTAAGAGACAGTATCTTCTTTTTAAAACACAAATCTGGTTATAGCATTTTCATTCTTAAAACCTTTTCAAAGGCCCTATCTTTGCCTTTAAGATGAATACCTCACACTTAAACAAGCTTACAAAGTGCCTGAGGATATGGCCCTTGCTTCCTTCTCTAGCCTCTTCTCCTCTGGCCAACCTGAAACATTTGTCGTTCTGGAAATTTCCATGCTATTTTATCCCTTTGGGTCTTTGCTTATCAAGGTGGTCTGCTGGGATGCCTTTTCCAACCTTATCTGTCCCAGTATCTCTCACTTTTCTTCTTACCTTGGTTATTGCTTTTGGAGAATCATTCTTGAAGCTTCAGTAGAAGCCCCTCATTCCTTTGTGTCTCTTACTGAAATTCCATGAGCCCCATAACTGCCCAGCTAGGAAGACAGGCTGGAGGAGCTAGCATTGCCTTTTGGGACAATATACATAATGAACATAAATGTTTAAAAGAGCATGCTCAATTTCATAAATCCCAAATTCTTCTCTGACATTCTTACAAACACGCACTGTTTTCCAAATGATTAGAGTGTAAAAAGATGAATTTCATGATATTCATTTGGGAGCCATCATTTGGTACACAATTGGCCTGTTCAGGACTGTCAGCTTATAGGGATGAACAGTGAATTGGTCTAATACAATCATCCTCCTGGCAAATTTAAGGAAGGATAGTTAACCTAGCTATGGGAATCAGGGTTTGAAAACTACTGAGTTAATACTGTATATGAATACAATGATGTTGAAGGGAATGAACAAATCAATCACCAGACTCACACAAAGTTAAGGGAGACTGACTCTGACTTCTTTTGCCTTTGGCTAGGCATTAATGGCTACATCTGAGTGGTGATGGTTGATAGGCAGTATGGAATTCTCAAGTAGCAGTAGCAGATCAAATAGGGAAAAACCTCTTAATAATATTTCATTGCACTTATTTGCTTACATGTCCATTTTTTCTTTCTATCCTTTCTTAATCTCAAGATGAGATTTAACCCTGAATACCCTAAGGTACCCATTGGATGTAATGAATGAACTTCCCTCCTATCCATCCAGTGTACTAGTTATGTCTCATCTTGGGAAAATTGAGAAGTAACCACTCAAATTGTTTTCTGTAGGGCATGAGCAGTACTGTAGTTGAGACAGGCCATAAACTGCTTGAGGATTATGTCTCCTTTCTTATCACCAGACACCAAAGACAATGTCAGGGAGTGGATATTTGATGAATGTTTGTTAATTGAATGAATAACTAAATGAATGAACATGAAATATCAACTCTAACTGATGCTGATCTGTTTCTTTCTTACTCCTTGTAAAAAATACTCTCTGCTCATGCCATTCCTATTTGTGGACTGTCTTTCCCTTTCCAAAGCCCTTGAGAGACTGAAAAATAAAAAGAGTCAATTGCTAGACCATATATAGAAATAGAACTCTGACTCACAATCTGTAGCAACCAGTCCAGGAAGTTAACCTACTATCCACAACTCACACTTGTAGGAACTCAGACCACTCCTTTTAACAAGCAGTCTAGGAAGTCAAACAATAATACCTTGTGACCAATGGGCCCTAAATCTAGGACTTGATTAATAATTCCCCTAATTTTGTCCCTACTTCTAACTTAGAAACAACTAGACAAAGCCTTATCCAATCATACAGGATGCACCACTTTTAGTTAGCTTACCTACAGCTTCCCTATGCCAGTTGCTTCTAGTCAGGGCTCTAGAGCCTTCTCTTTTCTTCATTGTAAAGCTTTCGCACTCCTCTGTCTGCTTCTGAGTCTCTGACAAACGTAAGAGATAGTGGCTGTTTCCCTTTTAATAGAAAGCTTGGAAGAAAAAACATTTGCTTGTTCTCATTTGGGTCATCTTTATTTCCAGTTTTTTCTCAAATACAAGTTCCTGCATGAAGTTTTCCAGATCTCACAATGATATAGTTACTTCCCTTGATACTGATCTTCCTGGTGTTTGTGTGTCTTATCTCCACAAAAAAAGCACTAAGCCTTCTAAGGGAAGGTACTGAAATATTTTCTCTAACCTTTTCTCAGAGACCAACAGGGTCCTATGCTTATTGGACCTAGTGGATGCTCACTAATATTTAGTTGATGGATTTATTGTAAGCTTATTGGACCTAGTTGATGCTTATTAATATTTAGTTGATGGAGTTATTTTATTTTCATGGAAGCCGATAGTTTCTGTGGCAGAGTTAAGCTACGTGTTGACCAATTCATTGCCTTTTCCTGAGCATACAAGGAAACTATATTTCCCAGCCTGTATGAGGTTAGGTTGGGAATATTGGATGGAGTTCTAGTCAATGAGAACATGAACAAAGATAATATATCACTTCTGGTCTGAAAAATGAAGAGGGTAGGCTTTCTTCACTCTCTCTTTACTCCTTGTGACTAGAAGCAAAGAACACTAAGGTGATGCAGTTGCAAGGTGGAAGGCTTCTGAGCTCCTCAGAGAAAGCCTCACACGAATGTTGATTGACCAGCCTCTGACAGTGCAATGAGCAAGAAATAAACCGTGGGTAAGCCACTGAGATTTAGTTTTCCCACCAGTCCAAAACTTTGACTAATAATAATAGTTTCTTCACTTCGTAGGTTACTGTGGAAGTCTGTCACTTGTGCCCTGCACCCTCCACTAAAACTTTCACCAAAGTAAACAATTTGACAATATTTTTACCATTGCAAAATGTGTATTTGGTATGATTGCTGCAAATATACTGTATTCAGGGATGGCTTCATGTGTATGTAAGCTGTGTGATTGTGCAGGGCTCTGCTAAGAAGGCCCTCATACTTGATTTAATGTTCTGATGTTGCAGTCTTAAAATTCATAATAATTTTTGAACAAAGGACCCAACATTTTCTTTTTTTTCCATGTACTGTTCCTTTTATTTCCATGGCTTATTCATTATATAACAGAAACCTGTGTCCTCACTTCTCTTCATTCATTTTGTCCCCATCCCCCCAAGCACTCTGCATTTTCATTTTGTACTGAGCCTCACAAATTATGTAGCAAGTTCTGACTGGTGACATGAAAATAGGATTAGGAGCAAATATTGGCTGTGATGAAGGTGGGGGTGGATTGCTCTCTAAGCAAATGACAAGATGTACCATTTAAATCCTAGGGCTTAATGAACTTGAGAATAAAATATCCATGTTTAAACTTTTCCATGCCCTCCATGACTTAAAATTCATCCTGACTTCAGAAAAATCATGACCAAAAGAAACAAAGGAAATTGTCCTGCTTTGTTCTTCTCTAAGGGGCTGGTGCTTACCACCATGGGAAGCATCTCTTCTGGATGGCTTAGGACCATGGGAAAAGCTGGCTAATGTATTTTCTAAATTTACTTTCCTGTTAATATATGCACATGGTTATTTTAAATCCTTCCTAAAGTGAAGTAAGGTATAAAAATATGAATGTGATATGTATTATGGGTTGAATTGTGACCTCCAGCGCCTAAAAAGTTATGTTGGAGTCCTAACCCTGAATACCCCAGAATGTGACCTTTTTTGGAGACAGGGCCTTTATAGAGGTAAACAAAGTCATTATGGTGGCTCTTATTCAATATGACTGATTGAGTCCTTATATAAAGGGGAAATTTGGACACAGAGACAAACCTGCATAAAGAGAAGATGATATGAAGAGACCTAGAGAGAAGATGGCTCTCTATTAGCCAAGATGCTCTCTATTAGCCTGGAACAGATCCTTCTCTCACAGTCTAGAACAGGAACCAACTTTGCTGACATCATGAATTTGCTCTGTAGCATCAAGAACTGTAAGACAATAAATATCTGTTGTTCAAGTCGGTGCCTAATCTGTGGCACTTTTTTTGTGGCAGCCCTAACAAACTAATACAGTATATACAGTAAAACCTTGGTTTGTGAGCATAATTTGTTCTGGAAACATGTTTGTAATCCAAAGCACTTGTATATCAACGCGAATTTCCCCATAAGAAATAATGGAAACTCAGATAATTCATTCTACTACCCAAAAATATTCATATAAAAATGATTACAATACTGTAATACAAAATAATACAGAAAGTATGAAATATAAGGATAAATAAGCAAATTAACCCTCACTTACCTTTGAAAATCTTCATGGCTGGTGTGAGGAAGATGAGAGAGGAGGGTTATAGTACAGGATGACTTTCACTATCACTGGCAGAATCACTGTTATCTATTGGCTCAATGGAATCTTTTTCTCTTCATGCAGCTTTAACAAGGAACCTATCTGATGACACTTGCTTTTGCCTCCCTTTAAAGATTTCGCAGAAATGTGACATTGCATTGTCATTAAACAGATTCATCATATGCACTGCTACAGCCTTATTTGAGTGGTGCTTTTCTACAAAATCTTGCACTGTTTCCCACATTTTACACATCTCCCTACTCTCATTTGAAGTGAGGGATTCCTCCTCCCTTTTCTCCTCCTCCTCTGCAGATGAGATCTCCTCTGGAGACTCTTGCTGTTGCTCACAATGCAGATCCATCAGTTCATCGGTGGTCAGCTCCTGGCCATGGTCCTCCACCAGCTCTTGAGTGTCATCCTCATTCACCTCCAGTCCCATGGTCTTCCCCAAGGACACAATTTCCTCAACAACTGGTGGCTACTGTTCATGAGCAAGCCCCTCTAAGTCATGTCGAAGTATGCAATCAGGCCACAGTATTCTCCAAGCAGAATTCAGGGTTCTTTTGGTGATCCCCTCCCAGGCTTTATCAATGATCTTGAGGCAGTTTATGATGTGGAAATGAATTTTCCAAAACTCTTAGAGGGTGAGAAATTTTTCCTTTGGTCACCTCAAAGCATCACTGAAATACTGCTTTGGTTTAAAGCTTTTTAAAGTTTGAAATGATCCATGGGCTGGAGGATTAGAGTGGTGATAGGAGGAAGGAACTTGACCTTAATGAACTCAAATTCCTCCAGTAAGTTGTCCTCAAAGCCTGGAGGATGAGTGGGCACATTATTCATAACCAGCAAGGCTTTGAGTGGTGGATTCTTTTCTAAAAGACATTTCTTCACTGTGTGAAGACCTACTTCAGTGATCCACTCAACAAACAAGATGTAAGTGACCCAAGCCTAGCTGTTGGACCTCCACATAATGTTTAACTGGCTCTTCTGCACCTTGAAATTCTTGAAGGATCGTGAATTCTTGGAATGATACATGAGCAGGAGCTTGATGTTGAAATTCCCACTTGCACAAAACAAGAGGGTGAGATGGTCTTTCATGGGCTTGTGACCAAGCATTACATTTTCTTCTTCTGTAATGTAGGTCCTCTTTGGCATCTTTTCCCAAAAAGATCCCCAATTTCATTGCAGTTGAAAACTTGCTCCAGCAGGTAACACTTGAAAACCATGAGCTTCTGGAACTCGATAGGGAATGCCTCAGTTGCCTAAGGGTCCAAACTCGTAGCCTCTTCATTCCTCACAACACTATGTATGCTACTTCTTCCCTTAAAGTAATTAAAGCATCTCCTGTGTGCCTTGTAGTCTTCTTCATTTTCTGTTGATGTACTTGGTGGTTTACCTACAAGGTTGGTGTACAAAACCTTTACCTTCTTGCAGAGAAAGTTCTCAGTCACAGTATAACCTGCTAGTTGTTTCTCATTTATCCAAACAAGAAGCAACTTAAAAAAAAAATTTTTTTAAAATATTTATTTATTTATTTATTTATTTAATTTAAAAATTTTATTTATTTTTATTTTTTTTACTTTATAAAGTTTCATATTTTTTAAAATATGCAATTATTTTCCATCATCTACAATACAGTAGTTGCAATGACACTCAAAACAGAAAAGCAAAGTAAAAAATCAAAACACCAACTTCTGTTTCATGTAATTAGACTTATACAGAAATTAGAAGGTTAAGTAACAACTAGTTAATCACCTAATTTCACAGCTATCTGAAGTGGCAATCATTATATAGCAGCTTATCTATGATACATTCAAGATAAATGAT